>NW_028277421.1:0-600000 GCF_059751315.1 Micrasema longulum
TAGTCCTTTTTGCAAACATTGCAGGGACAGGAGGAAAATTCCTTAACAAAAGGATGAGAAGGAGAACCATTATCTTGAAATTCCGTGGGACGAATTCCATCATATTGGAGGGGAAGATTATGATGATTAATTAACTTGCCTGGTTTTCAACTGGAGAAGGTGCAGCTGCATTTTGTGACACAATGAGTACAATCGGGTACGATAGTTGTAATACTCTTGATGATGGGTTTTGGTCCCGTGAAAGTGCCATAGACTCTAAATCAGGAATTTCAAGGTTCAAACTTCTCTTTACCAGAACTTTTTAAAGGTTTTGTTACATTTACTTAAAAAAGCACCCAAAATTAAAATAAAAGTCATAATATTCATAATTTCATAAATCTCACTCTAAACAACTATGTATAAAGAAAATGCTAGAACCTTAATTGCAAATAATAGTTATAATTTAATCTAACTGCATATATTTTTCTTACATTTTTTTTGTAAACTTTTATATCGTAATTATTTTATCTTGTTTAAAAGTAGAAAGGACGGAAGGCTGATCTGGGGTGACTCCGTATGGATCCGCTGGCGAAAAGATTTTTTAGACCTTAAAACTTTTTCTTTTATTTAATTATTATCGTTTTTTTTTACGGGTGAAATGATACGGAGTTTTCAAAGGTACTCTTTTTTTTATTTTTTGGCATTGTATTTAGTAATATATAGGAAACTTTAATTGGCCTTAAATTTTGATTTATTTATATATATTGTATTTTTTTATTATAATGGCTGTTGTTTTCTTTTAATAAAAAAAAATAAAAATATTTCAATAAAAAAAATTCATTCAACGAGGCATTTCTTTATAAATATTGGTTGCTACATTGCGTGAAAAATTTGCTAAAATGGTGTTTTTTAGTATTTCAATATTCCTTTTATTACCTTATTAAATAATTACTAAACAAAACCATTAAACAAATTTCTGTTTTCAACTTCACTATCCAAAATTTCTAAGTTTGCTGATTAAAAACTTTATACATTATTTTTGTATCGACTCAGAAACCTCATCATCATTATATTTTTCTCCGCACCCAGTGGTGCATAGGGAACTGGATTTGAAAAACCAGCTGCAGCGTATTTCGATCATCATGATGGTGAGTTGATCAGTAAAACGCTTTAAGTTTCATTCCAGAAACAGTGAAATATTGCAGTTTCAACAACCTTGAACCTTTAAACTCCCTTAATTTTCAAGTAATGCAATATACCACACACCTATGGTCCGCACATGACGAGAAACTGCCGAAATAAAAAAAAAAACATTTTTAATGATACTCTTCCAATTATTGCGAGTAATCTCTTAAGAATAAATTTTTGTTAATAATTACACCTGTACAACTAATTTTTCATTGTTTTGTTTACTGTATGAGAAAATTAAAAAATAATAAATAAAAAAAAAAACAAATGTTATTCTGTCCATATTGTGTTATTCTGTAATAGAAGATATACTCGTATATGAATGTGAAATTGTATGGACGAATAGTTTTTTTTTTTTACAGGAGTTGCAGTATTTTCGACCTTTCTTATGATATACAAGGTTTATATTTCACAAGTGGATTTTATTTTCTGGCCATCTATATCTAAGAAGTGTTTTAAAAGAGGGAAAATTAAGGCTATGGGCCTTCATCGAAACTTATCCGCATTAGCTTAATGAAGAGAAAACCATTGTGACTTATTACGGAATAGATTTGCTTTAGATCCTCACCAATACCTCTGCACTGCACTTCCAGGTTGTGTTTTTTGACGCTGAAAAGGGGGCAATGCATCAACAAGTGAGGAACATTTTCAGGAGTTTCATCATCACATAGACAGCAGTTGCTCTCCGAAAGTTCAAAACGTTGCAAATAGCTCATAAACCCGCCATAATCCGTGAGGATCTGTGTGAGCTCAAAGCTCATACCTTGTTTTTCCTGAAAACAAAGGCCTCAAAAATAAAGGAAATAATATTTCAGTTATTCGTCTTGTGATTTTGTATTATAACGTTCATTATGTATCTTTGTTGAATTACCTTATAAATTAAATAAAACATTTAAAATAAATATTTTACGTCTACCCGAAAATCGAACCCAGGACCACAATAATAGTTGCCTTACGTGCTAACCAATACACAACTAGGTAGATTTATGCCATAGAGTCAAAAACACGTATATAAACTGTATTATTTATCTATCTAAAAACAAAAAAAAAAAAGCGTCCAGTATTTGTATTTGTATCCGGTATCAATCAAACCTTATGATTCTGAACCCACTCTTCAACTACTAAATTTACTTTTCTTTTATTTTAATTGCCAAATATTATTATTACTGTCGTATCAACAAAGTTAATTTTGAAAATTAATTTCTACATTATTTAAAATTGCATTGCAAACTAAATCTGCTCATCAGTTTTGCATTCCATTACCATTTCAAGAGTATGTACGTCACGTGTCATATTGCTTTATTGTTTATTAAAACCAATTGTTTTTCCACTTAAAATAAACTGGTCACAAACGTGGTAATAATTCAATTCATTTTTGTGTTTTTATTTGAAAAATAATAATAACTTTGTATAAGCATGTAGATTAATTTATTATTACCATTGATTAAATTTAATGTAAGTAAATTAATATTTTAGGTAGAGAACCATAAATTTTCTCAAAAATAATATAAACTTTCGAGGTCTTATAATATAACCGTACTTTTAAATGAACTTCTGATATTAATCCTAAATTAAAGTAGGTTCCAATTTAGGTATAAAAAATGCTTCTTTTAAAGAGCTTGCTGTTAAATCTTACGCAACGCTGGAAAATTGTAAACAATTTGAAATTTGAGTTAAAAACAAATACTCTTAATTATTGAGTTTGCAGTGGGTATGAGTAAAGTAGTTATTTTTTCTTTTAATTTTTTGTGTTTTGATTTTTTTTTAGTCCATGCACCTTTGGTTATTGAGGTTGCATTTTTTTTTTTATCTTAACACATGAATGTATTTATTTGATTAATTATTATTTTAATATAAATCACGTAAAACAAAGTATGATATAAGACATATAAATTACATTCTCAGGAGTTACTTAAGTCCAACAAAAAAGTAGGTGTTTTGCGAACAAATATATCTGTAATACGTCATGTTTTATTGTTTTTTTATTCTTTATTTTTTCTAATACTGTTACTATGTTGTTGACATAAATTCAGTTTAATTCAGTATAATAATGTTTTTATATATATATATTCTTTTTCGGTTGATTTCTATGATACTCTTATTTTGTTTTTTTAATACTACTATAGTTTACTATAATTTTGTTGATTTTAATGATACCATTTTTTTTGTATTTTGATAAATGCGATTCTTAATATGTATAATTTATATTTTAAAAATTATTTCTAATTATTTTTTTTGCATTGTATTCTTTGCAACTTTATTATTTATTACATTTATCTTTTTTTTTCTAAATTGTTATTCTATGTCATTATAATTTGATCTTATATATTTTACTTTGTATTTTTATTATTATTTATTGTGGCTTGACACGGACATGGCCTAAAAAGCCTTAATAGGTTTATTAATATTTAAACTAGTGTAATTTTGAATGAATAAATAAATAAATTCACGCAATCTAAGTATCTTATTCTAGATGTTATCAAAGTTTACCCTGTTTGTCCTGTAAAAACTAGACTTGTCACCACCATTAACAGTTCTAGATACGTTTATTACCTTGCAAGTTGCTGGTCACGTAGTAGAACATCTGCGGACAG
Organism: Micrasema longulum; assembly: GCF_059751315.1. Taxonomy (NCBI): domain Eukaryota; kingdom Metazoa; phylum Arthropoda; class Insecta; order Trichoptera; family Brachycentridae; genus Micrasema; species Micrasema longulum. The sequence goes on from NW_028277421.1 coordinate 3,762, forward strand.
AGTTGCATCAAGTTATGAATTACAAAGTTTGGTGCTTAGCCCTGGTGCATTATGTGGATGAAACTTGGACCTCGCTTCATACGAGTAAACGGGTCCAGCAGCCCGCTGTAATGACTTAATAGTCTCCCGAACTTTAGAAAGAGTCGCTACTTGGAGAACCACGTGCCCGGCTTAAGACATTCGGCTTGATGACATAATGCATGCATTTTAACACGCTGCTAATTGATTTATCGTATTATTATTAAAAAGCAAACGTTAGCTATCGCCACCTACCACATGCAGCAGATAATAAATATTATTTACATACTAAAATAGTTCCAATTATAACCGAAAATATTAAAATAAATTAACAGAAAAAAAAAATCGAGGGTCATTTTAAAAAATAAATTAGGAGGTCATATTACTATCAAAATAAGATTATCCATCTTTCTGCAGGGTTCGGCGTACACGCGCATAAAATGGTCAGTATTTAAAAAAATTCAAAATATCTTTTGAACTTTTAGATTCAAGTTTTAAACTTTTATACTTGAACCTTTATTTTACTGTCCTTTTTACCAGTTTTGAATTAGGGGGGGAAAATCACTGCTTTAATAAAAGCTTATACCAGAAGATACAGAAAGAAATCACACAAGAAAGGACCTTTTGCATTATTCACGTGAAACATAAATCCCAGGCTCTCTGACTAAAAAAATAATGACATTTATACTTATTTATTTTTTTATTCATGAAGCTTTTAAATAAAGTAATAAATGCAGATATCTATACAAACAAAATAAATTTTAACTTTAAAAAAACAATAAGAAAACAAGGAATAAAATATTTTTTCTTAATTTATGTTCATAATAAAATTTATGTTTATTATCTGGGTAAAATTGCAATAACTTGTGGGCACAATTATTGTAATTGGTAATTAAAAACTTAACCATTCAAGTGCTCGCATAATTGATGCACAATATCTAAACTTAACGATTTGAATACAAATGTCTCAAGTATTGGTTTATTGTTTGTGAACCATCAATATTAATTTAATAAATATATACAGTAATACAAGAAAACATACAATGTTTTAAAAATTATTGCTTCTTTATAATATGTTTGGTTTTAATATTATTTTCGTATTGGTATTGTTTCACTTTAAAGAACACAAAAAGTAAGGAAAAAACTGGCGACTATTTAGAAAAATCTGCGTTTTATATGGATAGAAAATTCTTACATCAGATTAGTTTCCATATGGAACATGAATTTTAACGCAACGTGTAAAATAATCAATAAACCCTGCCGACAAAACCTCTGTAAATAACAAGACATCCATATTAGACACGGCCTAATAAGCCATAATATTTTAGTGAATCAAATATTTTAATTCAATTCAAATGTAATTTGAAATGAATAAATAAATAAATATTCTCAACAGATGCATCTCTGCATAATAAGTTTTTTTAGTTACTATGCCACGTATTGTCAACAAATGCATCTCTTCATGATGAGTTTTTTGGGTTACTATGCCGCGTGTCGTTCACATTCTTTTTGATGTTTCTGATCACAAAACAACATTCACAATCAGAGTTAATGTTATTGTGTGGATATTTAAAGCATAACTTTACGTTATTACGATTTGTACCTTGTTGCAGTTGTTTGTATACGCATGCTGATGACTGACGCTATAATGTGGTCCAAAAAGTCAGAAAAAAATGCTAATGACTTGCGCCAAAATAACCAAAAAAAACTCACTTTGCATCTGAACGGCCGTGGCTGTGAAAATTTAAGAAATTTTAATAGTTTTATATGTCACTTATTTTTTTTCATAAATTTGTATAAAACGCTTTAATTTTAGAGTTTACTTCCTTATCATCGGAATTTGAATTAAACATGAACAGGACTTGAAAAGGAATTGAACAGGACTTAATGATAAGGAAGTAACTTAGATTGAGAAACAATGAAGTACTGTTCATCGATCAGCATAGAACAAACTATGGCCTAAATTCTCCAATGACCCGCCTTTGTCGTATTGTTAACTCAAGACAGGATCTCGACTTTTTTGGTTTAAGTTTACAACGATTTAAACGAGCACTAAATAAATAGTCCAGATCTTGTCTCGATGTCCCTTATGTTTGTCAATGCTTCTTTCTTTTTTCTTTAAATGTTTTAAACTACTCTTTTATTGTAATATTTAAACCTTATAAATTGTATACATGGACAATGTCCGTTAATAAATAAATAAATAAATAAATAAACTTCGAAACGGTTTGACGTATAACTCGTAAGTAAAAGTGGTTTATACAAATTAAATGTAAAATGCCATACCACAGGGTAAGAAATGATTTTTATATTAAAAATGACTTCATCTCTGTTGAAAAAAAACCAAACACTCAATTTAAAAATTATTTGTTCTAACGTTTTTATATTATCGATTGTTTTACTAAATTATTTTGTACCAATATTTTCATTAGGGACACATAAACATTTATCGAATCAATCTCTGTTTTTGTACAATATCAAAATATTGTTTCACATCCTTAATTAGTAACATTCCAGACTATTTTTACTGTCAGAATCACGTATATCGTTGTCATTTGACACGCCAAACAAGTTAATTTTATGCGTTTTTCCCGTATATGCAAAATTTTCATTGTAAAATAAAACCATGAATTTTACAATTTTCTTTTAAAATAACTAGAAATTTTCGTTTTTAAAACAAATCTAATTAAGGTTCACTTAACTACAGGGTGGAATCCACAAAATATGTGTTTAAAAATTCAGCTTTGTGAAAATTCACTTTTGAACATTTTGCCAATTTGCAATTTCTTCCAACCAACTAATTAAACAGTTAAGTTATTTATGTAATTTAAGTTTTCAACCGTGTTCAAAAAACCTTTCAAACAAAAATAGAACTAGCAATATGTGTATATCAGTAAATTAAAATGAATAATAGTAGCCTTTCCGTATTTTTATCTTGTATCAAGATATTATATCGTCAATTTAATCACGTGGCATTGTTAATGGATTTTGTCCGTTTTCACACTGACGGATATTTATTTGTTATGTTCTCTTCTAATTATAACTTCTATCTATTGTCAACCTAGTCAATTGATGACCTAGCTCACTGTTTTAGTTGACAATTAAAGCATTTAGCTAATCTTTTACGCAAAGATCTCAAACATTTGTATTAAAACATTACAAAAATAGTTGCGAAGATACTGCAACTTAAAAAAAATAATTAGTGAAAATCTTAATTTTTTTTTTTTTAAAAAGGAATAAACCGCTAAGCCTCTATTTTAGAGGCTTGTCAGTAGGTGAGAAAGAAAGAATGTGGAAGGAGGTAATGAAAAACTCACCACAACACCCAGATCAATCGAGAAAAAAATAATTGATGGATTTATTTCTTGCAACTTGCGGGAATCGAACCCGCGATGCCAGTTTCACAGTCGGCCGTCTAATCAACTGTGCCACGACGCATGTCTAAAATTTAAATATTAATAAACTAGAATTTGAATTTATTGTAATAAATAACTGAATAGAGCAATAATAATTCTTTTAAATATGGACAGTTTACCAAAATGAGATTCATGTTAAATAAATTATCCTGGATATTAAAAAAATATATTTTCAGTTCTCTGTCATTTATTTACAAAATAATTAACGGATTACTTACTGGGTATATGCAGGAAGATGTTAAATTTAATAAGGATTTCTCAAGTAAAGAACGGAAAGAGTAGATTATTTTAGGTGAATAGAACTCAAAACTGTATTTCTATAAAGGTTCGTAAATGTTGAACAAGATGCCAAAAAGTTTCAGGGAAGTGGAAAACATCTTTACTTTTTGATCGATGTGCTTTGTTAACATTAGGGATAAATTATATATATTTGAGTTAGGTATATTTATTTTTCTTATTAATATACGAGTATTACTTAATTTATGTAATATCATAAATTTATGATAAAGCTAAATTAATTTGTGCCATTATATATTATTTATGTAAACGATGATGTAAAAGCCCTTAAAGCGTTAAGATAAAATAAAAGACATTGCTCACTCGGATTTTGAACCACTTGATTTATCAAATTAAAACGTAGTTAGAGTCAAAGAAATGAAAGAGGAAAATGTTATTTAAACAGGAAAATGATAGGCAATTAAATAACACACATCGTATTGTTACTCAGCTAATCGTGTTTCATTGTTGTGATAAATTGTTTCAATCAAAGTAATAATCCTCATAAACTCGATACGTTATGTCCGATATTTCGACACAAAGAGATATTTGACTCGGATCGCCTTATTTATCGAGAGTTTTGTTCAGAGTCGCTTTGTTTGACCGATCTCTCTACACATGTAACAGTCCGGGGTATTGTGAAAAAACGGTGGTTTGTGGGGCTCTGTGATGAGTAAACGCCGAGTATTTTCACCGACAGTACTATATTTGGAATGCTTTGAAGGGAACATATTGTGTGTAGATACCTTTGACCTTTCGCATCAATAGAAAAAGTTAAAACGTTGCCGGCTCATGCTGCTCACCAGCTGGATATTCAATAATAAAAAATACAGGAGATTATCAACACGTGTGTGGTAAATTTTATTAAATTAGTATTTAATATATTACAACAGAGGTGAAGAACATTTTATACGGGGGAGTATTGTCGGGCTTTGGGCGCAAGTTAGTAAGTGCATTTGTAATTTAATGGGATGTCTTCATATATAGCATCAAATAATCTTCATTCAAAATATATTAGACTATGTAAATACATAGAACTAAATAAATAAATAATAAAAAAATTAAAAAAAAGTAAATTAAAATATTTGAAATTTTATAAAAACAAAAAATAATACTGTATAATATTCAACCAGCAGTTTTATTTGAATTATTGATTTGGAAGAGCTTTTCACTATAAAAATGCAATATCTCACATCTCAAAAAATGAATGTACCAACTTGTGCCAGAAACCCGAGGATAAAGAATTCTAGGCGTTCACGGGGCTTCTGACCTGTCGTTGGGTGGTTTATGTAGCCACTTTGCACACTGTGTAATATTCACTATTCTGCTTATGTTTGAATATTTTTATTCCTTCAATTCATCCATCTGTTGATCTTCGTGAAGTGAAAAAGCTGAAACTTGATTGATGCGAGTGCCATTCTGACCGAATTATTTTACCTACATAATAGGCAACGCCTGAAAATATTTTTCATTGTTTATACTTCTTATTTGACTAGCTGATTAAAATGTTCTTCATTTATGTTTTAAAAAATTAATATAAATAACTCCCAAGTGGGTTAAATCCAGCTTTTGTCAACCAAAGTTTGAATTGACCCAAAATAAGATTAGTGTTAATTTGTTGAAAACTGTTTTATCATAAAAAAATACAATACTTATCTAAAACAGGTGTAAAAAGACACTCCAATTACGTAAACATATATGACGTCTTTAAATTAAATTCAACGTGGTTCTCAGCACTGTATACAACAAAAAATAATAGAAATGTGCCTACTGCCAACTGCGACATGGTACAAATTACTGGTACTTAAACACATACTATTATAGACAAAACACAAAGTTAAACTTAAAAATGGCTCTTGCAATGGTATCCAAAACGTCGGAACAAATCCAACACACACTATTTTACACAAAAAATAACATACTCATAACAGTGATCGTCAAAACCTTCGCACCTATTTCACAAGTGAATTTTTTTTTTTGTAACAAATGAAAATTGATATTTTATGCACTTTGGGGTTTTCTTCTAGTAGCGTGTGACTTATCAGCAAGTTGGTTTTATATGTTTTTGCCTTTAATGGTATAAGCGTTAAGTGGGAAAAGCATGCTAGTGTAAAAATAAGTGACGAAGAAATAGATACGTCTCGAAACCGGTAGACATAAAAGGCTGTAAGTGGTTATATACATTTAAGTATTTGTGAACATTTGTTTTTAAATTATAAATAGTTGACAATTTTTACAGATGAATTCCCACCTTTGTGTCTTTTTTGTCACTTTTTGTGTCTTACTGGAGAATGCGGAAGTCTAGGTATTCATAGGGTTTATGACCTGTCAACGGTTAATTAAATTAATCACTGTGCACACTGAGTTAAACTTATCATTCTGACTGATGAACGCGTATGTTATGATATGAAAATTATAAACATCAATAAACACCTTATCCAGCAAAAACCATGTAAGTGGCTAGATTTTCATATTCCCCAATAATTCATTCATCGGCTGAGATATCTTTCGAGTTTATTTTCTTCATTTCTGATAAGATATTGGTCTCTTTATATGCCCAAATATATGAAGTAGTACGTTCTTAGATAAATACAAGATTGTATAATAAAATAATTTTGGCACAAATAATGCTTTATTTGTTTACATATGCCCAGATCTGCGAGAAGAATACCATTCAGTTTAGTGCCGTAAAACGGCGTTTATTGGTAAAAAATGGCACAATTATTTTAATTGCGATAGAAAAAAATAAATAAAAACGATTTCTTTTTAACTACCTTCATGCCTTTAATATAAATTGTACATTAGCGGGCTTGTTCCCTGTACTATTAAAATAAACAATTTGCCATGTAAAATTGCAAGGAAATATGTATTCATATCATCTTTATTTGGAACAAAAATACCTTTTATTAAGCTTCGTACAAAGATCACAAAAAAAAATTAATATCCACAACAATTAAAAAAAAAAACTTATAGTTTAAATATGCAACCAAATAATCTATACAGACAACAAATTTTAAAATGCATGAAACATGTTTTTGGCCGATGTTCCACGCCGCTTTCATACAAAAAAATCACCATCTGAAAATAATGTTAATCACTAAAATGGTATTTCTCAATTTGCAGAAAAGACCCAAAGCACTAGAAAAAAAATCACTGTATATATTATGCTGATGGGAAAATAAATTCCTCCATGAATCCAGTTCTTTTAAATAAATTTAAGTGGATGAATACATAAATATTATAATCTAAAAAATACATTCATTCAAAAATACTTGTAATAAAAAAACTTGTTTTAATACAAATTTCACCTCATAGATTCAAAGTTTGAATGAGGTATCATTCAATATTGGATGTGGCTGTTTTCTGCAAAATGCATATTTTAGGTCGTGTGGCCAGCCAGACTTAATAATTACCAAAATTCATTTTACACTAAATTAAATTATATAAATGTTTTTTTAACAACTAAATTAAGTGGTTCTTTACAATTAAGTACCCAAATACAATTATAAAATAACACTTTAATACATGATGACACAACATAAATCAGAGTTATACTAGAGCTGGTTGTTTTCTGCAAAACGCACATCTGTGGTTAAGTGGTCAGCCACACTTTAAAAGTATTAAAACTGGAATTATAAAAAAAACAATGTATGCATTATTTATTATTTGTCAAAGTAAAAAACATTCCAACTGTTGTGAAGATTTGATTATTCACTCTTTTCACAAAAGTGCTTATATCTCAGTGTCACTTTTCTATGGCTGCTTTCGCATAACTACGTTCAATTGCAGGTGAAAAAATATTTTACAAGATTAATGGAAAATAAGAAGATGAGAAAATAAATAGGTGGAACGCAGGTGGAATATAAACGGAATATAGGTGGAATATAAGCGGAATATAGGCGAAAAATAGGCGGAATATGGACGGAACGATAAATGATTTTATCTCTCTTATGGTAGATAGTTAATAACATTCAAAAAAAAATAGTAGGATACAAATCAAAGCAAAACACCAACAATGATTCTTGAAAACATTATCGCCGGAGAGTAACAAACTCTAGCTGGAAATTCGTCGACAAATTTCAGTGCTCAAATTTAAGAAGTGTAGATGGAAGTTTTCCAAGAAATGTAAAAAGATAGATGGCTTCATGTCCACGATATCAAAAGTTATAAAGCCTTAAATGATGCTAGCTTATCCGTACCTAGGCAACAGCTAGCAAAGAAAGTTAATGTACTTGTAGGAATCGGGCGCAATAAATTATCATATAAAGTGGAACCTTAAACCAAGCCGATCTCCTCTATTAAATATTCCCAAGTTTAAAGTAACAGACTCTCATCCTACTCTACCCAGATTAATATGAATAGTAAACAATAGGCCAAATCATTGTTTATTCAGATGCTGAATTAATATTTTCGTCCAACAATGTTTTGTGTAAGTCCAAATGTTTGCAGACTGGCTGGATTTCCTCTCCAGGGAGTTATTTCTATCTTACTTTATGCAACTGAGAGGAAAAACATTTTTGAAAAGGGAATATGGAAGTCTTGGCATTTACAGGACTTATGGCCCGTCGTTGGTTCGTTGAAGTGGCCACTTTTCACACTGTGTAACATACACCATTTTGCCTACGTTTAAACATCCACATTTCCTATACTCTTCTATCTTTTGACTTTTGTAAAGTAAAAGAGCTGAAACCTTTATTATGTGGGTGAGATTCATTTGGCTGAACCAAATCACCTATAAAGTAACGCCCGAAAACAATTTTCCAATTTCGATACTTCTTATTTTCCCAGTTAGTTGATTCAACAATGTTTTGAGTATGTCCAAATGTTTGCAAACTAGCTGGATTTCTTCCCTAGGGAGTTATGTAGATCTGACTTTGTTGCAACAGAAAAGGGAAAAACATTTTTATTGGCTGTTTGAAGTGGCCACTTTACACACTGTGTAACATTCACCATCCAGTTTGCATGTGCTTAAATGCTCAAAAACGAACACTTTAACCAGCCAGTGACAGGTCATAAGCCCTGTAAATGCCTAGACTTTCATATGTTCTTCACAAAAATGTTTTTCCTCTCTATTACACCAAAGTTAGATCTAATATTTTTGTGTTTAATATACTTTAAAATATGTGTTGGCTAAACTAAAGGCCATTGCTAGTACTTTCTTTCATTTCTGACCTAACTTTTTTCTTCTGTAAATTTTTAAGTCTAGTTTATCATATATAATTCTTACTAGTTATAATTTTTTTATAAGAAAGCAAAGTATACATGATAACATAAAAACAAATAAAACACAAACACATGCAAACTTACCAGTCATAAAAATGACAAAAAGTTGTTTAAAAAACCATTTTCGAATAATAATATGGTAAAGGCAATGATGTTTAATTTTTAAAAAATGTTAGACGGGCGTAATTTATGTAATTTTTTTTAATTTTTTCTTATTTGCCTTTATCGTTATTTATTTGCGCATGTTGTGTTAACATATAATTTGTAAACAATATCTAAACATAAACAATTGTGATCATTATACCAATGTCGTATGTATTGGTTATTGCTTGTAAACCATGATAAATAAAATAAAATTATTTGACCGACATTGGTCGTGATAAGAAGTGAACCTGAGAAAAATTACGCCACTGCCTGTAATGAAAATATTTTTTCCTCTAATATTTATTTGCGTTCTTGTGATTTACCGAATTATTTCAATTTCGCGGCCATTTTCAAAGAGTTAAAAATAACTTGGTATTAGAAAAAGGATCAAGTTGGAGCAGAGTAGGGTTCGAGCCTCGGACCTCTGATCTGTGAGTCTGCAACACTAACCATGGGACCACCACCAGATTTCAACACTATGATTGTGAAAAACAGTACAATGAGTACAGATATTTTGTTTCATTCAGAAATACAATAATATTATTAGTTTAAGTAGACAATTAGTTACATTTTATTTTATTTTATTTATTTATACGCCCGATGGGCATTTTTAAGTACATATTTATGCATAGAAAATTATTATAAAGAAAAGTAGAAAAAACACTATGAATACACAAATATCTGAATTTATTGCAACAGAGCAGGGAAAAAAAACACTTTAGAGATGAAAAATTGAAGTTTAAGCAGATCTAGTAATCTGCTATTATCTGGTTTCAGTGGCCAGTTTACAAACTGTGTAACATTTACAATTCTGCTCATTTTTACACATTTCCTCAAGTCTTTCATTGCCTTGATTTCCATGTTCTCTTTTTAAAATTTGTTTTTCTCGGTTGTAATAAATTTAAATATTGATAACATCTAAGGGAGTGAAATCCAACCTGTTTGTAAACATTTGGACTTACTTTAAACATCGTTCATTTGTTGTATTCTTGAGTTTATTTCTAAACATTTTCACTCTGTCGGGTGTATTTATCTTATTTTCAATTGAGTTTTACAGGTTAAAAAATAAAATAAACTCAATTTACAGAGAACAAAAACAGTTACGCAGAAATAAAATAATATTAATTGAGTTAATGTGTATACGTAATTCGTTCTTACATAAATGATTGTACATGTGAAGTGATTTGGATTACATATTTTTTTATTGTTAAAGGCAACGCCATATTTGCTATATCTTAGATTTATCTAGTATGGAAACATCGTATCTATTTATTACACTACAAAAGAAACGGAAACGGGTTCTTAACTTGCTGCTCAATCATAACGTACTTTGGCGTAATCATCATGACATTTTGTTGGCCGTAGCTGCTCTGAATAAGGATTCAAAACTATAGTTGAACAACATTCACGTATCATTTAAATAACTTTTTATTTTTTATTTCCTTAAATGGGAAGGTAAATAATAAATTGGAGTGTAAGCGTAAAAAATTCTAAGATCGTGTATTCAAACCCTCCTAAACTCCTTCATTTTCGAATACGATGTTCAGTAATAATCGATAAATCTAATGGGAACTGTCATTACTTGCAAAAAACATAGACGTCTAGAGGTTCTTCTCTGATTAATGGTTCCAAAATGTTTGTAATGACTTAATGATATCAAATTAAAGGCAAAATTGACAACATTTTTTAAAGGGTTGCAAAATGATATTTTACAGATAATTCATATGTTCCATTAATATTTTTTTTGTTTAAAATGTAAAACAAAAAAAAATACTAATAAGCCAGTACTTTTTTTTTGCTCAACTACATTGATTAATTAAGGGAACAAAATTTTTTTTTTAATTAACTCCGTTTCTATTTTTTCAAATAAATCAATGAAAATATTTTAAACCCTTTTAAAATGTAGTCCTTTAAATGTAAGCTACATTACCAACTTTAGATTCAACAAATACTCAAGTCAAATTATTTTATTGAATATTTCTTTAAAAACCATTTTTCTTTTATAGCTTAATATTATTTATCCAAAGAAGAGTAGAGTTTGATTTTTAATGTTATTTTGGTGTTTATTGCAGTTTTGTCTATTGCTATGCAAACTTTAGTTTTTAAACAATTAAAAAATTCATGTGTTCATTTATTTATCACTTGATACACATTAACATCTTATATACATATTACGCGGGCATATTGCCTTAAGGCAATTTCTTCCCACCTACTAAATAAATACAGAATCTCATAATTTTATACAAAATTTTAAAACAAAAGTGACCTGAAATTATACACTACACTATTAAGAAATGAAGGGGGTGGTTCTTTCTGCGTGGTTGGAGTTTTTCTCACTAAACAAAATTCACAGTGAGCGGTTTGTCAACAACAGTGAAATATACAAGTATGCTCAGTTATCAAAGTATCAAATCGAATCAAAAAAACATAAATTCTTTTATTTAGTATCAAAGCTTTATGGATTAAAAAATTATCCAGATTTATTTTATTTGATACCTAAATGAATCGGGTTGTGGTCCCGTGGTTAGTGTAGCGGACTCACGGATCAGAGGTTCGAACCCTACTCTCCTCCATCATGATTTCCATTTCCTAATAATGAGTTATTTACAACTCGTTGAAAACGGCCACCAAAATTTAAGTATTTGGGTAAATTTTAAGAACTCTAATAATCCATTTTAAAAAAACATACATTTCAGAAAAAAAATAATTTTATTTTTGACCACAAATAAGGTAATTCGTCAAAATAATGTGTAAAAATTCAACCGCATTGCGTCCAAACTTAACGTAAAAATCTTAAGTCTAATTATCCTTCATCTAAACCACTCACAAATTCCGAAGTGTGAGTCAATTTGCCTTCAATCTTCACATCTCCGTATAAAAAATGTCATTCACTTTTAAAATGAGTTCAGACTTGCAGATTGCCACTCAGGACTCATCTCTCGTTTCCCTCCCCAATTCAGCCCTTGGCCAATTCCACCCTTTTAGCATTTATCCTCTCAGATATTCAGTTCCCGTGTATTTTGTCTGCTCATCACTAAAATTCACTCTGAGGCAGCCAATAATAATATATTCGGAGTATCCTCACTCTCACTCGCTCTCTTTATCAGCGATGGAGGGATGGTGCATAAGAAAAGGGTGGAATATACTATAGTGTCAGTGCTTCACAACGTTATTACAAAACAATTAGCGTCATAAACGATTGATCAATTAATCCTGGTGACTAAAAATGTCAACAAGTGTGCAAAAATTTAGAAAAACCCAATTTGCATATGAACGGCATGAACATCATAAATATATATTAAGTCAAACATTTAAAGGTTTTTATGCAATTTTAGGTACACACTAAATCATTGACTTACTAAACGCAGAAGAAGACAGCAGTGACGCACATCTATTTATTCTCTATTGACTAAATTTGGCATCCGTGAGTGTTACGATAGTTTCACCTTTAAACGTGATGGAGAACTCGGTGAGTGCTATAATATTTTCAAAAAGAAAATCTGAATATGTATATTTAGACCCATAGGACAAAAAAATAATTTCTTTAGACGGTTTATCTAGTGCCATTTTTGGAAAAATCACTTTAAGCTCGCTGCAAATTGAGCATTTCAATACGCTGCAAATTGAGCATTTCCATCTTGAATGTTACAGGTGTAAGATTTCCGTTTCTAGTTTTAAAAAAAATGTGTATATCGATGATAAATTGATGTAAAAATGGAAAGAATATATATTTTACTTAATAAAGAATAATGTAGTACGATGTTTATAAAAAAATCGTTTTAAAATGTGATATAAAACAGAGTATATCTTTAAAAAAAAAAATGAATTTAAACTACACGAATTATCAGAAAATGAAAAAAATTCAGTCTTAAGATTCAATAGTTAGTTGTTTCAAATTTCTATTGATACATTTTAAAAAAATGATATTAATTTTGTCGAAAATAAAGGATAAATACTAGGTGAAAAATGTTTTATTTTTCCTGCATTTTTATTCATTGATGTAAATCATTATATTATTATGTACGTACTAAAATATAAAGTTTGGCTGGGTGGAATAATATCGAAATAAATCCATTGATACAAACAAAACACAAAAAATAACTTTATTGCATTTTGTATCCAGCCCTCGATTCAATATTAATAACAATTAAGGGATATTCCAATTCAGCAGAAACAACATTTTTTACTACTCTTGTCATAAAAACATGAGGTTGCAAAAACATGATTGTAGCAGAACCGAATAATAGTTCGCCGCATCCTTGTTCCAGTAAGTGGCAGCCTGAGTGTGTAATATATTCCGCCGGCTTCTGTAGCGGTCCGTTCTACTGATAGGCGAAAATTACATCTCCAGCCTGTCACGTGACCAGGATGAATAATCAAACGAAAAGTGGAGATACGCCGTTATACTTTTGTGTGGTTTTAAAACAGATACAATTTATTTTCTCCGTAGATCTACTCTTAAATCAAGTTTGTAGTCATGGTAATTTCCCTATTCTCGCCTAGTGGTGCATAGGGCACTCCATCGGTACTTCAACAGTAGCGTACATTTATCATTTTTGTTTCGTAGAAAGGAAGGTGATCGATCTAAAGTTTAGGTGCCATTCCTTTAAATTTATGTTTTGTAGTGTTGAGCAATCTTTAAAATCAATATTTGGAAAAAAAATGGAATAACTCGCTAAGCCTTTATTTGAGAGGCTTGTTGGCAGGTGGGGAAAAAGATATCCGGTTTTTGGCCCAAGTTGGTAACTCAACATATTTAGAAAAATGAGATATCTTTATAAGTGGCTTCAAATATTCTTAGTTTAAAAAGCAAATAAAGATATTTTATGTTTTCTAAATACAAAAATGTATCATCAATCATTCAATTCAACATGCAGTTAAATTTGAATTCTTGATACGGGATAAGCTATTTATTTTAAACATGCAAAATCTCAAAACTAGTAAAATGTAGTTATCAATTTTTTTTGTAAACATGGACACAATACGAGAATATCAGAATAATATCATATTATGCAACATTCTTAAACGAGACAAGGACAGTCAGGACTAACAAGCCAGGGATTGAAATTATACAATAAACTACCAGACAAAACTAACAAAAGACTCGGACAACCTTTACAAAAGGTATTATAAATATTGACATTAACAAAAGAATATGATTTTTTAAAGGAAGAATTATTTTATTAAATAAATGTAATCCGTAAGGATTCATTTATAAATTCTGAATTAAATAAATGTTTTTAAAAAATCTGCCAGAAATCCGACGATATGAAAGGAGGTTATGAAAAGTACAACACAACACCCAGTTTTATTGAGGAAAAACTTTCTTAGATTTTTTTTTTCCAACTGGCAAAAATCGAATCCACTACCCCAATTTCATAGCTGGCCATCTAACCAACTGCGCTACGGTGGCGGCGCTTGTCTAAATTTCACGTCCACCTTTTCAGGAATTGAACCTAAAACATTAAATATGGTAGGTGACTACGCCATACCTTACAGGGCGTGCATATCTCCTATCGATTTCCTTTTTCATGATTTTTACCTGAGAGCAGTAGTCGAAAATACTTGTCCAGGGTTCTGGTTCAATTTCACAATCAAGACAGTCTTTTTAGGTTGATATCTACAATTGGAATATATATCACGTGCCCTTTAATCCATTTGCTGAACATAATGAAAACCATTGGTTGTAGAATAAACCCTTAAAATGGGTGATTTTAAAGTCAATTACATTTTGTGTGCTGATGATGCCGTGCTTTTTGATAGCAATAAGGAGGACCAGCAATTCTTGGTAACAAATATGGACAACGGATGCAAGGTAAGCGATTTTCTGATGAATGTTGATAAATTCAATATAATGGTATTCGAAAGAAATAAAAGTATGAATGGGATTATCTTAAAACGGGTAGAAGATTGTGTATTTAGAAAGTATGTTTACTATGGACAGAAATACTGGGCAAAATATTTAAAAAAGGATGATTGATGTACTAAAATCAACTTAAGCAATAATTTATTGTCGCAGGAGGTAAAATCAGCCGTTCACAATAGAATTCATATGCCGACCGTTGTGAATGGAAGCATGGAATTCGAAAAATAAGGATGAAAGTAGACTATGCTTTTTAAATTTTTTATCTCAGGCAAATATGTAGTAGAATTATCCACGACAAGTGCATTAATGTCGAGATCCGTCTATTCCGTAAGGCTAAGAAAAGCTTTATCGACACGATAAAGAACGACAACGTCAACGACATATCGAGCAAATGGAAGAAGAAAAAAGCCTTAAATGATTTGTATAGCATGATCAAATTCAACAAATATTCAATGATAGACAAAAAAATAGTCAAAAGTCGGAATAATCGGAGCGCGGCCATGAGAAGATGTAATGTCAAGGAACTAAGGTCTGTAAGCAAACACAGTGATATAGCGTTCTATCTTTTCTGCCTAATCCTACGGACAAAGACTGTGATGGTTTGTATTTTGCAGACAACATAATGACGATGATTTTTGCTAGAACTTGTTTTTAACCCAACCTATTCATACTAAACTTGTCTGCAGCGGGTTGAAAGCTGAAAATATTTGCACGCTTTCACCATAAAAGGTCATAAAATTATACCTATCTCCAATATACTTTATTGCAGTACACATTTCCATGTAAATATAAGGGCTTGGAACAAAGAAATGCGGTGCCATTATTCTTCTCACGTATTAATTTGCAAAAAAAACCACTGTCTTAATAGCAAAGGCAAATGTAATAAAGAAATGTTTTCGTTAAATAAATCGTGAACTAAATATTGATAGCCAGTGATAAACACAAAGAGAAAATATAAATATGGTATCTTTTAAATTAATTGGAAGATATTACGTTGCAGCAATAAGCCCGCCAATGCACAAACATATTATTACAAATTATATTCATTTATTTATTCATTTAAAATTACACTCGTTTTAATATTAATGAACTAATGAAGGCTTTTAAGGCTGTGCCTGTGTCGAGCTATAATAAGTATAAACATAAATACTTTGTTATTGACCACATATTATTTATTTCATTGACGACCGGCTTCAAAGCTACATAAGCTTCCTTATGAAGGCATGTTTTAAAAAAAATCTAAATCATACCTAAATTTGGGAGTTTGTGTAATTTCGAAATCGGTCAATAATTAATAAATATTATTTAAGTAAGTTAACTCTTTGATCCACAAAGATTTAGATTTAGTAGAGTTTTTGTACTTTAAAAAATAGTTATATTGTTTATCGCTTGCAAACGATTACATATAAAACAATTTATCGAAAATTTGTACCATCGGGAAAATGGAATACAAAAATGTGTTGTTTTTAAAGTAAATGAAAAACCCGCATTATCAAATCGCAAGAATATTTTTGAGAAATAACTTACTTGCTATTAAATTATATTATTGAGGTTGGCGAAGAAGTAGTAATTTTACCAAACGAGTAATAACTCTACGCGAAAAATACCCAGGAGTCAGTTACTTTAAAATGGCCGAAAATATTCAAAAATCTCCAAACATGTACTGGTAATGATTATGCACCAAATGCATTATCATGTAAATACAAATTATTTAATATGTAGTAGGATGTTTTTACCGTTAGGAAAAAAAAGGGTTAAAATACACTGTTTTCATTTTAATTTTATAATAAACATCTTTAAAATTAGCTCTTCGAACATTTAAAAAAAAATGTTTGTATTGTTTTAAAAAAATTGATAACAAAAAATTGTAAATAGCACTTATAATTTACAAAAATATTTCAATTTTTAGAGTATTTCCTAAAAATCATAAATAATTTATGATAGAAAGGCTGGAATCGAGTTGTGGTTTAGTGGAATTTGAACCACGGACCTTTGATCCTTGAGTTTACAACATTATCACGAGATCACAACTCAGTTCAAATTAATTAATTAGTTTGAGTAGTTTATTGGACGGTCAACTGTGAAACTAGCATAACGGGTTCGATTCCCGCCAACCGCAAGAAAAAATCCAAGAATGATTATTTTCCCAATTTGTCTGGATGTTGTGGTGTTTATTTGTCATAAATTCATTCTCAAGTCTCTCTTTCCTACCATCCATAAGCCTCTAAAATAGAAGCTTAGCCGGTTATTTCTTGTAATTTTCTCTTGAAAACGTAATAAAAAAAAAAGACTGACAGTGAATAATAGGTTTGATTTTTGTTCTGCATGTTATTTGAGGGTCGCTTTTTAAGTTTCGAGATAGATAAGTAATAACAAATATTTATAATCGAAGATAGTTTTATTGTTTTATTAAATATTCTCCTTGAAGAAATATATATTAGTAGATCTTTGGGCATCGAAAAACGTTGACATCGCAATTTATTTCTGATATGCGGGAATAAGATAAAACCATTGGGTACCAAATCAGGACTGTAAGGCGGATGACCCTTCAATTCGATGTTTTGAATGCTCAAAAATTTACTTGTTTGAACCGATGACTCATCTTCTGCAATTGGTTTTCCTTATTTTTTTCAACACTTTTCGCAAAAAAATGGTAGTGTGCCATTCAAAATTGACCGTTCTACGTTGTTCTAATGAAACGGTGGCGACATGTCTAGTTTTTCCAAAAAAAAAAGGCGACCATTTGAACAAGTTTTGCTGGATTTGGCTCGTCTTAGAAGACCCATACAGTTGATTGTTGTTAAGCTTCAGATTTTGAAGTACTGCAGTTGAATTTTTTAACATTTGTTTTCACCAATCGACATAGCTTTTTTTTAGTGATTGTCAAATTATGCGGTATTCAAAGCGAACAATTCTTTTTGACGACCAAATGTTCATGCAATATTGAATTAATGTAAATGAAACTAATGCCCACATGTGCTTCAATCTAATGGTATGCCACTTAACGATCTTGCAATATCAGTTCACGCAAAGCATCATTTTTTTCTGGCACAACAGCTGATTTTGGACGACCTTCACGAAATTCGTCCGGTAACAAAGTGCGACCACGATGGAATGAAAAAAAACAGCAAAACACGGAGGGTCAAGATGGTGCTTCATCACCAAAAATCGCAGCGAGTTGATCGGCATACTGTTGTTGGTTTAATCAACGTCAAAAGTCATAGAAAATCATCGCAAAAAATGTCAACGATTTAGTTCCATTTTTTTTAACAAAATAATTTTTTCATGTATCTGTAAACACCACAAATATCACTCGTATGACAAAATGTTTGGAGTGCGTTTACCATTAAAAATGACAAACTTTACAATGACAATGTCAGATTTGACATATTCACACTGGTGTTGCCATACCTCAAAACCTAAATAGCAAACCTCGGTGGCCTCCGTGGTGTAGTGACTCACGCACGGAAGGTTCCGGGTTCGATTCCCGGTGAGAACACAAAAATTTTTAAATGTTGTTTTTTCTCAAACCTGGATGTTTTGTGATGTAATTCATCGCTGTAATTGGGCCTCTTGGCCTGTTGTGGTGCAAAAATAAAATAAATTATATAAATTAATAAAACCTGGGATAAGTAAAATTTGTTCTTTTTTATTATTATTTTTTATATGAATTTACAGATAAATCTTCTAAACTATTTATGAAACTAACGTAAAAAAATCAGTCGTATGTTTTAAGTACCATTAAAAGGACTATTCACAAAACTATTTTTTTGAATTTTGTATTTCATGTCAATCAAACCGGAGACCTCCTACATGCTAGGCAAATGCGCTGATCACTAATAAGACCACGAGACGGAATAAATAAATAATTTTAATAGTAGTACGTATAACAATAAATACTAAGCATTTAATTTAATTCATGAAAGTTGTTAAGTTTTGAAATTTATAATAATTGCAAAATAATGTAATTTATTCTAGTTCAAAATTAAAGGAACTGTTTAATCGAAGCAATGTTATGTAACGGTTAAAATAATACGGAACAATCAAAATTAATTGAAAATACAATTTTCGGTCTTATGCCTTTAGTTTTTTTTGTGGAAAGATTCGCTTGTTTCATCGAAGATTATCATGTCATATTTTTTTTCTAAATTGCTTTGGATACCGGCTTTGCGTAGTTTTACTACTATGGAATTCTCACTGTATTATCCTCTCTCTAAAATGTATATAACTTTATAAGTGCTCTGAAATTTTGCATAAATAAAACATTATGCTAAAACTAATGACAAAATATAAACAGCTCTGGAGTACAGTTTTCCGCTTTCAAGAAAATTACAATGTTTTCCTTATTAATGTTACTAGGCAGTGCCAATGATTTTAAGTAATAAAGTTTACATAATGGTACGAACAACATTAGAAGTTACACTATTTAGAACTCAGTATTTTGTATTTCACTTTCAACGATTCAATTATATCATATTCCTAAAATTTTGTTTTTTTTTATTTATTAAAACTATGTTTTTAGACCACTTTATGTTATTGATTAATATTTAATTTTCATTATCAAAATACGTCATTTAAATTTTACGTCTGGGTTAAAAAATATATTTTTTCATTTACATATTAATTATTATTCTCATATCAATTCGCACCCTGAGTATAAAATATAAGCATGTGCAAATACTATGGTTAAGAAATATGAAGATTTAAAAATCTCACATTGCTTGGAAAAATTGGGTTTTCAACACGTGTTTTACTATTTTTATGTGTTTATGTCTGAATTTTAACTTTTTTTAAATGCAATTGTTTTGCATTTATGTAACAAAAATGAGAAATTCACACTTACTTTGGTTTTACACTAACGGTTCAATTTTATCACTTTACTGTTCAAAATATTCATTTGGTTAAAATTAATAATAAACTCTAAAAATTTTATTTTTTTAAAAGCACACTTTTTTAAAATAAATAAGCAAAACCTGATACTAATTATTTCATGTACCTTCATAAAAAGGTAGATATCCACCAACTTTTTTCCAGTAACAAATGTTTTAAAAATATTTTTTCGTGTTTATAGTTCTTACTGTATCTTTAAAATAAATACATCTTTAAAATTAATATTTGCATAGAACCAGTTACTGACTTTTTAATGTTTACCAGCTTCGACACGTATACATCTCTTCGTTAGGACATATTATCATTGTTACTGTGGATAACTTATGTAGCGCCATTTTTATGAAACTCACCTGAAAAGTATTGTACAATAAATATTTATTTTCAGCTCCAGAGCTTATGAACGGTATAAAGCTTGGCCACCATTTACTTTATTTAAATATTGAATTTTGGTTACCATACCTGATATGAAACTGTAGTGGTACACAAAATCCATCGCATTTTGATTATCTGCTACATACGAATCAGGTGCCAGTCCAAGAACAGAGCAATATTGCAGTAAATGACCTTTAAGATAAAATTTTCACTTTACTACTACCGGGAATTGAACTCTAAATATTTGAATCTACATATTGTAAAAATGCATTGGTTAAAATAAAGCAGATTTAAAGCAGTGACTTTTATTCTTCTGCGACGATATATTGATCTGGTCGAAAAAATCTCTCAAACGGACTCAGGATGATAATTTACGCTAAGGAAAAAATCGTCAAAACCATAAATATACCTCGACAAAAGAGTGAACAAGGAAAGTAATCAGAAAAATCTAAGTGGAAGACTTTTTACTCGTACAATACGAGTGGCGAAAAACGCAAATGGAAATAGCCGGCATTTTTTATGACGGTCTTCCCATTTTGGAAAGATGGAAGTCGCCCGCCAGGGTGTGATTATCTCTTGAATCCGCCCCTTATTGTAGATTACCCCGTTTTCGTTTTTCATCTGAGATATTGAGTGGCTCCCTGGTATTAGATTTTCTTCGCGGCCCATAAAGCATTGTAACCAGGTCTATATTTCCTTTCATACATACAATTTCTCAAGCCGACGGAAAATACGATATTTAAACCGATAAATTTTACACTCAAATAAGTTTTTCGTCCTTATAACCCATATTTGCCTGTAATGGTGCATTGAACACTGAAAAAAGTTGTAAATAATTGCATTATTTCTCATATTTTACCTGCTGACGGGCTACAAATAGAGAGTTCAGTGAAACTGTAATATTATATTATTGTTTATAAAATTTTGAACACGCTTCAGTCATGGAATTTCATCCCCCGATCATTGGTTGGTTAAAGTGATCCCTTTACACTATGTGAAATATTCACGTAACATTTTTCAAATATTCTGTTAATTCTGGCACTATACAATTTTCACATCTCAAGTCAAAGCAGGTGTGCTATCACATTATTTGATATTTCGTCATAGGCGATATCTGTTGATGTTTTGGTGAAATTTTTACATCGATATTCTTTACTTATGCGATTGACCATAAATAGTTTTATATTTACTGAGTCGTGGTTTCGTGGTAGTGTTGCGTACACATCTCCGAAATTCAAACTTTGCTCTGCCGCATCATTGAAATAATTTGTTAGTAATAATCCTGAAAACCAATTGGGTGAATAATAAAAAACAACGTTTTACTACAAAGATAAAAAACATTTTTGAGAAGGAAATATGGAGATCTAGACACTTCTTGAGAGAGTTTTATTTATTTTTAGTTGATATTTTTGATTGAGAAACATCTGCGTCTGGACCGGAGTGCGCGGGGTTGAAGAGCTGTTTCAGTTGATGCAAGACCGGAATGTTTACTCTAGATTGATCGCCAACGTCGAGGGGATCTGATATGGTGGCCTCCGTGGTGTAGTGGTCAAGACGCTTGACTCACGCACGGAAGGTTCCGGGTTCGATTCCCGGGGAGAACACAAAATTAAAATGTGATTTTTCTCAAGCCTAGTTGTTCTGTAATGTAATTCACCACTGTAATTGGGCCTCCTGGCCTGTTATGGTGCAAAAAAAAGAAAATGAAAAAATATGGTACAGAAAGATGAAGAAGACGTTTACAGGACTTATGACCTGTCATTAGCTGGTTTAAGTAACCATTTTACACACTGTGAATGTTTTTTAATTCTCCTTATCTTTGAACATCCATATTTCCTTGATTCATCAAACTGTTGATTTTTGTGAATTAAAGAACTGTAACCTTTTTTGACTTACATATTTCCTTTTTTTTCATTTTTTCCATTTTATTGTTAGCAAAAAAAACTAAATCACCAGGCGCAGAAGTAAATAAAAAATACATTTCGGTTAGCGCGAAAATTTCAACGCCCCGCCGCACTTCCTTACCGCGCTTCGTCATAACTTAAAATCTTTATCCATAATACCTACCTACTCGTATTGTCATCTCCCAAGAAAGAAGTACATACACATATACGCATGAAATCTCCCCGGCCCGTCTGCGCCCACCCCACACCCGCGCAGTCCCGTGACCTTGTACATCTATCTTAAAATTCGACATTTTAAACAGCACAAAGTCGTTAGTCGTTACCGTTATAATATAACACGAAAATTGAAAGTATTTCCACAACAGAGAAACAAATTAAACTGAAACAGTGTCATAACCAGTTGTAACCTTTAAGATATTTTAAAAGAACGGGATAACTTCACAGTTTTGAATAAACCGTAACGACTCACAACGGTATAGGCACACCATTTAAAAACAACTGTGTTTCAAATATATACTGTTTAAATATTACTAGCGTGTTAATTTTTACGTTTTTGACACACCCACCCAAACTCAATGCAATACTATCGGAATTTACATACAGTAATGAGGCACGTAATCAACGCACTATTTTTCTAAATGAGGAAGTTCAGTGGTTTTTAAAAAAAAAAATATTTGTTAATAGACTGTTAAACTAAGTAAAGATTTATTTTTTTAAATTTTTATATATCGTATTATCGGCGCTACGGTTTTTCAAAGTTTTTTATTTCTGAAATAACTCCGCGTGTAACGTCAGAGGTTCATTTCCGCTTATTCTCATTCAGTTCTTCCCATTGGTCCAGAAGCGACAAGCAGACCGGAAATCTTCCATGGCTCTCAGATCATAGGTTGATTCACATGAACCAGTGACGTCATTTAAAGCAGTGCGTTCTTATCAAAACATTTTTTATTATTTTTTCTGTACATTTTCAAGAAACTTTGCCGTGCAATTTAATGCTTTAATTTTTACCCCGCGTAAGAAAACAAAAATTGTATCCAATTTCCCGTAGGGCTGAAGTTTCTCATTGCCGACCCTGCCGTTTGTATGTATGAGAGGAAAGTCAAGCATACTCAGTGCCTCAATTTTAGTGTAAGCTTGCATAAACCATGTAAGTAAAAAAACCCGCCCAATTTACATGTGCATTTTACATTGACAATTTCTTACCGTATTCATAATTTTGAATAAACGAAATTGATATTTTCATTTTAAATTAATAATTAAGTACATTTAAATGCATGTAATTCAAATGAAAACATAATTATAGATATAAATAAATGTCATTTTGTGAATTAAAAGGTATTTTTTTTCATTTAATATTTTTTTTAATGTTATTACATAAAATAGGGTTTCTATAAAATACATAAAATAACAATAAATAAATAAAACGTTTTATAAATATTATTATTTTTTTGTTTCTCAACTATCATAAATCCAAAATTACTCGCAAACGAGTGGAGGCGTATAAAAAAAACTATCATAAATTGAAAAACGGAAAAAACTTTCATATTTTTTTATGTTTTATTTTTATTTATAACATAATATTTATGCAATAAGGGAAATGGGAAGCCAACAGTTTATTTTAAATACTTTAATTGAGATTTGGGGGGGGGGGGGCGCCAACTGCACTGTATTTTTTTAAATGTCTTCACAAAACAGCTTAATTTGTGAAACGGGAATTGTTATTGATATTTTTATTTAAAAAAACGAAATGCCCACCTCTAATCCCTATCCGAATGCTTCATTTTTTAAACGCAAAAAATATGGATAATGTTCATTGAAGACGTTTTATAATCTTAACGCATTTTAAGCTTTTTTTAGTTAAATCGTTTTTGTCCTAAAGGTACGATAATAAATCTATTTAGATTTACTAGGTATTTAAATATCGTTTATATATTATGAGTCTAGGCATACGTTGAAATGATAAATACCCGAAAAAAAATTGTTTACAATTTATTCTTAATCGTGAATTTGACGCAAATCAACTCTGTTCGTACCTTAAATGATAAACCACAGAAGTCATTGAACGTTATGTTCAGGAAACAAGATTTTGTGATTTTGCGATTTTCAAAACATCATTACTTTCAAAACTATTAATTGAAACTGAAGTATTTTCACTGTAAAATAATGACACAAAGATGTTTTTTGTATTAAAACTATTTAGACTTATATTCCAACTTAAAAAATTAGTTTTATGACAGAAGTTGACTTCGGTGTTCTATTCACGAATAAAATAGCTAATTGCGATAGTGTCTATATTTTTAACTTCAAAATGGCAAAAAGTGGACTCCCGTGTTTTATCCTCTAAGGCACAGAACTCAATTATTTTATTGTATTGTGCCAATCGAACTTCTTGCAGGTATGAACTTTTTCTGAACTGTGGGTGTTTTTAATTTTTGCTTGGCCGCATTTTCGCAGTACAAAACGCCAAATCAGCCAAAACGCCGGAAACAATGTGTAAAATCGGGACAATCCCGGTCAAACTGTGACGTATGGTTATCCTAGAATAAGGGGTCTTTGACAGTAAGTAGGAAAAGAGATAGCAGATATGCTACGGACACATAGGACAGAGAACACCAGACAAGAGGGGTATTCGTATGAGGCAATTTATATTGATCTTCGTCGACGGTTATTAAAAAAAGACCAAAGAACTCCAGGCCAATCAAAGCTCCAAAATCTGCAGAGAAATGGCTTAGATGAAAGCGAAATCCAGAACTGAAGAACTCCTGAGAACAAAAAGAGCCGACCCCAATAGCCTACCCAGGCAATGAGTTGGGACGGTAAAGAAGAAGGCAGACGAGCAACGACCAAAGAAGCAACAAATTAATTAATACAGCACATTTTAAAATTTTGTCGACTTTGTGGTGAGGTGGTAAGTGCATTTGCCTGCCATGCAAAAGGTCTGGGGTTTGATTAACGACATGGTTGATGTGAAATATTAATTTTAAACGGTGTTTTAACACTAGAATATTTTATATTCTTGCCTAGTGAAATTCCTAGCTAGTCAGGACCTATTACAAAACCTGTGTGCATTTTAAAATTGTGAAATAAATTAATATTCCTTGGACTGGCACCTAAATTGGATTGGTGTACCAATGTAGAACCCTATGCACCATTAGTTGCGAAAAGGGAATTAAGAAGAAAAATGTTGTCGTTTTAAATTTTAAAGTTTACATGTGTATATTCTATATCTGATGTGACCCTTCTGTTTGACAAATTTAATTAAATTTTTTGACTGAACATGAACCCTGATTATTTAATTTGGCTCGCTTTCATTTAGCAAGTAATCTTTTCATTATTTTACACAAAGGCTTATCTGATATAAAAGTAAGTTCACAACACGAAGTCAGATGCTGATTAAATATTAACATGTGTATGCAATGTCAACCCTTTGTATAATGTAAGCCTTACACATGCGGGTTAGTCTGTAGAGAAGTATTATAGTGTAACGCCGGTACTATACATATATATATATATTATATTCCTCTGGGCTAAAGTCTCACAGACGCGCCTAATGGAGGAAACTTTGCTTCGTGCAAGTCCAACGTGCCTTAATTGAAATTTATTTACTTCTTAAAATACTGCTTCCTTTTGGTGTTTTTATTTATGTTTGAGTTATGCATCGAAAAGTCGAAGCAAAAAAAACTTGAAAAGAACTAAATTTGCTTAAAAAAAATTAAAGCAGTATACCTTCATCAAACCAAAAAAAATAACAAATGAATTTTAAAAATATATATTTCTTTACGTTACTTTTACAAACAACATTTATTTATTTAATTGGTACATTAATTTTCTTTCTGGTACTTTCTTTCATTTTTTTTTTGCACCCCAATAAGTCTAGAGATCTATTTACAATGGTAAATATCAGCACGGAACACCCAGGTTTGATAAAAATCACATTTAATTGTATGTTCTCATCGGGAATCCAACCAGGAACCTTCCGCGTGTGAGTCAAGCGTCTCAAACATTACACCACGAAGTCGCATCTATACGTATCTAATGGTGGTGCGGCTATGAAATGTGAAAGTGACCGTAAGGTGGAAACATACTTATTTAAACATCATTATTATTTCCCTATACACACCCAGTCGTGCATAGGACACTGTTTTGGTACTCCAATTGCAAAGAAAAAAATGCAATTTTAATTTCGATACATGACTGCCAGGTATTTTGCGCTTTAGATCCAGTCCAGGAACTATGACATTTTTCATTTGAAATCAATAACATATTCACTGAACTTCAATATCTATTAATGCCTATTTTTAGTACTTTTTACCTGTTTCGACTCTATTAATGATTAAATTTTAATATCCTTCTCATATTTTTTCTAACATTTTCAAATAATGTAATTTTACCATTATTTTGCATTATAATAATTTTATTTAAAAAATAATGATTTCTGTTTTAAATGATTTGAATATTTTCGGAAAACGCGCAGTGCATAATTCATTTTTTACAAATAGGTTTTTTGGTGATTAAAATAAAATTACGCTAACAATATTACATAAACATGGTACAATTATATATAGTTTAGAAGTAATCATCTTAATTTTCCAAAAAAGTCGTTTTTATTATCTTATACATAAAACTACAGAACTTAATAATTTGTATATATATATATTTCTACGTCTCAAGTACCTGTGGAAGAACAAAGACTTCAAGTTAGTTTGTAGTAAGATTGTCTGAGACGGTTACAAATATGTTAATTTTGTCTGTCTCGTCAGCTGCGAGTACTTCCCCTGGGAGTAAGTAAGACATGACTTAACTTAATTTCTGAAATAGAAAATAACTACACTTCATAAAAACAACATTGCGGTATCGAAAAGTATTTTAAAATACGTTTAATCTAGTACTTCTTAAACATTTAATTCTATTCTGGTGGTATTTTATCAAAATACTTATTTTAACCCGACGTTAATGAGCCTGGGTGTGAGACAGAATTGATAACATCGCATCGTCTCCCAGTCAGAAGCTGATGTTAAAAGACTGACGTATCGATAACTTGCTTTGTTTTAATAGTACCATGAGCGTGGGATGAGATAGGTGGGTTCAAAGTGCGTTCGGGTGCCTCACACCTAGGTTCATAGGTTGTAACATTATTGTTCATATACATACCTACATTAACATATCCCAAAGTATTTTTTTCTTTATTATTATTTGTAAAAACATAAATCACCGAAAGGGTCAATAGAGAATTTCAATTACCTGAGAGTGTGTGTTACGAAAAATTGCACATATTAAAAAAGAGCTTGGAGTATAGCTAGCATGCGCGGTCCGTTCATATAACGCATGGAACCATTGGTTCCCCTACATTTTGGCAATTATGTTTATAAAATAGCATATTTAATAAATTAAGTATCCGTCATAATACCTAACATTAAGATTCCTATAAACAAATAATCGCAATAAGTTGTGAAGGAATTTTACTATCGCCTTAAAAAAATATGTTAAAAAGCAACGTAGCCTCCGGCACACCCATTTACCAGCGCTGTCATGCGCGTACTGATCGCCCGATCGGCGCGTACTTGCTACCGGCTGGCTGGGTATCGATTTAAAGAACGATCGCGATGGAAGCAAATTCAAAATTCCGTTCCAGCGCCGTACTGAACGCGCAGTCCAGGCGCAGGCGCTGACTTAAATCCTCACTAGGCAATGGAAGCAATCGAAGCATAACAATACATTATTTTCCATGACGTGATCTGAATGCAATAAAAAATATTTTGTGGTAGAGTAGGAATATAAAATTAAATCTAGAATTTTATTCAAACATTACATCAATATAATGTTGATTAGTTATAAGAAAAAAGTTTATAATTTACTACATATATTGATTTTTCGGGTTCAAATAATGACCAATTAATTTTTATTGAAAAGCCATGTTTTTTAACAATATAATATTTATTTTGGTTTCACTGCATTTGAGTTAAATAAAATATAATTTCACAAAATACTTGGCAGTTTTTTATTACTGTATTATAGTGAAGTTGGTTATTTTGTGTTTACAATTTATTACTAGATATGTATAATTATTGTTTTTATTTCTAATCATATGTATAAAGTATTTAGTTTGTCTTTAATTAATTAAGGGCAGTGTATATTATTATGTACCAATTACTTATATATTAATTGCTTCCCTAATCAAAAACCCCACCGCACGCCCCTGATAGCTAGGAATAGCTGGCATTGCATTGAAATGTATTAAAACTGTCTATAAATTAGATATTTATTCAGTGAAAACCAAATGCCGCCTATATAATGCCTGCATAACACATGTTTTCTTTTACAGATGCGAATAGTCGCACCTCGCTTATACTCAAAACAACAAAATATCAACTTTTCTGAATAAGTATCTCAAAAGAATTTTATGTGGTTCGACTACCTGAGAAATAAAGAAATAAAAAAACGCACGCAGAAAATTCTAGTGACAACTGTCATCAAGCGGAGATGATACAGTGAACTGAGCCACATACTGCGGATGTTTCCTCGTAGCCTTAACCACGCTTGCTTACTTTACAAAGCATCAGCTTTTTGACGTCCTGGACGTCCTTTGCTAGCCGTTTGTCGACAGTTCAAGGTAGAACTACGGGACGCAAACCTGACGGGTGGATGCACGGGAGCTGGCAGCTGGCAAAAATTCCTGGTGGTTATTTGTGAACACCATATGCCTCAACTACGGAGTGGACATGGAATTATGATCATGATAAAAACACAAATAATATACAGTCCTTGAATGTTTATGTAATGTTTTAATACAAAGAAAAATACCCTTCTTAAAATTTATAACGCACGTTTATACATGTTACCGTTGTTGTTAAAAAAATAAGGACAGACTAAGAAAAATATTAAACAGAGCACAGAAATGGCATCAAAACGGGAGCTTACTCGTAAAATTCAAATCACCACAAAAACTTTCTACGTCAATAATGGGTCGTTGGGAAGTAGCAATATAACCCTTTCAGTCCCATGTGGCTGGGGGCCTCCGGCTCGGGGCAGAGACTGAGGCCTTTAGAGCGGAGCCGTGGATTGAGGCTTGATGTTTTAAAATATAAAGGCATTGTTCTTTATATTATGCGGCATCATTATTTGCTCCTTACTCCCGACATTACATATCGTCACTTTGATTGATAAGGTTCTAGCTGACATTGAAATTTAAAAAATGTTTTGAATAGGGAAACATAATATAAATAAAATGAAAGCAAGTAGGAGCCAAAGAAATGAAATATAATATATTTTGAGACTAAAGATAATTCTTTAAATTCTAAGATTCCGGAAAGCAAAAGGCAGACTTGATATTTTTTTTTTTTTTATATTTCATACATTAAAAAACTCGTCGGCCTCGTGGTGTAATAGTCAGCGCGCTTGCCTACCATGCAAGAGGTTTTGGGTTCGATTCCTGATATGATTGATACGAAATATTTATTTTGAAGGGTATTTTTACACCCGAAGCATAAGACTGATCATCTTAACGTCGTGTTACAAAAACAGATCAAGATATACTGCTATTGGTGTACCAATGTAGTGCCTTATCCACCATTAGGTGCGGAAAGGGAATGATGACGCGGTAATGTAAAACATCACGTTTGTTCCATAGGGCGCGAAACGTAGCTTTTTCATGAAATTCAAAATATACGTAATTTAAACCACTGTAGAAAATTTATCCAACAAAGAAAAAAAAACCAAATTGTTACCATAGTAATTTTATGCACGCTTAAAAAAATTTGTTCAAAAACGAGAAAAAATCGTTGATTTATAAATAATTAGAAATCGAATATTACACAGTGTGTAAAGTGGCCACTTAAACCAGGAAATGACAGGTCATAAGCCCTGTAAATGCCTTGACTTCCATATTCCCTTATTTAAGGTATTCTCCATCCCTGTTGTAATTTGTTAATATTAGAAATCGAGTTTGTAAATTTAGCACTCCATATCTCAAAATATAGAAATGTTTAGTTAGAACCTTGTCAAACTAAAGTGACGACATGACGCTATACAGAAGCGTACTGCGTGAAAACACGATTAAAAAAAGACGAAAAATAATTTTGTCAATGTGTCAACACATCTTTTTTTATATTTGATTGAAAACATTAATTTTCTTTGTTCAATTTGGGTTTTGAAAAAAAAAATTCAAAAATTAACATTTAAAAGAAGGAAATGGGCCGAAATCCAGTATTTGTCTACAAACATTTGGACAAGTTCAATGTATTGTCGTTGTTTGTATTTAGAATTTTAATTATGGATTTTTTGTAGTTAACAATTTGCACAATCAATGTATTACGAATGTAAAACTGCAACTGATTTACAACAAAAATAACTTAAATTTAATATGAGTAAATGTACTTTAATAATAAGGAAATTTAACTTTTTCTTTAAATTTCAAAGTAATAAAGGTCTATGAAATACTGTCCAGTACAAAAAATTGTTTTTTGCTTATTATTATAGTAACATAAAAAATATGTTTAAATTTGTAATTTTGAATTCTCGCAAAAACGGGCACTCCATTGGCCACGCCCCTTATACGTCACGATTCATGTTTATTTGTTTCTGGCCATTTAAATTTGTTTCGAACATTATCACGAATCTTGACGTCAAAACAACCAATGCTAAACACGTCGCGGTTTTCTGGTAACGTATTTTTATTGAATTTGATTTTACATTTATGTAGACAATATCCATATTGATTTTGAAAATACAATTAATTATTCTGTAAACGTTTCATATATTTTTATCGGTATTTGTAGTATGTGATATTTCCCTTTTTTACGTAGGTATTGTAATTACTTGGAAATCGAACCTCTAGTTTGGAGTAATTTGCACTTTTTTTTTAAAGAATTGAAATTATTTTATACTTTATACTATATAATACGTCTTAATTAAACTATGCGAATACTTCTAAACATCCTTATAAAAAATTTCCATACATATTTATATGTAAGTATCTTTTTTATTAAGTTGAAATAATTCTGTCTCGCAAATACCTTAGTGAAAACCAGTACACGAATGTACTCGACGCTTTCTCGGCATCCAAAACCCGCATCATTTGTTTTTCCGAAAATAAAATGACAACATTGACGTTACAGCACAATTGAGAGGTTACAATAAAACACCGTCATTAAAAATGTAAACAGACAGTTGCCGGAAAAATGGTCCTACCGAGGGCCAAAAAATATCCTCGACCCGCTCCTGTTATGGGTCTAAAACATCCCCCGGATGGGATGGTTCGCCCAGCGCAGTCTCGTTATTTATTACATTTTTCCTGTTTGACGAAAAAACACGCCCGGCAAAAAATATTTATATATCTAGCAAGAAACAACCAAAGAAGCTTGCTCACTTTAACGCACTATTTAAATAACCATTTATTTATTCATTATGGAAAATTATAATATGTTTTATTTAGACAAAATACTTTGCCACGTAAATTTTAATAAAATATATAATATTGATCATTCATATTTAAAGCATTTACTTTGTGATCAAACACGTTACTTATTAGTATATAACCACTTACCGGCTTTTCTATGTCTACCGGTTTCGAGACGTGCCCGTTTTTTTGTCAGGACACGAATTAAACCGACTAGTAAAACCCGCTATATACCTTCAGCATAGTTGATGCACAAAAACATAAAACCAACATACCATGTATTTTAAAAGTCAACCTTTACAAGGTTAAAAGCAAATTATATGGAAAGATTTAAAATATAATTTTCCTTTTATCAATAATTAAACAACCTTTCAATATAGCCCATTATACGATGTTCCATTGTAATGGTTATAAAAAAAACATAGCACGTTGGTTTTATATTTTTGAGCAACAACTATGCTGAAGGTATATGGTGGGTTTTACAAGATGGTTTAACTGGTGTCCTGTCAATTGTTCATTCCTTGTGTAATGTATAATTAATTTCTCATTTTTGATTTATTTTTTAATAAAACTTTATTATAAAATGAAAAAAAGATCAAGTGTTATTTTTTAAATTCAATATTTATTTTCTTGTGAATAGAACAAAGCAAAATGTGCTACAGACTATGTTTTGGGGGTAACCAATAATGGTTTTGTACGTATTTTATGTGAAATAATATTAGTTCTAGCATCTTTATTATTTTGCAGCCAAGCTAAGTTTATCTGAGTGACTTTACCAAAATTAATGTCTCTAGCTGTTTCAGCAGAAGCTGTGCCAAAAAAAGAACACACAAATGTAGAATTAAATAAGATTATAGGCAACTTTCTAAATACTTCCTACTCGCAATCTCATGATTAAGTACATACTAAACTCACACGCATTGTTTTCTTCTCTAGAATAAAGAAAAGCTTACTCCGCTGTTCTGTGGCTAAACATGCCCCACTATATTTCACATCACTTTTATAGGGTAACTATGCGTATAAAAAATCCATATAGCTCCGTAAAACATAGCATCTACATTGGAGATCTCTCGTTCGCTTATTTTAGAAGTAAATGGTTCAAAGAAACGACTTTCACGATACGAGCACCTAAAATATTTTTATGTCTCAACAAACAAAGCTTAAAATTTGATACCAGGTTAGTTTATACGAGGTTCTGACATTATTGTAAAATACGCTACGCTGTTTATTTTTTATTTGAAATCATTTCAACTTAAAGAGTAGAAAAAAGTACTTAGAATACAATATCGATTCACACTGCAAAATGAATATATTTTATTTAAAAAATCATACCTCGTTAAAAAATATAAACCCTTACAGCCCTGTATATATTCAAATACAAACTCATTTTTTTATTAAATAACTCACGTTTCAACCAAAATTAAAAAGCGTCAAATTTTATTTTCTTATTGAGATACATAGGGACATCTCTATTTTTATCTGCTTATATCGGTAGTCGATATCACATAGAAATGTAAGTTCTTAAGTTATTTTGCAACAAAGTCTCAGTGAATTTAAAAACGTCTGTACTTTTCAATCACAATACTTTATTTATATTAGGGATAAATAATTTACTATGTAGATTTATATATAAACGAGCTGAACCCGACCACGCTTTGGTATTGCAAGATTTGAATCTTTTACGTTTGTTTTATTTAACATTATTCAATTTATTGTCATAAGTTGTAAACAATTTTTAAAGTGTATTCATGGCTGTCCTACACTTATATACAAAGAAGTTGTAAATATATTTTGCACATATTAGGTGGGTCGAAAGCTGACACATAGATGGCGTTACTACAAATAATTTCATGTAATTTTTAGTTTGCACCAACCTTGAAAAGATACGTGTATGAATTTGACAGTGGTCATACAATTGGTTTGTGAGATATAGCGTTGTGAGTGAAAAAACTTTTATTATTGTGAAGAAAAGGATAAAAAGAATTTTGTGTGACGATGGCAAAATTGCATGAATTAGGCTACAAATTGCTTCCCCATCCACCGTATTCTCTAGATCTGGCCCCCAGTGACTTTTTCATCTTTGCAAACCTCAAAATAATGCTCGCCGGGAAGAATTTCAGCACTGATGAAGAGGTAACCGCCGAAACTTTTTCAACGTTTAACGAATCGAGCTTATATTAAGACTAAAGAGAAATTGTACTATAAAAATGGTATCGAAAAATTGTATGACCACTATAATCGTTGTATCGCCCTTGAAGGCAACTACATTGAATTTTAAAATCGAATTTTACCAAAAAAATGTAACTGTCTGTTTACCTAATAAAACTAATAAACGCTATTTTAACGGAAAATCTTAAAATTATTGGAAATTTAAGGAAAGAATCTGATTGAGATCTATAATACACAAATGTTGTTCACAATTGTTTTAATAACATCCTTATATTTTTTTAGTTTATGCATTCTCATGGAATGCACCCCTGATAGGTGGATAAATAAAACATTTATACTACTCACTTTTAAGAGCAATAATATGACCAGGGCAAAACTCATCATTTTGCTAAAAAACCGTACGTAAATCGGTCCAGTAGTAATTTAGTCTATCAAAGACACACATACAAACATTTTCTTTCATGTATACAGATTAAGTTAGGTATATTTACATATACATATATATATATTACAACAGAGAAGAAGAAAGTATTATTGAAGAGAATATGTAAGTCCATGCATTTACAGGGCTTATGACCTGTCATTAGCCGGTTTATGTGGGCACTTTACAAACTGTGTTTCATTCATCATTCATTAATTTATTGCAACAGAGAGTGAAAACATTTTTGAGAAGAGAATATGGTAATTTAGGCATTAAAAGGGCTTTTGACCTATCATTGGCTGGTTGTCGCCATTTTACACACTGTGTAACATTTACTATTCTGCCTGTGTTTTAACACAAATATCTACATTTATATAACTGTATCATCTATTCACTTTTCTGAAGTAAAAGTGCTGAACCCTTGGCCACTAAAACCAGCAAATGACAGATCATAAGCCCTGTAAATGCTTAGATTCCCATGTATATTTCTCGAAAATGTTTTTCCCTTTCTGTTACAATAAATTTAGATCTAAATAACTCCCTAGGGAGAAAATCCAGTCTGTCTACAAACATTTAGACATACTCAAAATATTGTTGATTAATTAATTTTATTTAAATGGGTATATTTATTTTGATTTTTAATACAGTGTTATACATACTAGTAAGTAAAATGATAAGCAAAATAAATAAATGGGTTGTGAAAAAAATAGCGATTAGCAAAAATCACAATTTTATCGACAGTGAAGTTGAAATACACCTCTTTGGATAAAACACGCCATTTGGAACACCCTCGGAACGGCTTCGAATATTTCAGAACTGAAAAAATTCGCCCCTCGCACGGCTGGGGTGAATTACGAAAGCGTTTATGTACTTTTCTGTCAGGTGGTGGCAATATAGCTATTGTTTATTCCTCTATTGTAGGTCACGAGCTATCACCGCTAAGAGGGTTCCTTCATACGCATCCATATGAACTTTTCAGGCTTTAGCTGCGTTGGAATAATATTTATGTAGGGAAACTTTTGATGGCGGCCCTCTTCCGTGCTGTTCAACCCTCTGCTATTGACAGGTGTATTTTAAACCCCTGTTGTTTTTAATTAAATCAAAGTCACATATTTTACAAATAATTTGGTATTAAAAGGGGGGTAACATTCAAAAAGTTTGTAGGTAGATAATCTTACCAAAAGTTTTTTGCATGTACAATTATTGTACATACGTCATTTTATTTACAAAAAAGAATCAATATTTAGTTGTCGAAATGATAACTAAATCGATGTTTAATTATAGATTCAAAATTTGTTTTAAATTAAAGCAAACCTATCTATAGTTTCTGCCAAAAAAATACTTCCTACAAAAAATTGAAAATAAATAATTACGAATGTTTAAATATAGACGAAACGGTAAATGCCAATATATTTATTATAAATAGTGGTATGTGCGATGTATTTTTAATTTGACTATATGTCATTTAAGTTTTATTTTGACTGAACACCATACGACAAGGCAGGCAATGTTTATGTAAAGCATTTAAGTTTGGAAGTGAAAATTCTTGATGGAAGTTCATTGCAATTTATTATATAAATAAAACACGAGTGTACAAAACAAAGGTAAGTATCCTTACCTCTGTTTTGTATAAATACATTTAACTCTTTAATAAATATACCAGTCTCGAAGATGTCGCGAAAGCGATGAAACCGGTCACTGGATATTCCAAATTTGTGGATTAAAGTATCACTCGTGTTTTATTTATTTAATAAATGTTTTTGTAAGTTTATGAAAAAAAAATACTTACCCGTATTATAAATTAAACTTAGGTCACTTTTCTGAGAAAAGTTTTTTCAAATTGAGGGTTGGTTTGAATAATTTTCGAATGAGATCTTGCCCATGGCTAGCAGTGGATGGATTGAGCCATGTTATGATACCCAAAGGTATTTGGGTCGGATTGTGTTTTTAGCCTCCGATGGGCAATAGGGGATTTTATTTTTGTTCAAGTACGGCCATCGTGCTTATCGGGGAAACTAAATTACGGTTATTCTGATTTTATAACGAAACCTTGAATTTTCACGAAACGTATTCAAATTACTTTTATAAACAGAATTCTGATAAAATGTTATGAAATATTTAAAACTAATGTTTGCTGACGTTACGTTTAAAATATAAAACATTCGTTTTATTTAGAATACGAGTGTCATTTTATTTTTTTTCTAACTCGAATTTTAACATTAATAAATCTAAAGTACAAACATTTGTAAATCCCTACATTCAAAACAGTATTTTGATTTAATGTTATTTTTCATTTATTCACTAGTCTTATATAGTTATACTAACGTAGCATTAAACAAAAAAATAATAAGCTTCATTAAAAATGTATAACTGTACCTCAACAAACGGTTTTGTAACATATGATCGGTTTTAATGGTTTTAGGGTCTGATGCAACAAAAAACAGTTTTTTACTATTTAATAGTTTGAATTATGCTGTATCCGAAATCCACACAAAACACCTCTCTTTTATCGCACCGAGAGTGTTTAATATTTAAGAAGGTCGTATTCAGTTTTTAAAGACGCAATTAGTATAATAGAGAGATCGCGACTAAATTTTCCTTGGGGAGAGTGATTAAAAACTCCTTGATGCTTTTTCAATTATTTGAGTTGATTTTTTCTTATAATTCAAGTCTTTATTTGCCTCTTTCTATATAGTTGTGCTTTATGTTATTTTTTAATAAGTTTTTTCTATACTATAATTTTATTGTGGAACTAAATTATTTTCGTATATAATTCGTCCCAACTCATAACAGGACTGGACAGGACTCTCAAGAGTTTTTAAAAAAAAAATAATACGTCTCCACTCGTTTGCGAGTGATACGAGTATATGGAGTAAGGATTTTAATTAATAAATAAAGTTCTATTACTGTTGCATTATTATTCAAATAAATAAATCAGGT
Organism: Micrasema longulum; assembly: GCF_059751315.1. Classification (NCBI taxonomy): domain Eukaryota; kingdom Metazoa; phylum Arthropoda; class Insecta; order Trichoptera; family Brachycentridae; genus Micrasema; species Micrasema longulum. Next base: position 40,795 of record NW_028277421.1, read on the forward strand.
TGCAAGAAAAATGGAATAAAAAACAGTTTCTTATGCTGATTTAAATGAAAACGCAACAATCATTTTACTATTTATTTTTTTTTTTTTTTTTAATTTTAGTGATATCTGTCGCCACATATTGGAGTAGCAGGGTATGCTCCAAGCGGTCATGGAAAGGAAATTAATAAGTACTTTTTAGCTTCACTTTTTGTGCTACTGACCTAAAATTAAAGCTTTTCCTACTTTTGTGACAACTTACGAGTACTTTGTATCGAATGAAAAACTTTGCATACTGTTTCTTGACTTAACATTTTCGCTATATAGTTTTGATTTAACGTTATATGGAATATTTACAAAAAACAATTACTTCTTAAACATTAAACAAAATAAGTGAAATTATTTTTTGTTAACAATCAAGTCATTTAAATGTTTTTTGTGAAAATTAAAAAAAATACATATTTATATATTTTTTGAAGTATGTAAAGTAAATGTAGAGTAAATTTACTGCAACTTTTCCAATGCATAATACTGTTTGAAAAATTCAATGGGAAACAAAGTGTAGTCTGAATCGTGCATGAATCAACCAGTACAACCTTTTTCCTCCCTCGTTTTTCAGCTCCCGTCTCAGAAAAGCCTAGCTGGACTAAATGTAATCGGAGATGTGGAGCAATCCGCTCCATATAGCTCATATTCGATACCGCCTTCAATGATACAGCCTCCATATTAGTATGCAGATACGAGTCTCTATCAAAATATCAGCATTGGCACTGCAGATATTGAGGTATATATTTTATTTTGTCTATTTTTGTAGAGATTAATGGTTCTCCGTCTCCTTAAATGCATGTCTTCTAAGAGGTAAAAGGTTTCCATATTCATCACCCATGCAAAGAAAAAACATCAACTAATTATGTGTAAGATATATTATTTTTGACATACCATATGAGATGTGGGGGATCGCGCTTGCCTCCCCAAATCCTGAAAAAAAATATTTACAATTACTGATTCGCAGTTTTTTTTCTACAAAATTATCAAAAATACACTATCTAGAAATTAATAACATGTAAGGTTTTTATAAACTTCAACCTTGCCTTATTTTATAAATTCATAATAATGTTTTGCCATAATTTAAAAATACACATTTTTTTAAAATCTGGTAATAAAAAATAATAATAGGTGACAGTAAATGACAACATGTTTTTAAATAGGAAATAAGAGTATACTTTCTTCAATTAAAAATGTTTTGTACTGATGACTACTTGCAGAAAAGTTTAAGTTTCGGTATCCTACATTTAGGCAATCTGTTTACACGTTAAAAAATAATGTGTAATTTTTATTTTTAAAAATACTGTTTTAATATATGTATTAATTGAGTATCATCTTAACCATTTTAATATTAAATAACAAAATGAGAGCCAGTAGTACCAAAAAAAGTAATTAAAAAAATATTTAACAATAAATAAAAATGTTTGGAAATATTAACTAAGATAAATCAAAATTTAAATCCAAAAATCAATCTATAACATTAAGCTTTTCGTTCACCAAAATGTTTAATTAGTACGTCTTTATCAAGTGCCATCAGTTTTGACTATGTCTACGAGTATATGCTGTGGAAGTGTATTTTTGCTGGCGTAAATTCATAAAATTGTATTGCAGGAATAAACTGCCATCCAGCTGCCTTTTTCTGCGCTACAGAAAATTTCTGTCACCGAAGGAAGCGATAACACCGCTACAAGCAGCTATCAACAATTTAACACCGAAATTACATTTGGCTTCCCACGCTCCTGAGACGATTGCCAGAATAAAAAAACACGAGATGTGGTTTTCTTGCCAAAGAAAATCCCCAGAAAGAAGTGGATGCATTTTGAAACCCGCCAAGTTTACAAGGGACATGATTTTGTAATAATATTGTATACATCTCGTTTAATTTTTATTACCATCATCATCATAATTTTCCTTTTACACTGCATTGGTACTCCAATAGCAGCGCATTTTTATCATTTCTATCACATGGTAGATGATTGCGCCAAGTACTAAACTACTAAACTGAAAATTTTCCACTGAATTTTTGGCTAAAAAGTAATATTTTACACGCAAAAATGTATTTTTTATTCCACCCCGACAAGAAAAATAATATTTTGTAATGAAATAATGTTAATTTAGGCTACTTTTTGTTTTATTGAGTACGGTATTTTAACAAATACTGAACTGATTTTTTTATTTTCAAATTGTCTTGATGGTATATATGTTGAGCATAAGATTGATATAACAGACAATATAAATAATATCGAAAAGAAAAAATATGTTTTTAAATATATATCGTATTATAATTATATAACACATTAAAGAGTAAAAATCAGTTACGAAAACAAATGAATTATAATAAATTGTGCCCATTTCAGAGAGTACCTACATATTAATATGTGTAATGTTACATTTTATTTGACATAAATAATAATTTAACATTTGAATGATTCTGACAAAGAGTCTCGAATATTTCCTCGGACGCTAACCTTAAGGCTGGATTCCACTCTTCGTTCTCTTTTTTCCCCCCGCAGGGCTTCTTGATGATTACGTACGCAGTGCGCTTCTCAGCAGTTCTGGATCCACTCTCTGAACTCTGATACGTTCGTTTCGCGACAATGCGCAATGTGTCGTCTGCTAGTAACTGGCCCGTATCCCGTAGATCCCGTAGATCCCATAGATTCATCATCGTAAAATAACCAATCTTTTTTTCACCAAATTCAGTTACAAATAAGAGTATTTTTTAAAAAATTTAGTTATGCGTGTAATTACGCCATTTTTTCAGACAAAAGTCAAATACAATCGCCGCAACGTAGTGAATTATTAAGCATTCTATCAGCTTGAAAAGTTATCCACCGCGCGTTGACCCATTTCTCTCGAACAATTTATAATAATAATTATAACTTCTATTTAACCAGTCGAATTGTGAAAATTCGCAATATTGGCAAAATATCTTAACTTCAAGCTAAGAATATGCGTCTTACAGCCGTTTAATACAGTTACCCCGCAAAGTTCCGTTACAAGACACAAGGATTCTTAAACCTTCTATGGATTAACCGCTAACTAAACATTTACATTTTCGACAGTCAAAGGATTCATGTAATTTAATAAACGGGGTCCTTGCGTATCTACCCTCCAAGTAAGAAAGATACATAAGTAACTTTCGTATCAGTATACCACTGGCCATGTTATCTCAAAAAAACTGTTATAAACGGTGTTATGGCTAATTGATCACTTCGTTGTGCTGAAATTATTCTCCCGTCGAAGATTATCCGTCGCGAGCGTCACTATTCCATTTCCCCTAACCTGAAACATACCACAGCAAGTCAAGGGTACCTTCACGCCTGTTTCTCCTACAATTGTTCACGTGAGTCTTATAACAAAGCTTATTGGCACAGTTAACCCATATCAATTGAAATTTCGCTTCGAGTTATGAAATCTCAAACAATATCATTTCGTTTAGGTTTATAATTATTGCATAGGTCATTTTACTTTAATTGATGATAAAATATTGTATTATTAATGTTCGCTTTTAATAACAATACCAACTCATCTAGGTAAATAGGATGATTATTGTCGATAAATGATCACATCGCTATAAACGTATTATTCTGAATATCAATCATTAATGTAATCTTCACGGCTTGTTTTTATATATTTGTGAAACAATAAATTCTGGTATTTGATGATTTGTGTTTCATTTGATGTTTCGAGGAAGTCTTGCAATTTAATTTATCGTTAATATTTTTAAACCTAATTGACGAGATCATCAGCGCAAGTGATCCTACACACACTGTCCTGGAACTAAAGGATCCTGCTTGTTCTTGGCTCAATAATAACATTTGAAATTAATGCGGAGGCAGAGTTGGATAAAGAACTTCTATTAGTCTATATCTATAAGTTTTTACAGTGTTCCGCATTCAGGATAACCAAAGGAGCTGTCTTTCCACACAGGATATCTTAACAGGAGTATAAAGGCTTGGTTTGATATAATATCTCTGTTTTTTTTATATTATTATTGTTGAATTGTTGCCAGTCTATCCAGGGTCAGTACTCCGTACTTTGACGGGCATGTGTTAACACAATAAAAGTACTTGAGTAAACAAAAATCTTAAACTACTAGTTTTATCATGATTTTAAAATATTTTATTTGAAATTTGAAAATTTAAAGAAAAATATGTCCGAGATTACTTTGAGTATAATGTATTTTTAAATAATTTTGGCGCTTTGGTACAAAATTTAGATAGTACTGTAGAGTGGTAGGATTTTAATATAAGTAGGTAAGTATGTAAATAGTAAAGTTATGAAACCAAGTTTAAGTTCAAATATAAATCGTCGAGTGGAGCTAGTCGGCCCAGCAGATAGCGAGGCTTGGCCGGGTCTCCGGTTCGTTTCTTGGCAGAGTGCCTTCAATAAGCATGTTTCTCTTACTTTGGACTCGGAATACAAACTACCTGAAAACATTTTTGGGAAACTTTACGAAACAAAATAAACTTTCCTTAAACCATGCTAGAAAAATCGAGGAATCTCTAAAAAACAGAGAAAAGTTTTTTTATCTATAAGTGTACATTCAAAATAAGTATAGTTGTCTGAGAGTAATTTAGTAACAGTAAAAGTTAAATGAAATCAACTTATAAAAATATAAGTCGATATGAATATAACTTAATACAGCTAATATAAATATAAGTAATATATGTTACGTAAACCTTGATGAAGAAGCTTGTTTGCTTTGAAACCGGTCGGTGGAAAAAAAATGTGTTTAAAAACAAAGTTGTTTTATTTATGAAATCAAATGAATATGAAAAATACGTATTTTTTTAATGTCTCACTACTCATTTTTGTCTTCTTTTTTATACGGCTATAAATTAGTGCGATGAAAAAAAAATTATAGTTAAGCTTGTTTTATTAGATTACTTCGTTTTAATTTTAGTTGTATCTGTCAAATACACATTTGAATGCAAGAAATCATTTTTTTCTACATGTAATTGGTTTTTGAACCTTACTGAAACTTAAATTTTATGTTAACATATTACAACAGAGATGAAGAACATTTAAGAGAAAGTAATATAGAAGTCCAGGCATCTACAGGGCTTATGACCTGTCAATGGCTGGTTTAAGTGGCCACTTTACACACTGTGTAACATTCACCATTCTGCCTATATTTGAACATCTATATTTATTCAATTCTTTCACCTGGTGATGTTTGTGAAGTTAAAGAGCTGAAACCTTTATTTATCCGGGTGAGATTCATCAAATTAAATTATTTCATCTACATACTTGGTAACGCCTGAAAATATTTTTTCAATTTCTATACTTCTTCATGGACCAGGTAATTTATCAACAATTTATCAACAACAACTATGTTTTTCATCTCTGTTGTAATATGTTAATATAAACAGCTCTCCAGGGAGTTGAATTCAGTCCTTGTCTACAAAAATCTAGAAAAACTTAAAATGTTGTTCAAAATAACGTCATATTGGAACACGGAGATACTTTGTCGGCCTTGTGGTGTAATGATCAGCGCGTTTGTCTTCCACGCAAGAGGTCTAGGGTTCGATTCCCGACATGGTTGAAATGAAATATTCATTTAAATGGGTGATTTTAGAGTGATGCTTCGATGTCCCCTTACTTTGCCATCTGAGACATTGTTCCAATTCATGAAGGTACTTGACATAAGACGCATTTTTTTAAAAGAGTCATTGACACATTTCTGATCATGCGGCTACAAGAGTAGATCCCAGCAATTCTGCTTTCACTTGTACGAGGTTTTCCTGTAATTTGAATTATTTAATTCCAAAAACAAATACGACGTTTTTTCGGAAGAATTTCTCTTTTGTGGCTCCAAGAAGGTTCAGTGTCCTGGATGAACATATACGTTCTCCGAAACGAGAGCCATTTTCAAAAAGAGTGAGCAAGTCTCGATTTTGTCTAAGGGAAGAGACCATTGCAGGAGACTGCTGCGAAATATTGCTGAAGGCTCTTAGTGGACACCATATGCTTCAAATTGGGAGCGAAAATGGAATGATGGTGATGATGATAATCAAACTTGTTTCTTACATGAATTTTTATTTTGATACAACAACAATATGAATGTTTTGAAAGTTCTTAATTTATGTCCTTAAAGGATTTTATCAGGATTCAATAAGCTACTACAGGTTTTTAGATTTCACCAATGATATAGAATATTATTAATAAAAAATATTGTTAAATTTTATGGGTTAAAAAACGGTACGAGATCATTTTTAAGATTTGACCAAATAACTATTGCATCATGTAATAAACAAGTTGAGTGAAATCCGTGGACAAATTCAGAAAAATTAAATTACCTTCTTTTTTTCAACAAATATTTCAACCAAGATCTACGCGCGCGCATCTCTCGTCTGTAATAAAGTAAAAAGGAAGTTTACACGAGGCTAATACGATAAATATGACATTATTGTCTTGTCTCAGCTCCGTAAACAGGCTCCACTATGCGGGACAGAACGCTGAAATATTACGAAAATTCGGCCGCAGTTCACACTTGAGCGATATGAAAATGAATAAACGACGGCGTTTATTATGGAGCGAGTTCGCAAAAATTACTATTTATTTTAAACCAAAATGTAATTTTTAAAAAACATTAATAGTAACAAAGTTTTTTTTTTATTTAAGAATTTTATTAGGATCCATAAAAAACTAATGTTGTTTATTAACATTCAATAACACTATTTTTTTTTTTATTAAATGCATTCTTGTCGAATGCAGCCCTGATAACAATGAATAAAACATTTACGATCCTTCCTTTTTTTTACTTAACAAATTCTAAGAGCTACAAACATGCCTAGGTTAAAGTTCATCATTTCCCAAAAAACGGCACGTTAATCAGTTCCAGTAATTATTTAATCTATTGAAAATACACATATGACATTGCTTTTTATATATATGGATAAATAAGATACATATTATAAATATATTTCAGCGTCACATTAAAATAATACAAATATACAATAACTTATTGTACACAACTTGTTATATCATATGTGTATGTTATTTATTTTTAAGGAATGGAAATATGTAAATCAATAATATTACGAATAAAGCTAACCATACAGTGTTCTCTTGTTTTGTGTCTACTTGAATGCATGAATGCCTATATGAATGTTAAACAGCGTGTAAAGTGACCACCTAAACCAGACAATGGCAGATCATAAACCTTGTAAATGCCTTTATTTCTATATTGCAATAAATCGCGTTTAATAAAAAATACAACTTTATTGATTTTTCAAATGTTTATTTATAGAATTTACGAACCAAAAACCTTAACGAGTTTGATTGCAGTAATCTGAAGCAAATCACGATAATGTTTGGACGCGTCAAACGATGTTTCCGTGCCACAGCCGATTATTGGTTGAAACGTGAATTAATAAATCAGGATTGTGCGATAAGTGGTACTTGAGCTATTAACTTTGTTTCTGTGACGTAATGGCTGACAAAATATGCGCCGTACCACGGCATTACGAGTCACAAAATACCAGAGTGCCAGTAAATTCAAATTATATCATAAACTACCTTTACAGCAGTGTGGGCAAAAAGCGGTTTGCGGGCCCGATTCTTATCGGACTGTTTCCAAAAAATGGTCGGTTTATCTCAAACCATAAATCCTAAAAAAATATCTGACATATCGCATGAAAAATTACTTTAGTGGGTTGTCTTGGCCGCTACTGAAGTAGTCTCAACTAGTAAGTCTGCGCTCTCGAAAACAGAAAATGCCCACTCCTTCGTTTTTTTAAATAAATATATTCTTATTTAACTTGATACAAGGAGTCAGGTTGTAGTCCCGTGATAGAGTGGTGGACTTTGGATCGAAATTTGAAATATTCTCCTCCCCACTCTTCATCAAATTTATTTAAATTTTATACAGTTTTATTGACTAAGTAAGTTGGTAATAAGTAGAAAATTACATTTGTGTACAATATATTAAGAGCGTTTTAAGCTCTCAAGGACAAAAACTATTTTCAAGAAAGGAGTTAAGGACTGGATTTTCCTTAAAAGGAGGGATTTGAGTAGGAAACTCCTAGATGATTTTCCGAATGTTTGAGTTTACTGTTTACCATATTGATGTGCCATATATATATGCATTTAAAAAAAATATGTTTCTGATCCTATATTTGTGGTGATATACTCATAAGTTTGTTTCAACTAATTGTTCGTCTCATTTCAACACATGACTTTTAGTCCCATGGAGTTGGGACTTATGTCTCAAATAATGTTCAATAAACTTATGTATGTAAATAAATAAATATACTCGTTTATCACAAGGTTTACATAAATTTACTTTACGGATACAATAATAAATCCGCAATTGAACATAGCCATATTGTGTCAAAAGTTAATACATATTTGAATAAAAAAAAAAACAACAATGTTTTGAGTAAGTCCAAATGTTTGTAGACAGAACTAAATCTCCCCCGAGAAAGCTTTTTAGATTTTAATTTGTTGCAATAGAGAGAGAAAACATAATCGAGAAAGCAGTATGGAAGTCTAGGTATTAACAGGGCTTATAAATGTCATTTGATGGTTTAAGTGGCCACTTTATACACTTTACTGCATTCACCATTCTTCCTATGTTTACACCTCCACATTCCCACAACTTTTCTATCCATTTGACGTTAAAGTGCTGAAAACTCAATCATAGAGGGGAATTCATCTGGCTGAACCATTTCACCTACTGTGCAACGCCTGATAACATTTAAAAAGTTATTTTACTTTTTCTTATACTAGTTAATTTGAGTGGCCACTTAAACCATCCACTGATAGGTCACTAACCCCGTAAATGCCTAGACTTCCATATTCTCTTCTCAATAATGTTTTCCCTTTTTGTTGCAATGAATTTGAAATGAACAAACATTAATTATGGTGAAGGATTTAATATGTATGAGTCTCTAATATTATGTGAAGGTACAATTCGTTGAAATCCTTAATAAACTTTTCTAATATGTGCGTAACAATTTTTTTTCATAAAAATCATTTAAATGTACGTGCTTACTCAAAGAAAAAATGTTTGTTAAGTTGGTTCACTGTCGAGCACTCACACATGTAGCTTGGTGGGATTTTTGTTACTGTAAGAAAAAATTGTTAATAAATAAATTAAAATATTCCAGTGTCAAAATGTATATGAAAGGAAAAAAAATATAAAAATAAAAAATGTAATTTGGAAATTTCCACAAACGTTTTCTAGGCTTTCGAATTTTAGAATAATACAAACGTTTGTCTTTACCAATTAAGACGTCGCGTCGGTCGCAAACAAAGCGTCTTTGTTTCTTTAAAATGTTCCAGATAAACCAATTTATTAGCCAGGAATAAAGCAAATCTTCGATGTTGTTTTGTCTAATCCCGAATATTGTCACGGTGCCAAAATTCATGCGATTGCTTCGCTCCAGAGAAGGTAATGTGATTTAATCCTTAACAAGTTTATCACAGGTAGAAGAGCGAGCCTCGGTAAGGCCTCGGGGGCCTAAAACCTTCATCTGGCAACAAGTTGAGGGTAAACCTACGCTGAATGAATTTATTAAAACGACCCGATATTTTACCGAATGTTTGCGATACAAATATTAAACCTTCTTGTGAATTTGTAGCAGGTATTCGTATTACGTGCTTAAGTAATTGAGAAGAGAAAGTTGAGATACTTTATTCGCCGGAAGTGTGTAACCTCATTTGCGAATATAGTGCCAAAGTTTCCGGCTGCCATTTAAAATTAATTTCTAGCAATATTCTTCGCAAAGCGAAAGTTTTTTTGTGGCTGCCTAAGTGGCTCAAAACTTTTTGAAGTCAATAATATTATAATTTGTATTATTCTTCATACTTTTTTTATTTTTTACCTTGGATAATTTGATTAATTTATTTATTTAAAAAAAACCGTTACACGTTATTATTATTTGAATATTATGCCTCATGGCTTCATAGAGTTAGAAATATGAATAGATAAATAAATCAAACATAATAAAGAATATAATAATGTCATGTCATCTTATGTCTCCTCTGGTTGGTGAAGTAGTCATGTGTTTTTTTTAATATTGACTTTGAATATAACTTAAAAATGTCTTATCCCTGAGATCACAACAAACAGTAATTCTTACATCACAGGGAGAAGCGCGAAGTACAAAGTCGACTATTACTTTTGGAGTTCCACAGGGCAGCGTCCTGGGACCAATCTTATTTTTAGTCTACATAAACTCTCTTTGCGAAATAAATAATTCCGAAAAATTTTTTTCGTTAGTCGACGACACGGTTTTGTTTCTTGAGGCTGGTGACTGGAAATCTGTCTTTCAGAAAGCAAACTGTGGAATAAACATTGTTCAATAATGGCTAGATGATAATCTTCTTACACTTAATATTGATAAAACGAAATATCTTACATTTTGTATAAATAATAGTTCACTTCCAAGTAGTACGCTTAATCTAGGAATTTACTTTGAGAAAACACACCAACTTCTGCAACGAGTAGATTCCATAAAATATCTCGGTGTTATCATTGATACAAATTTGTGATGTAAGGCTTAGGTCCAGTCACTAAACTCTAGGTTGAGAAAGCTATGCCATCTATTCTATTCTCCTAGAGACATTCTGGATATTGGCAGTCTCAGAAATGTGTATTTTGCTCTGTTTTAATCCACTACAACCTTTGGAATAGCTAATATTATAATTGTGTTTGTCAGCATTTTTGGTTACTGTTATGACATCGTCTTGTTTTTTTTCCGATGCAATTTTCGGTGTGTTTATTCATACAGTTTAGTCTTAGAGGTCAAGTAGAGTAAGTCGAACATTGGTTTTATGATTATATTTATAGTTTATGTATTCTTGTCATTACCCGTCTTATTACCGGTTCCCAAAAAGGCAATCATGTTGCTCAGTTTGTTTTTAATATGTTGTATTTATTCTTACATATTGTTTTATTTTGTTTTTTGGTATGTGGTCTTTAACTTTGTGGAAGAGGCATTGTAATGATCAAATTATTTTGGAGAGTCCATCTATATGTTTCATTCATTATTAAACTAAAAATTTTGTATTTTGTTTAAGTGGCCACTTCACACACTTTGTAACATTCAACATTCTGCCCATGTTTGAACGACCACATTTCCTCAACTCTTCCATCTGTTGACTTTTGTGAAGGAAAAGAGCTGAAACTTTCATCACGTGGGTGAGATTCATCCGGCTGAACCAAATCACCTACTAGGCAACGCCTGAAAACAATTTTCCAATTTTTTTACCTCTTGTTTTACCAGGTAGTTAATCCAACAATGTTTGACCTCAAACATTGTTGACATTTTGTTTTTATTTTGTAAAATAATGTTTATTCACAAAACGTTGTATTTCTTAATATATATGACACTCGATTTATCAGGATTTTTTTTTTCTTTTTCGTAATTCGAAATTTCAAATTCAAAAATTTTACGTTTGCTTTATATTTTCACTGTAATTTTCAAATTTATCAAAACGCGTTTTATCACAAATAAATTGCTTTCAACCCACATTTTCTTTAAACTGTTTAATTTTTTTTTTGTAAAATCATTCTATGAATCTTTTAATGGATGTATAGAAAATGAAAGATTTGATGCTTCGTGAATTGCGCATCAAATCAAATTCAAAATCTTTACAAATCGCTTTCGACAATCGATTCACTATTTCCGTTGCAGAAATGCATTTTGATTACTTCTTTTATTCGTTGAAGTAATTCGGGTCAGAACTCCTTCAAACTCTTTGGATACTTTATATCTAGCAGCCAAAACACATCATGAATCACTGCCAAAATTTATTGCACTTGGTACTTTTATATTCATAGTTGATTAAATAAATTATTTATTAAAAATTAAATCGAACAAAAACTTATCTGTAAATACGCCATTATTTTTTATCGCATACATGAAATATATAACTGTTAGATTACAAAAAAACGCTGTTTATGGCAAAATTGATAATTTTTTGTATTGCTCAGCATTGTCATACAACTTGGAATTTTTTAAGATAGATGTTTCGGCTTTATGTAGATCTCTTTGCCACTAAAACAGTGTGGAATGACGATGAATACACATGGTTTAGCTGGAAGTCTGATATGTTTATCGTGTTAGTAAATATATTGTTTACCATTATTTTATTGCCCTTGTTTGTCTTTACTACATAGTTTTATTTTATATTTGTTTAGTTTCTTGTACACATGTTACCTCATATAATTGTTGTAATTGGCTTATGCCGTATATACAATAAATAAATACACAGATCGGCAAAATGACATTTTTTATAAAATATGTGTTTTAATTGATCGAAATTGAAAATTTCAAGTAAATTATTCATAAATATTAGATGTTATTTTAAAGAAAAATTATAAAATTAATATGTTATGCGTATTTTCTTGAAAAATTAAGTAAATTTATAGAATATACACTTCTTGTAATATTTATAACTAATATTTATTAGCAATATATTTTTATAACAAACTGGATTGATACGTGAATTAGGGTCAAAAATAAAAATAAACTGTCGATAATTTGCTGGTGTTTAATTAAGAAAAAACAAACTAACACTTGTTGTATTGGAAATTTATGAAAAGAATAAGGCAAGATACTACCCTATTGTATTGTTTATTATCATTCATTGCAAAAAATAAAGTATTTTATTGTTTTTTTCATGTTACATAATAAATTAATAAAAAAATTTACCCGGACTATCGTACATGACGCTTTAAAGATAAAAAAACAAAACAAAAAAATGACGAAAAACCTCGAAATATATAATTATACCAAATATAACAAAAAAAAACGGCAATCAATTGCAAAGCATTGATCCGTGTACTTTATTGAGTTAAATTAAATTTAAAAAACTACAACTTTTTTGTCTTCTCTTTCACAGTAGTAGCTGCTCGATTATGGAATGTCAGAGACGCCCCTTCTTTATTTACAATCAAATCACTTATGAAATTTCACTTCTTGAATATTTAAGTTTTTCATTTCTCTTACCCTTTTCCTTCCTTTTTTACTCCCTTCTGTCTTCAAAGTATAGTGTAAATATTTAGTAAATTTTTATTTCTCACAAAACAGATATCTTACGACATTTTGTTTTATAACTAAAATATTATAATCTGCCAACAATGTGTTCATATAGCACTGATTTCCTCAAATTAAACGGTTTGGGTAAGTGGGAAAAATTTTCCTTAAGGCAATTTTGCCTGCCCTTATGCATATCCAGATGGAGGGAGACTGTCCACAGACGAGCCATGCCTGGAGTCAGGCGTGATCACCATCCTCAGACATGAGGCACAGATTGAAGAGAGATGCATATGTATGTAAACTGAATATGTATATAAAGTGTTTCAACAAATAAATAAATTCAACAAATACATTTTTTATTTTGGTACAATGAATTCAATGACTGTATTTATTAAGTCTTGAAAATAGCTAACTACGAATAGAGGGGTACTTCCCTGAAACAGTGGCACTGAAGCCTTACAATAGGAGGCTGGTTGGAGAAATAAGAGATGTCAGAGTGGCAGATTATGTGGAGGGTTGGGGGTGGGGGTGGAGAGGCTACCGTCCGGACGGGGCGTATTACAACGTGAAGTGGAAGTTGCATCGCCCCCGGAAGTGCAATCAACTCAAAACCCACGAAGCCTACGAACACCAAAAAAACGTTTCAACTCAACAAAAATTTGCATCACGTAGCATGAACATTACTAATAAATCACGTTTTATTTTATATAAAAATAATAATAATTTAACAACAATGTTTTGAGTTTGTTTAAATTTTCGTAGACAAGGACTGGATTCAACTCCCTGGGGAGCTGTTTATATTTACATATTACAACAGAGATGAAGAACATTTTAGAGAAGGTGATATAGAAGTCTAGGCATCTACAGGACTTATGAACTGTCATTGGCTGGTTTAAGTGGCCACTTTACACACTGTGTCACGTTTACCATTCTGCCCAAATTTTAACATCTATATTTCATCAATTCTTTCATCTGTTGATATTTTTGAAGTTAAAGAGCTAAAACCTTTATTTGTGCGGGTGAGATTTATCTAATTGAATTATTTTACCTATATACTAGGCAACGCCTAAAAATATATTTTTTTCAATTTCCATACTTCTTCATGGACCACGTGAATTTTTCAATAATGTGTAGAATTTGTCCAAATTTTTGTAGACAAGGACTAGTCTTGTCTATGAAAATAAAATTTTCTGTGTTGGTACGTTTTGCGTGTTTCAAAAATAGTTTGTATGTAAATACGGGAATACGCGTTAATGAAAAAAATTCAGACCGCGTTTTACCCTGAGCATTTTAAAATTATGACACTCAACTCATACTCAACGCAAATTTAGTCATTTTTCAACCACCAGTCGGGTTTTGACGTGACCTTGACATTTAATTCGAGACCGAAATGCTTGATTGTGTTGTGAAAACGTGTAAAAACCGTTCGGATAAATGCAAAAAAGATGGTTTAACTGTTCATTGGTAAGTAGGTACCTAGGTACTTATTTGTGATTAAATTCCAAAAGTTATAATAACTCATTTTCAAATATTTTATTCAAATAGGTACCTTGTTATTTTTTTATGGTTAAATTCCAAAACTGTATGGTTAATTTTCAAATATAGCTTTTTTTGCAAGCCTCAAACTTTTCTCTACTTACTAACAGTGGTGCGTTTTGTGTAAGAATCCGTTTTTCAAAAATGTATCAAATGTCAGTTAAAAGTATTTAAACATTTCTAAAATTTCATTAAAAATAAGTTAATACGTAATCAATTTGTATCCATTAAAAATAGTTGTTGTTTGTTAACGTTTTAATACAAACTTTTTTAATTTAGAAAAAAACATCGTTCTCCGAATTTGACAATATCAACATTTTAGTCAAATGCAACCCTGAAAAATCGATAAAAAACGCATACGCTTATTTTTTATTCTAAATATTGAAAATATTGTTCTGCACTTTGAGGACGTAAATTTGAAAATTTTACAAAAAACCGCATGTAAATCTGTCAAGCAATTTTCGAGTTTTTGCGAGACTAATAACTACGATTCATTTATATATATGTATATATAAATGAATTGCCGTTATATATTTATATATAAATATAAAAATTTAAGTCTAGTTGCATTAAGACAGTTCAGTGTAAAGAAGTAAAAGATACTGTTCTGTTTTTTTTCAAAATGGGCAAAATAAGTTACGGTTCAAGACTGTAATATTTTATTGTTTTTGAACTGGCACCTGAAGCGTAAGACTGATAACCTCACCTTCTATGTACAAAAAAATTGAAAACGTTGCAATAGAAGTTGTGATTAAGCGCCATATGCACCATTGTATGCGAATTGTAAAATGATAATGACACATAGAAAACTTGAGTAAGATTCTGGTTGTATTAGATACATACGTAATACGTAAGTTTTCTGGAATTTTCTTTTTCATGGAAGTTTGGCTCCGTATATAAAAAGGTTGCTTGGTATGCACTACAAGTATCCATCTCTATTGATTTCCCGTCATAGCCAGGAGTACAGCGTCTCTGTTTTGCTCATGTAGGAACTATGATGAGCGTATAATGCATCATCGGGTTACATTGTGAGAACTAAGAACACCATTGTGGTTCACTCAACTCAATTTTTGGCGAGTACAGATCGCTGAAAGGTACAATGGTTGCACTTTAACACGCAAATGTGAATTATGGAGTAAATTTACACAAACTTGTGCAACGTTTCATGACTTTATTGATAAATTGGATCTTAAAATTAAATAAAACTTAATTTAATCATAGAAAGATTACCATACGAGGATCCGATGTGTACATGTTTGAGTGCACATATTTTGGATTATGCATGTAATTTTTTTTTTAAGCGGTAATGCATCGCCATAAATGTTTTTGTTTTACGGATGAATAAAAAAAATTTCATTAGAAAAAATCTTGAAATAACAAAAGTATATATTTTTACCTTAAAAAATATTAAATATGTAGATATCTTCATCAGACTTATAATAATTGAACGTAGTTATGCAAAAAGCATCCAGCATAGAAAAGTGAAACTGAAATATTATCAAAAAACAGTTTTATTATGTATTTAACCAGTCGTAATGATTTTAAAGTCTGACTGACTATATAATCTAAGATGTGCATTTTGCAGAAAACAGCCAGGCTTAGTAAAACTCTGATGTATGTTGCGTCATTATGCATTGAATATATTATTTTATTGAACAATGTTTTGAGTATGTCCAAACAATTGCAGACGAGCAGGATTTCCTCCCTAGGCAGTTATTCAGATCTTAATTAATTGCAACAGAGAGGGAAAACATCGGTCAGTAGCCACTTAAACCAGACAATAACGAATCATTAGATATATTTACAATAATAGTGCACTCACGTAAGTGACACGAGTGTCTCCTGCAAGGTCTGTCGTTCGTCTGAGTTGCGAGCGAATCATATTGATTTTTAAAATCGATTATGTCGATTCAAAGTAAGTTACTTTTAGGGTTAAATAATAATATACACAATTGAATACAAATAACGCGTATCAACAGCAAACTTTTCAAATCTGTTAGTGCAGTGTAAGTGTTTCGTAAAAGTCATGTTCTTTTTTACGATTCTCTCGTGAAACGCTGGACCCATTGTTTCAGACAAGAACATCAAAAATAAGAATTCTCTTGTCCAACCATGGTCAAATAGTTGGCAGGTTAATCCGAACTTGTTGGACTTGTTAAGAACACCCTGCAAAATTTGTTTTGTGCAACACCTTTACCTTTAAATAACCTTTACTATATAATGATTGTTAAAATGATCAGGACATAGAGAGACAGAGAAGAGCAACCAATGTCAAGGCCTCTAAACTAGCAAGACGCTTCTTTTAGTGCAGTAACGAAGTAAATAAAATCATCCTTACATCGTATTTGACGTCTATGTATACAGCGGAACTATGGAACCATTATACGTAAGCAGCATGGAATTAATTAAGGGTCGCGTATAATTACTCATACAGGCAATTATTTGGACTGCCTAGGTACTGCAGTTCCTCCGAAACGTTCACAGCTAGACGGGTACACACCTTCGCTTCCCTACTTCGCCAAAGAGCCTGGATCCTATGGGAATGCCTAAAAAGCTCTAATAACGCGCTTCTTCAAGCCACTACAGGGTGGATTCATTCACCCTTGTTCGAGCGATGGTGGGATATGTTGAGACCACCATAAGTGCTTCGAATATATTTTAATTTTTTTATGTGGTAGAATTGGCTCTGCACTTTATAACTATTTCACTGGAATGAAAAAAAAAAAAAAAAATTTTAAAAATATCATTTATGTTTAAGGCATTAACTTTTCAAACATTTGAACTGGTACAGTCAAACCTGGATATAAGAAAAACTGATAAAAAAAGAACCTGGACATAAAATAAATTTCAATGAAAGAGAATTACCTTAAGGCCGTAGTCTAGTAAAACGAACGCAAAATTAGGAAACCATACGATTTTACCATTTTAAAACGATTTTTTTTTTTAGATCGCGGAATAAAACTTTTTTAAAGAGAGCGGGAAAACATTTGTACAAGAGAGCGGGAAATAAGAGAGTTATTTGATGTGAACTGACCTCCATTTAAATAGAGCTAAAACCGTAACCTCTGTAAAAGAGCGTTTGATTTGCAGATGTAGCAGCAGCGTCACTGCTTGTGCACGTGCTGACAATCTGTGTGATGTATGGACGTGAATCTATTTATGTACGTCTTTGTTTATGTATTTATATACATACATACGTTATGTACTTTCCTGTATGAAAAAAAAGTAGGTTATAATATGGACCTTTTCATAAGAGTAAAATGTTCCGGTCTCTTAGGCTCTTTTATATCCTGGTTCGACTATATTGGTTTATCAAAGTAAATAACCACTTATCTCTACTATTCTTCACTTATAAAAGTAAATAACCACTTGACTTTTTAATGCCGATCGGTTTCGAGATGTACGCGTCACTTTTTCAGGACTTTTATTTAACTATGCATTTAATTATTCACATTTTAATGTAAAAATTTAAATGTGTCAGTCCTGACAAAGAGACTGGTACGTCTCGAAACCAGTTAACATTAACAAGTGGTTAAATAGTAATCTTATTTGAAATAATTACTACTTTGCATATCTTATGACCTAAGAAGATAAATGTGATTAAGGTTTAAAAAAAAAGTAATTAACAAAATATTAAGTATTAGTACATGGTTGTGTACGATTATTTGTCGAGTTTTCTGTGTCTACCAATTTTGAGAAGCACCCGTCTCTTTGTAAGGACACATATTACAATAACACTCGAATCCTATTATTCACCTTCACCACGAAAGTTGAAAAAAATATATAAAACCAACGTCTTGATAAGACACATTCTATAAGCAGCTAACACTAACGTCCACTGATAGTTTTTAATTATTTTCTAATCAACATTTTTTTTAAATGGAACAAATATCAACTTATTTCTAAAGTCTCCTTGAATATTTCCTGAAAGTAATATTTCAGCAAGCCTGAACTCGTTTTTGTATTTCTCCTTTTAATAAATTTGCCTGCAAAGGTTTTGCCCGAACAAAGTCATAACCGAATACTTTTCCAGTTCAGTGACTTTCTTCTTTTTGGTTTTGAGACTTCTTGATGTTTCCCTTTTTCAAAAAGCATATTGTTTTTTTCATAATGAAAAAACGGAAAAGCATATCAAAAGCATTCTAAAAATCTACTTCAATTTATTGTCCGTATTAGTATTTATCTAGTCAAGTGAAAAAATCCTGGAATTTATTAAAAAAAAACAATTTCATTTGTACGAAAAAAGATAAGGAAGATAAGGAAAAATCGTGAAAATGATTACATGATTTCTTTTTTTTTATTAGTTTTTAAAACCAAGTCAAAAATACTTTTATTAATAATTTTAAAAGTGCTGGTCTAAGTTTTGAATTTTAAATGTTTCAATTAGACCAGTATTGTACAATAAGTTATAAGATTCAGTGTTTCTGGTTTTTTTATTTTTTTTAAATATATTCCTTTATTCTGTTAGTTGATTTTTTATAAAAAATATATTAAAATATTATAAATATTTTTATTTAAATGCCCTTTTATACAAAAATATGTACTAACTTAACGAAATTTATGTAGTATTTAAATTTCTGTGTATTTCACTCCACATTTTTATCGATTGTTGCGCGGTATTGTCAATAATCTTGAGATTATGATGAGCATTAGTTTTTATGTTCCCGATAATTACCTAAGACAGTCGATGTTAGAAGATGTTAGGACTTGTTTTGCGTACTGCCAGGGTTTTCGAAAATACCCGCGTGCTGAGAACTCTTTACAACTCCTTGGTGCGAAGTAGACTTGAGAGTGACTCAATGATTTCGGGGCCACATGAACTGAAGTAATCTCTTATGATAGAGAAAATCCAATCTGAGATACCTCTACATAAGAGAGTGCGGGTTTTATTCTTGGCTCTACCCGACCGAGTTTCTCCAGGGTATGCTTGGCTAATAGTTTAGAGACTATAAGGAATGTGTATTTGACAACACATTTTTATCGTTGTTTGATAATTCTGAGATTTTGATGAGCATTGGTTTGTATGTTCCTGATAATTACCTAAGACAGCGTCAGCATAGATTGTTTCGTATTCCGATATTCAGGACCAACCTGCCCATGGTTATGCCTGTTGGAAGGGCTACCGCTATGCTGAACAACATCGCTCTGGATATTGAACTGTTCCATGTATCCGAAAGGGTTTTCCGGAGCAGGATTCTCCTACTACTTTGACTATAAGTCTCTTATATGTATTTTTTTCTTTTTTACAATATGTACGCATTGAATGTATGTTTGTAATGTTAATGTTTTATTTAAATAAATGTATTGAATTGAATTGAATATATACGAAGACATTTCAAATATTTTTATCATTTTTTTTTTATTGCGACACAGAGGTAAAAAAGCATGTTCGAGAAGGGAATATGGAAGTCTAGGCGTTTACAGAGCTTATAGCATGTCATTGGCTGGTTTAAATGGCCACTTCACACACTGTGTATCATTTACCATTCTTTCTTTGTGACTGTCACCCTGTCTTATACCACTGGCTGCTGGAATTTTATTGGACATTTCACCATCGACTATTATTGTGGTTTTTCTGCCAGTGTAAATGTCTTGGGTGGTTTAAGCGTCTGCTGGTGATATTCCTATAACTATTAATATTTTGATGACATCATTATGCAATACCTTTGTAAACTTCCTAGTCAGGCTTAATTGAATTAAATTTATTTTTCCTTGAATGTGTCTTATGATGAAAATGGCTTCGGTGGTAGAACTCTTTCTGAATCCTTGCTGTTTTTTTATGTCTGCAATGTTTTGCTAAAGTTTTGTTATAAATACACTTGTTAGAAATATGAGTATTAGGGTAAGTAGCGATATACCTCTATAGCTTTCAAAATATTTTTTTTAGCCCTTTTTAAAGGTAAGAGATAGTTACTCTTAGGTATAATGAAAAATATTTATAAATTCTATATTCATACGTTCAAAACTTTTGTTTAGTTTATAAATATTTTACAAATGCAAACGATTAATTACTTTCACATTTTTATACTACTTTTTCTATGTACGAGCACACAATATGACGTCATACTGTAAAGCTTTATCAAAATTTAATTTTATAAACAAGATCTGCTTTGGTCCAACAAGGTTTTATGCAATGTGACAGTGGTGTGTTGTTCGAAAATATTTACGAGATTTTAATTAAAATCACCCTCTGATGAAGAATTATTCATCAAATTTTACATATTAATTGAGTTTTGTATCAAAAACGTATCATGGTTACAGGGGTTTGATTACAATACAAAAACACGATAGAAAATATTCCCTCTTTTAAATAATATTTTTTTTGTTTTGTGATTAATATGCAAATAATGAAATGATAATTAAATATATAATTAATTCCACAATATTTACTTACTATATTTAAAGCATTAACTTTGTGGTCATACATTTTACTAAATGTTATTAAATATTCGTAAATAACCACTTACCGACTTTTCTTTGTTTACCGTAAAATAAAATAAAATAAAATGAAATAAAATAAAATAAAATAAAATAAAATAAAATAAAATATGTTGCTAGAAAAATAGTTGAAAAAAAAAGTTTGTTCAATTAACGTTCTGACGAAGAGTCGGGTGCATCTCGAAACCGGTAGACATATAAAAGTACATAGGTAAGTAGATATATACAAATATTTAATAACATTTACCACAATATTTGTGTTAGTTATTTAATTATTTTGTAGTTAAAAAGCAAAATTCAAAGTTTAAATGCTACTGGATACATAGAATTGAAATTTATAATTTTAAAATAAGTTTTTTTTTTCGGAAATAAAATTTAACATCCTTATGTGGTGCGGTCTATGAGAATATTGATGTGGATGCACCAAGTCAGATTTAGAAGTTATTCACTAAGTTCAAACCATAAAAATATCACCATTGTTATTATTATTTTCCTATTTCACTCTAATGGTGCATAGGGCAATCTTTTGAAATTCCGATTGCAGTGTATATGACTTGGCTTTATTTATACTTGTAAGGTAAGATGGACGTGATGTTTTTGTTTTAAAGCTGGTTCTTCACTACAATATTTCATTTATTCTAGACTGGCACCTAAAGCGAAAGACTGAGTTTTTGAAAAGTTATATTTACACCTTAGGATGGGTAATACTGATTACCTGAAACTAGTCGTGTTTTAATGTATTAAACTCTTGTGTGGTAAATTAACAAAGTGTTTTATTTTAAATAAATTCAAAATGTTTTTCTTCAAAGTAAATGCTGAAACAATAAATAATATTAACACTTTAATTCTAAATTGAACCTTTGTGAGAGTAACATTTATACACTTAATTGATTTAATGTATATTACTTATAAGATTTAGAGATATTATTCTCATGTTTATACTATAATTCACTTAGGATGGCGGCTCCACTCGATTATTCTTTTTGTGGTCTGTCTTCAGATAGTCCAGTTCTGGGCAGAGTGAAGACCATCAGTCACTGAAGACCCCAACATAGTTTTAATTAAGTCGCTCCATCGGTTAGGTGAGCGACCTCTGGAACTTCTTCCTTCTACTCCACCCACCACAAGTTTTTCGAGACCGTCTGATTTTCTCCTGGAGATATGTCCAAAATATTGTAGGATTTAACTGTAACACATAGTTGACAGCTGATTCTCAATATCTAATCTGTTCAATATGGACAAAATTTTAAGCATCGCCGTCCATTTAATCCGGAGCATTCTTCTCCAGCACCACATTTTGAAAATATAAATAACCTACTTGTTAATATTCTTATTCGTAATTGTGTATTTGATTATAACTTTTTGAAAACTTTTAGTTATATTAATCCATCATTGAAGCGCCGTGACAAATTGGATTTGGAGCCTAGGTCGGTGATTCAAAAGAGTGGCGAAAATATTGAATATTCGAATTACGGATTTTGTACCACGTCCGGCGCTCTATTTGTACACAACGTCCGTCCGAGAGTCGCGACGCCGACGCCGGCGTTGTCATGCAGAGTTTACCGCCATTAAAAGCTAGCCTTTAAGTCTCAAAATGGCGCCAAAACAATATTTTACTGCCAAATATAATTGTTTTCTGGCATTACAGAAATAATAAATTTATTTATTGTGTTTTCAAATAATATAACAAGCGTAATTGAAATGCTAATCTTATTCAATAATAACCTACTTACTTTAAAAATACTGATTACATTTACCTATTGACTTTAAAAACATACCATGTTTAATTTTATCCAAAATTTTAAAGAATTATTTGAAAAAACTAATTTTGGGACAAGCATAAATATTTAATTATAGTAATCGTATTAACAATTTAACATTAAATAATTGAACGAAATTAACTCTTAAAAGACTATAGTAAATAGTCCCTTTGCGCGCGGTGATGTAACATCGTGTTACCACTAGTAAAAGATGGAATAATATAAAGTTCAGACATTTGAAAAAAAACGTAGAGAAATACTATTTAATCATTTATTTTCCATAAGTTATGCGAATAAACATGTAATTTTGCTCTGTTATAAATTAAAAATCATAAATACGCCGCTAATATTACGCGCCTGCATCCACCATTATTGTCATCAACAGACTGAAGACTGAATCTGTTTAACACAATACCCGCCACAGGTAAGCGTCTCTGTCTTCCTTGTTTTGAGTTTTATCTTTGTGCTCTCTCTTATACAGATTTGTTGCTGAATTAGCAGACATTCATTATTCGCGTAGCAAGGATAAATATTTACTGTATTAACATCCATTAATTTAACTTTCCAAATCCGGTGTGAAAATTTATATTTAAAAATTACAAAAAATAGGAGTTCATCACTTTAAAAAATAAGACAGATCAAGTCCTGTATCCTATGCTCACTAGTGTGACATAGCAGCCACACAAGAGTTATGCAGAAAGCAGCCGGTCCACAATTTTGAAAAAAATTATATTGGTGTTATCGGATGCACTAAGGTCAACTCTATGTTTTGCTAAAAACAACCAGACTGCTTTCAAACAATAAAATTGTTACTATCACCTTTCGAAAATAGTTTCGATCACAAAAATGGAATTTCTCAATTTGCAAAAAAAACTCACAGCACCAGAAAAATCTTACGGTATTATAAAAACCAATAAAACTTGTCAAATATTTCATAAGATTCTTGTTTGTTTTACAAAAAAACTAATGTATTCATTGTTTATCATTTATCAAAGTAAAAAATATTCCAACTGTTGTGTAGATTTGATTACTCACTATTTTCACAAAGGTACTAATATATGTTGCACTTTTCTATGGCTGGCTGCTTTCTGCATAACGACGTTTAATAATACATGATAAATTATTACAATAATGATGTATGTAATACATGAAAATAACAACTTAATAGAAAAAAATATTAAATACTTCATTTTCACAAAGTTATAAAAGTATCAAAAATTACATAGGAACATACATAATAAACTTTTTCAGGGTAAACCAATATTATTGATTTGAGGCCCACATGTAAAAAAAATTTTTTTTTAATTCACACTCCCTGTTCTTATATTTAAAACATTGTTTTTAATCTTCGTGGAAATAAAGAAGTTCAGTGCTACGGGAAAATTGCGGGAAAACGTCTTCTTACACGTGTATTTGTTATTTTGTATGTTTCTGTTGTATGCTTAAAAAACGTATGCGTTGTATAAAGACGTGTACAAAGAGATTATTTAAGGCTGAATATTTTTTTTGCAAAAGAGTTTATAGAATATAAATAACTGTAGACACAAAACAATATTTCTTTCCAAATACTCAAAAAGATGCGATCATATAAATATTGATAAATAAATGTTTGTGAATGGAAATTTCGAATAAAGTATGTATTCAATAATTTGTACACTTTTGAAAATATATTGATATTTATCAAAATTGAGATTTAAAATGAAGTTAAATAAGAACTAATACAACTGTCGGTGAGTGTGATAAAAGTTGAAAGTATAGAAAAGTCGGTAAGTGGTTATATACAAATATTTAATACCATTTATTAAACTGTATGACCACAAAGTTAATGCTTTCAATATAATAATAATACAATTGCATTCTGAGTGTGCCAAAATGTTTGTAGACAATGCTGAATTTCACTTCCAAGATAAATTTGAAGATACAAAATTATTGCAGCAGAGAAGGAATTTAGATGAGAGGTATGCGCATTTACAAGTACTATGACCTGTCATTGATTATTTTATGTGGCCACTTTACACTCTGTGTAACATTTAATAGTATCCCCGTGTTTAAACTTCCACATTTCTTTAACTGTTTTATCTGTTGACTTTTGTGAAGGTAAGATGAGACCTTTATTGATGTGAATGAAATTCGTCTGGCTGAATTATTTAACTTACTAGGCAACGCCTAGAAACACGTTTTACTTAAGATACCACATCTATATAAGTTAGTGGAATAATATAATTGATGTTTAAACATAGACAGAATAGTAAATACTTTACAATGTATTAAATGGCCACTTTACGACGGGACATAACCCCTATATGTGTCTAGAGTTCCATAGTTCCATAAAAAATCCTTTTCTGTTGCAAATATGAGAATTATGAGAATTTGTGCTTTTAAAAATAAACTGAACCATTATTTAGGGATACATCTTTAAGTATCTTTTAGATGAGTATCAGAAACTAATTAATAATTCTGATTTTTATTTAAATTATTGAGACTAAAATACATTCATGAAAATAACAACATTGATCAAATTTTATTGTAAGTGTTTTTTAGAAAATATCGCAAACATTTTTTTTGTAATTTTTATCATCAAAACCATTTCGTTGAAAAAATGTACTAGCCGTGCAATTCCAAACGCATTTACTTTTGAGTGCATGGCCACCCATCGCTGTTGATTGTCCCGACCGGAACAGCAAACGGAATATTTTGGTATTTATGTAACACACGACAATATTTGCAATGGGACGCATCACCGGATGACTGCAGCGGTTCTGCTAATTGTCACTTGATTGACAAGACTCGTATTTTTGTCCGGGACAGAATTCCAATCAAGCAAACAGTTACCGGTGTTGATGTTAATTGTGTCCCGAAGCAAACACTATTTATTTCATAACGTCTATGAGAAGCTTTGTGGTTGTTTATCAATTATATTTCATGGTTTATTTAACTTTTTCGATCCACTAGTAGAATGATTTTGAATTAAAAATTTACATTACAGCACAGATTGTTCTATGGTTTTCGGAAAACTACAAACGAAAGATATGCAAACAAAATGTCAATTTTTTATTGTTTTTATTTTAAATCGTCAAAAGTACCTACTTTATCATATTAAGTGGGTGCATATATTTTCTCGTCACTGTTATCAATATGTATATTTAAACAAAGTAAACTGTTTACCTTGAAGATAGCTACCGCAATGGTAGCCGAAACACCGGAACGAATCCAACTTACTTGGGATCACCCAAAAAAAAAACATAATGTTATTTATTTAATTTCGTGCTTCGTGTATAAATTATTATATATATCTGTGGCTTAGATCTATATGGACCATTGCTGTAAATCGTAATATCACAGGAGAGTAATTATTCAGACATTTTGTGGCATAATAATAAACTGTTTGACATCTTTTATAACAAATAATAATGAAAAAAACGTTGGAATACATGTATGTGTTCATAAATTAGTTATATATATGGATATTTCATTTATATCAACCACTTAACGTTAAGAGGTGTATATTAAATAATTCATAATTGATATAAATATATCTGTGGCTTGCATCTAGAAGGGCCAATGTCAGATTTAATGTTTTTCTTTTTACTGTTTTGTAGAGGGTTGATATAAATGAAATACCCATTTTGTGTTATTGTGATATATCTCAGAAAAATAATTCACTACCCGCTTATAGAGACGCACTTTCGCTAAATTGCATAGAACAAAGGCGATGAAATGTTTGGTTTGGTTTTTTTTAACAACAAACGTGTAACGGACGTGGACGGTTTATCGCAGCGCTTGCATTTTTCGATGTTTTGCTGTAAATTGTGGCTAACTTTGTGATTGATAATCCTTGAATGATTTTATGTCGGTATGAATGGTTCTTTAAGCAAGTCGTGTGTTATTCTTTTATATTTTTTCCACATTTCATTATATTTTTTTACTATCTTATATAAAACTGAATTGCGTGACTTCGCTTTTTTTCTAAATGGAAGTCTGATCTTTACGTTTTGTCTTGTATTGTATTTTTTTTGCATAATTCTTTTGTTTTTTTGGAATTAAAAATTTACTGTACAAATATCATGGTATTGTTAAATTTTATTTGCCTCTAATACTTGTTTGTTATTATTTAAAAATTAGTTTTACATTAACGTACCTTTATTTACATATTATTTTTTTTCAAAACAATTTTTATAGCCATGATTTTACAAAAGTAGTTAATTTGTTTAAATGCATTCTTGTCTAATTAATCGATTTTTTTAGTGTGTGTAAATAAAACCTGTTTAAAAAAATTGTATCCCACCGAAAAGTCTCTTGACTTAGTAAGTAACTTAAATTTTGCATGCTCAATATATAATTAATAAATGCTGTTCTGCAGGAAAAAAAATATATTTCTAGGCAATATTAACATTTTGCTTTCATGTAACAAATTATTCAAATACGCTGCAAATAGTTTACGAACATAAATCATTATGTGCGGATAAGAACATTATGATAATGATAATTTCAAGAATCACCATTTATGAAATTTCTGAGAAAAAAAATAAATATATAAATCATGCAAGAATACGAAAAAGAAAATGTTTCGTTTTTATATTTAAAATTGTCGAAATCAACCTGAAAGTTATGATTCATTTTAAAATATATTTACAGTTCATAGATTTTCATGATATTTTTATGAACTTACAATATTTCTCTTAACTCTTAATTTATCAGGTACGAGCTAAACCCAGTGATGCTTTGCTATTGTATAATTTGAGTACATACTCGTATGTATATATATATTATATATATAAATATTAAATGAACACAAACGAAAACTTTATATCAATTATTGTATTTAGTTAATATTAGACATGTACATATACATTATTATTTTTGTGTTTTGAATTACATAAATTAATAGGATATGCGGTGCAGGGAATTCGGTATAAATGTATTTAAACATTGTTTTCGTGTCACTGTCTTAAAGATGCCTCTCCGATGCTACGCAAAAAAAGGAATAGCATTTCAGATCTTTTATGCCTTACTGTTTGATTTTGTATTTTTTTTTTCAAACAAAGTTTTGAAATAAAGTTTTCTGTATCAATACGTTTTGTGTTTTTCAAAAAAAGTTATCATATTTGTATACCGTGCTCCTAAAAACCGCAGATAAAACTGGATATTTATATTCGTTTTTGGATGGTTCCAGTTCCCATAGTAAACTTTTCATCAATAAAGAAAACTATGAAGACTATCCGATGGTTAATATTTATAGTGTCATAACGCAGGGTGAAAATATGGAAAAACATTTATATGAAGAAAAGTTGGACTGCGTTTCCTCTCAAATTAAAACATTATTAAATAAACTGACAAAGTTTGCTTCATAATGCTTTTACGTAACCAAAGAAACGAGTTCGGTTTTATTAAATAAAACCATTGACATAGTCATACACATGGACTCACCCTGAGCCCTCTAAAATTATGGCACTTAACTTATGCCCAAATGCTGAGTCATGGCCAACACTTATTTAGTCGTTCTTTAACCGCCAGCCAGTTTTGACGTGAGATTGATATTTTATTTAAAACCCAAACGCTTGATAGTGCAAAAAAGTGTGCAAAACTTTTCGGATAAAAGGAAAAAAGAAAATGTAACTTTTTGTTGATAAGTAGGATCTTAGACACTTGTTTATGATTAAATTTCAAAAAAAATTTAATTAATATTAAATTTAAGTGGGTAAGTACTTGTTTATGATTGAATTTAAAAAAATAAAAAATTCATTTTAAAACATAAAATTCTTTTTGCGAATGTCAAACTCTGCTCTTTTGCTAACGGAGATGAACTTTATGTAGGAATGCGGTTATTAAAAATGTATTAAATTTCACATGATATTATTTTATCATTACTGAAAATCGAATAAAATGAAATAAATGAGTAGAAATGATTAGGAATTTTAGGAAAAAATCTGACTAGGATCCATAAAAAGTGAATGTTGTTTTTAAACATTTAATAAAACCCAACCCAATTTCTTTTTATATGCATTTTCGTCGAATGCTGCCCTGGTGAAAAGATTAATAAAATATTAACGATTTTTACTTGTTTTCTACCTTACGGTCAGAAGATTTTAAAAACTTTAAACATGCTTATATTAAAATTCATTATTTTGCTGAAAACCGCACGTAAATCGGTCCAGTATTAATTCAGTCCATTAAAGACACATACGAACATTGCATTTTATTTGTATAGATTTACAATATTTTGGTATCTAAAACGACATCTAAAACCTATCACATTACATTCATAATTTAGTTACCTTACACGGTTATTTCAATGAAAAACATTAAATAAGTCGAATGTTAATTATTAAATAAACAATAACGATGTTAACCATGCTTATTTTGAGTAATTTTTTCAAATAACGAAAACATTATAAATAAATATTGTATCTTTCAATGTATTTTTATGTGAAGATAAAAGTACTTAAACATTTCGTCGTCTGCTATCAGATATCCATAACATTATAATAACAATGTAAGTAGTTAAAATAAGTATTATTGTAACAATTAAACGAAAGCTTTGTTTTATTTTTATTTAATTTGATAAGCATGCAAACATTCGCTGTTGACAGATAATATTAGTATTTACATACTTGATCAAAATTATCAGTTCTGCGGTTGCCGGATCAGTGTGTAATCGGGCGTGTTAGCTGCACGGTATTCGATTAATTTGCAAATGAGGTTTAGTTAGAACAAGGATAGAAGGACTATACACCAGTCTGATGATAGACACGCTCCATCTGCTTGAGCGATGATTGAATGATCATGTCATCGGTGATGAAAGTTTTGACCCTCGGATGACAGTGCAAAATTAAATTACAAAGATTCATCGGCGCGAAATATTTTGTTATGAAATATTGAGTAATAATAAACCCGAGGGAATTATTGATTATCTTCGTCCCTTGTTACTCTCACTAGCGTTTAATAAAGCTAAGGGTTTGTTTAAATCAAAAGTATTTCAGCCTTTATTTCATAATAAACTGATGCCTTATCATATATTGTTCGTCTATTTCAGATTATATAAAGGTTTTTCGTGTTGTCAAAGGTTTAAAGGTTGTCAAATACGTTAAATCATGGTAGTTAAAAAATATATTGAAGAGTGGTGTATTTTAAATAAACTCACGTCTTACTTAAACATGTACAACGTTTGAGATTTTACAAATTAACAAACCACTGGGTAATACATGATTTCAATCTAAATAATATCATTCTTCGATTTGTTGACGCAATAAGGAATTAAGAAGTTAAAATACT
The DNA here is from genome assembly GCF_059751315.1 of Micrasema longulum. Taxonomy (NCBI): domain Eukaryota; kingdom Metazoa; phylum Arthropoda; class Insecta; order Trichoptera; family Brachycentridae; genus Micrasema; species Micrasema longulum. The sequence continues at coordinate 70,820 of NW_028277421.1, forward strand.
TTTGGATAGAAAGTTGTCTTGTGTTTACTATATAAATGCTATATGCAATTAAAATTTTCGTAAAACAAAGGACATTTTTGAAAAAAATACAGTCAAATATTTCAACTCAATGTCCATTTTTAACTCGTCAAAATGTTTTTCCGACAGTAAGGAAATTTGGTGTTTTTTTTATTTGTTAATAGAAATAAAACGATTTTTTTTATGGATCGTATTATCAGCGCTTTGATTTACTAAAGTTTTGTAATTACTCCGCCAGTGACCTTGCAAAGTTTTAGCCGGCAAGTACTCCTCATTGGTGAGTTGGCTTCCAGAAGACCAGAAACCTATCAAAACATTATTTCAGTGGTTGATTCGGAAAAACTTGTGCCGTGGTTAAAAGTAGTCGATTTCTATTAAAACAAATTTTTTTTATGAATTTTTTTATACATTTTCGAGATATTTTGCAGTACAATTCGGTAATCAGATGGCAGAAAGGACCGTCCATATTTTCAAAAATGTAAAAGATAGCTGAAATAAGAAAATTATTAAATCTTTGTCCGGTTTTCCACAATTAAGAATCTTTTAAAATATTGGTGTTTTTTTTTCTATGTGCATTTACTGAAATGTTTAATCAAACTGTTAAAAAAAAATTATCAATTCTGCCATTTGACTATAGACTTTTATTTTAACCGCGTATACGAAAACTTTTTTTATATCCAATTTCCTGTAGCACTGAACTTCTTCATTAAACTTAAGTGTATCTTGCGCTCTAATACACAGCTCTCAAAATTCCCCGGGACAAAAACAGAAACTGGTTATAGATTACACTAAAGGATGGAAATGTTGCTTAACTCTAGACCTGACGACCTTTGGGGATCCTGAAACACTTGCAGGACGAATTTGAACCCATGCTGGGGTTATCTCGGCGTGAGTGTCACACGAGGGTTTGTTAGATAGAATACGATCAAGCCCCCTGTGGCAGTGGGCCCTATCGATTTTCATGGGCGTCCGTTCCAGTTTGTTTTCTGTGACGGCCTCGGGGGATGCGCCATGTTAGGAAAATGGCGGGAGCGTACAAAGATTGATAAGATAAATCTTAGGGTAAACAGTTTTAAGAACTAACTGAATCTGCTTATTTTCTCATAGATAATAAAAGACGCGCAAACCATATCGAACTTAAATCCAAATCTTATTTATAGATATATAAATATTTTCAACTACTAGTAACTTTTTACTCTATTGTTTTTTTTTCTGCGTGTGCGCAAAATAATTTACAACTATAGCAAATTAACCATTATATCCCTGAGAATAAATTTAGAAGAGGTTTTGAACTTAATCTCTTTTGAATTTTATTTTTTATGCTCAACTTTTATTTTTTATACTGTTTTTTTTAAACTACATAATAAAGAAAAATGATGATTCAAATTTGTACCACCCGAGAATGGAAATATAAAAAAGTTTTTTTTTCCAATTCTACATATTTACAAAAATAAATGAACATCCGATATTATAACCGAACAACAAAAGTATTGTTTAAAAAAGAACTTTGCACCATAATTTTATCATTAGAGTTTGTAAGGGAGTAGGTATTTTAAACTACTAAACTGATAATAGCTCTACCCAAAACTCATCCGCAGGACTCATTTTTTGGAAATTGTTACTTCAAAATGCCGGAACTACTCAAAAACGTCAAAATATGTACCGGCAGAGATTAGATTAGACATTAAATTGATTCTCGTATAAGAGATACGTTAGTTATTTTGCACCAGAACACATTTGTAGCATCAGGGAGCAAAGGGTTAATCAATACACAGATTTTAGCAAGGCTTTCGACAAAGTAAACCATAAAGTTCTAATTAACAAATTAGAACGATCTGGAATTAAAGGTAATTTACTACATATTTGTTCAATTTGTCCTGTCAGTGAAAATAAATGAAATATTATCATATAAATTTAAATCAGTTGTGTTTCTCAAGGCTCGCATCTTGGTCCAGTGTTGTTTTTAATATTTATAAATGATGTAATTGATATATTTGATAATGTACATGTTCTCATATTTGCAGATGATATGAAAATATTCAATGAGATAAAAAACATTAACGATTGTAATATTTTGTCCCATAATTTGTCCAAATTAAACATCTGGTGCCAACAAAATAAATTGCCACAGCAAATGTCAAGCTATAAGATTCTATAAAATAAAATATCCGATTCTATTTAATTACATGTTAAATCAAATTAAAATTACTGATGATTCTACCGTTTCTCTGTGTTTTGTTTGATTCAAAATTATTATTTAAAGAGCACATTATTGAAATATCTAACAAAGCTCTAAAATTATTAGGATTTGTACTTAGAACCGGAAAAGAATTTAATAATATAAACACATTAAAATATCTTTACACATCTCTAGTTAGAAGCCAACTAGATTATAATTCTCCAATATGGTCACCTTATCAAATCACTTTCTCAGATTCTATTGACAGAATTCAGAATAAATTTCTTAGATATATTAATTTTAAGATGGGTTTTTCTACTGATCAATTAAATCATAACAAAATTTTAGACTCTCTTCAATTAACTAAATTGCAAGAACGAAGAACATTGACCGATCTTACGACTTTATATAAAATAATAAAACCAATGTTTGATACCCCTGATCTACTAAAATTGATTTCATTCTTTGTACCACCTAGATTACGCAGAACATCTACAATATTTTATTGTCAAAATTCTCGAACGGTTGCTCAATATAACTCACCTATTGTTAGATTACAGAATACCGGAAATGAATATGCATCACATTTTGATATATTTAGTTTATATATTTAGTTTTGATATATTTAGTTTATCTCTGCCTAATTTTAACAAATAAAGTGACTAACATATGTTTATCAAAAAGAGCAAATCATCTTCAGAAGATTGGGTTGGAATAGTTATAATTTGATTGATTAATGTATTTTGTTATTGTATAATTTCTTTAAAATATATATGTATTTCAATTAATTAATAATGTGTACAGTACGAGTATATTAATATCTCATAGTCGATTTTTTTTAAATATTTTTATTTATAAGCACTCTTTTTACCACATATATGTAAATGGAAGAAATGCCGTATATAAATAAATAAATAATAATTCCTCATAACTGAACTCCCCCCTAAAATAATTTGACTTGGAATATGCAGACGGTGCGGTTCTTCTTGTAAAGTTTATTGATGATTTTCAGGAAATTGTTGACAAACTGCAGGCAAACTCTACTCGTCTGGGTCTTAATATGTATACCAAAAAGACTCGGATTATGTGCTACAAATCCTGTTCCAATCCTGATCAGCCTCTCTATAATAATGAAGAGAGTATCGAAAAAGTTGACAGCTTTCAATACTTAAGATTTCACATAACTGAGGATGAAAGCATGCACAAAGAGCTCACAGCTCGCCTAGGAATTGCCGGAGCAACTTTTAACATGGTGCGTGTTGTCTAAAACTCTAGCCTATACTCGATCAAAACGAGATGCCGAGTATTTAACTATTATAAATTGCCAGTACTCTTTTATGGGTGTAAATCTTAGCACGTTACAGAACACCAAACTTCTGAGTTTTGAGGAAAAGTGCTTGAGGAGAATATTAGGCATAAGGTGGTTCGATTTTATAACTAACATTGAAGTCCAAAAACTGACGCAGCAGCCTCCTATAACGAGCGTCTTGAAAATGCGGTGGTGGATTTGACTTAGGCACGTGCTACTTTTGCCTCGGGAGAACCTTAACTCAAGTTGCCTGTTCTTTAAACCTGCGGGCTCACGCCGTCCTGGGAAGGTGTCGATGGCGATCTTTCGGCTTTATTCGGCGGACCTAAGGGTCACTGGATTGACGTGGGAGGAAGTGAGAGTACTGGCTGGTGATATGGTCTCCCGGGGGCAACTGGTTATGTCAACATGCAGAAAATGCGGAAAAAAGAGAAGGAGAATTCCTACAAAACTTAATCACGATATTTTCCTGTTTAACTGAATGAGGAAGTTCGGTATCTTTTTTTTATTAAACTAAACCTTTAAAATTTATTTTTTTATGTATCCTATTATCAGCGCTATGATTTTCTAATGTTTTGTTTTTCTGAAATAACTCCACGTGTGATGTCAGAGGTTCTAGTCGGTCAGTTTTTTTTTATTCAAACATTTTTTGCATACGATTTCCCGTAGGACCGAAGTTTCTCATTGTGTATAATTAAATAGACACGTTACAAGCGCCTAATATATGGATCGTGGGTAGTTGTCTTCCGTGAGTTTAATATTTATCAAATTTTCATTGTGATCAAACGTGACAATACGAAGAATAATTTAACCGCATGTCATGAGAATTTTTTTTACTCACAAGTCAAATAATTGAATGTTGATTAACATTGTTAAATTATGATCGATTTTTATTTCATTACAATATTTTTAACTACACAGATATCATTTACGTTTTTTTTTGTGGTAAATTCACATTTAATAAATATTTTGTAACAATAAATATTTCAACAGCATCATCATGTCACACCATTTAGCATTTATGGGTTCATAAACTGAGTAAGGCATTTGCATAACTGTGTCGGAAGCATCTCAAAATATCTTCTTTTTTCGAATCGCATATTAATGGAGCTATAGAATATGACATTACAACATCCATTTAGCTCTCGACCCTTTGGCATAATATTACGTCATATAATGCTCGTGCCACTACGTTGTTGCGTGTGTAATAAATACCATGGGTTATTTTTTTTTATCCTTAAAAAATTAAAAATAATTCAATCTTGTTTAAATTGTTTAAATCTCCAATGAATTTTCAAACAAAAATAAAGAAGAAAAAAATGTAATTTTATAAAAATAAACAGACAAACCATCACTTCGTTTCCCGGTTAATCTCTCATCTAATCCAGCAGAAAAGATTGAACGCCACATTACTCTGTTTTTGGTTTCAGATCTCGCTTTCTCCACATTCCTACATCTTCTCATACACACGAGGAGATTTTACTGACCTTTGACTTGTCCCAATTCAAGTTAGTTGTTGAATTTGGTAATGCTTTATCTTTTTTGGCCTTCTTCGTTTTCTGCATCAATCAACATACGCGTAGTAAATCCTTTTAAATATTATTTATTTGTCCATTCACTCCATGTGTCCAAATCAACGCGCACTAATTTCTTGACTTTGCCAAAAATTCTGATCTTAGTCGTATAATGCACATATCTCGGCATTTGATCATAGATTGTTTTACCACACATTTGCCTGATTCATCGCATTTAGCATTCGGCCAACAGTCATTTATGTTTTTCTGATTTTATAATTCACTTCCGTACATAAATGGAACCAGATCTCCACTTCATTGTGAATTGTTAATTTTGCCTCCTGCGACAAACATCATCTTTTTTTTTAAATGTTGACACAGAACACCCAGGTTTGAGAAAAATCACATTGGTTTTTTGTGTTCTTGGAAATCGAACCCGGAATCTTCCATTTGTGAGTCTCTTGACCACTACACCATGAAAGCCGCCAATAAATAATGAACTGCGATCAAAATAACGAGTAACACACAGAAACACTAGATGCCTACAAATTTCAACATTACGATGCGCAATCAACACCTCGAACTTTTTTTTTCATTATTCAAAATATCACTCATTAAGTATCCCCCTTTTCTAAAGAAGTTTGTTTTTCGCGATAATGTGATTCTATTGAACTGACTCGCGATGTATAATTGTTTATTACAATTTTACCAAAACTTTAAAGGGTACTTTATGAAAATACACAAAACTTTAACCCTTCCGCGTATAAATGATAGAGCCGAATGATAACCCTTGATAGCATATTTAGAAAAAACTGTTTTGTTAGTCATCGTATTGGTTTAATTTTCTACATAATCCTACCCCATAAGATTGTTGAGAATATACCTTAATTATAAATTATATTTTTTAATTCTTTCAATAACAATTCTCATTTTTGCGATGTCATTTAGCATCTTTTGGCAATAGTATTTTATGAAAAAAATTTAGAATTTTGCGAAAAATTTCATAATATTATTAAGCAAATAAAATAAATGTGAAACATTTTTGTTTTTAAGCACACATTTTATGTTTTTTCTACTGACTGGTTTCAAAGCATCACAAGCTTCTTTATCAAAGTATTTATTTAACTTTTTGTACATAATGATAATTGTAGATTGGCGGGCTTATGGCCAAATGGCAATTTTAACCAACCAACCAATAAAATAAAATAAATATTTTAAAAATTTATGTTACAAAACATATTCAACCTATAATAAAAATAAACAAATTAAAGAAATGAAAAAATAGAAATAAAGGTATTTGTGTTTTAATTTAATTAAATCAATATCATTACTCAATGGAAAAGAGGAAACAGGAAAGGAGGAGAAAAAACTCAATGCTACATTATTGATCCATATTAGGGAGCTAATAAGTCATATATGTACAAACAATTCATTAGTTAAGTATACCTTGATAAAAAAACTTGTGTTGCTTGCGGTCGGTAGAAAAAATAAATGGTTTAAAACAATATTTATTTTATTATAATGAATAACCACAAAGTTACCGCTTCAATTTAAAAAAATATATCACAAAAATGTTTTGTTGACACTACCATGATGAACATTATGGCGTTATTTATTTATTTTTAAAGTCGTATTTATAGCATTTTAACTGGAGTATTTCTAGAATCCCTCATCAAAACTCGCGGACTTTTTTCACGCTTAAGGCTCGGAAAGGTTAAAATATCGCTTTTTGGAATCGCGGTGGTATAAAATTTGTCATATTTTAAGTTTAAAACTTTAAAATAATGAAAATTTGAGTTTATTTTAATTAAAAGTTTTTTATCATTATTTACACGACAGTTAAATCAAAATAATGTTTTCTAAATTTTTTTTTGATTTTTTTTTTATAAATCTATAAATCATACAACACAAGGTATAATACAAATAAATAACATTTCTAGGATATACAACAGCTCAATTCGGGACTTAAATAATATTAACATAAAAAAAGCACATATTGAGAACCACAAAAAAACAAAGTTTTTTACCTTTATAACTAAATATAAACAACGGTATATACGCCAAAAACATTTTCGTATACAAGCAGAATAAATATATAAAACCGCTTTCAAGAATGAAGAAAGTGGTGAATCAACTAAGGGAGATAAGGTCGTTAACATCATATGCCACGCAAACGATGCAGCCATAGTGATGATTAGAACATATCCATCTTAGTTAGTAAAATATCTGGATGCCTAAGAGATGTCGTATGGTTCGATGAACACATGCATATTGGAAACAAGATTTGAATATACAAGACGTATATCAGACCAATTATGGTGTATGCAATAGAGGCGAAGATAGATAGAGAGAAAAAAAATACGAAAATCTATGTAGCAAAACCAAATAAAAAAACTAAATAACTGCTCAGAACATCAGAGATGAAAACACTAAGGCCTATCGCAGGGAATTATGATAAATTGGTCAGCGCAATTTGCCTACCATATAAGAGGTCTCGGATTTGATTCCCGGCATGATTTTTATAAAATATTTATTGTAAAAGCATTTTATTACGTGATAATATTTTATTCTTTCTTAACTGGTGCCTGTAGCTTAAGACTGATCATTGTACATACATTACTATAAATGAATGAAATACGCATCAGGTGATATAACAATGCAGTGATACATAATAAAGAGCTGATACTAGCTGACACATTCCACATAATAGAACTAAAAACAATTGTCACATTGCATATATTAAGTTTCCACCGACGACAAACTTATAGGCGTAAATTCGCCCTTCTACTAGTCGTAATTTCCACAACGACGGTTACTAATGTCATTATGGAATTGCCGCTTATTAGAGATGTCTCTTTGTCTAACACAATCCTTTGACGCCGTAATTTGAAGTCACTTAATATTACGAAGAAGGCGAGACTGCGAGTGAAATTGTACGCCCAGCACTAATTTTTAATAGAACACTGTGACAAATGTACTCATCAGATTTTTAACTCACCTGTTCCGGCTTATGTACGCTTAAAATATATTTCATCAGTCAAACTAAATTAATAAAAAAACCATCCCAAACTTTTGTTTGCAAAAAAATGCTCCCAATCTATCTCACGCTTACCTTAAATTAATATAAATAATTGATGCAACGAATTTTTGTATCAATTCTTAATCACCATTTAGAGCACATGCATAATGATCAATTCGGGAAAAAAAATGTTATTCGTTTAGTGTGCAAAAAAAAATACCAAGTAAATATAAAAGGTTATTCTGCAGTTAAACAAATTTTAGTATTTTGAGTGTGCAATATTTTGGCAGTATAAAGATGTGTTTTTAATACCTTTAAACAACATTTTGCACAGAGTTGAAAAAAATAATTTGTGCTAGTTATATATTGTATTCATTTACTTATTTAGATTTATAATTAAAGTATCGCCTCAATAAAAAGGCGTACCTAATAGATGATTTGTATTGCATTACATATTTTTTAAATAAATCATAAATTGTTGTACTAATATCTTTTCTGCGCATTTTTAATTCAGTTTCAATAAGTAACGTTTTAAAGATATGACTGAGAAAAACAATTGTGTTCGTTAAGAAAAAATAATTCATTATTATGATTTGTATGATCTATAACTATAGATTTCTTATGTGTAGGTTATTATGAGGTAAAAGAAGATAAATATCATTATCATTCCCTTTCTGTACTTAATGGTGCATAGGGCACTGTATTGGTACACCAATCGCATAGTATCTTGATCGTTTTTGTTACATGAAGGCAAGATGCTAGAAGGCAAGATAAATATATGTATATATTTTTAATCACTCGTAGAGTTTTTTTTTCATTTCATTTTTTCATTTCATTTAATTTTTTTGCACCACAACAGGCCAGGAGGCCCAATTACAGTGGTGAATTACATTACAGAATAACCAGGCTTGAGAAAAATCAAATTTTAATTTTTGTGTTCTCACCGGGAATCGAACCCGGAACCTTCCGTGCGTGAGTCAAGCGTCTTGACCACTACACCACGGAGGCCGCCGAGTTTGTATATTATACATTTTTAATGCTGAAAACTTTAACATATTTATGCATAAATACATGCAAGATTTTAAAACATCACGCTAGTGTTTTAAAACAACATGAAAATAAGTTTTGGTTATTGTGCGGTAAAGGTAGGTAAACATTTATTTTAAAAATAGTTTTTTTTATTGTCACCGGTAGTTACGTATGTTAAAACATTAGTCTCACTTTAAACTTACACGCATTTGTCCGTTAATTTACTTTGATATTTTTAAATTAAAAAAAAATAAAAATTTATGTTTTGGTTATTGTGCGGGAGTGGTAGGTTAATATTTATTTGAAAAGTGGAATAAATTAAATAATTTCCATAGAAATATTTGTAATGCTAAAAATTTTCACAGTTTTGTTCGTAAATACGTGAAACATTAAAAAACTTCAAGCTAGTGTTTTAAAGTAAAAAAAATTTTTTGAAAACAAACAGTTTTGCTATCATTAAAAAAACAACAATTTTTACTTATTTTTAAATACGAAAATACTTGTTATTTTACATACAAAACGTTTTAATTATTATGATTACATTTTTGTTTAAATATCGAAAAAGTGAATGGGAATTTTATATTCCTACCGACGGTTGTGTGACATTTTGTTTTTGTGTCGTAATGTGAGATTTCAATAATTTTCACTGGAGTATTATCATAATATCGGTAAGTAAAAGTATTTACTGTTTTATTTGTCAATTTGTTTCTTTTATATTTTGAATATAATATTACTTCCCATAGTAGTATTGTCGTTTACATAAAACATAATAGCAAATATTTGTGAAACTTTGATCGATATTTTATGTAGTTATTCGAAACAATTCTTTTTTTAATACTGATAAAAAATAAATGTACAAAGAACTTTGAATTAGACTTACCTAACGGGGGCGCAATACTTGTGAGCAACATTCGTGTAGTTTTTATTTTCCTGTTCTATAAAAAACTACACGGTGCACTTGTTAACAAACTTATTAAACTTCACTAAATTTCTACGTAAACACTGATAAATCCAAGTTCTTAACAACAACAAATATAAAATCTGAATCTAGTCAATATTTTATAATAAAACGCTTGTCATAATGAGGTATTCAATGGAAGTTGTTCTTATTATATTAGAGTGGTGCAATAGTAACATGTGACTGAAAATTTCACTCTTTAAAGTTGAGCTAGCGAATAACTCACCAAGGTCAATATACCGGGTAACTCCGCGCTCTAATGTTAAATACTTCGGTTCGAGTGACAATACTCAATAAACAAACGAACCACGAGCAACCTGAACAGTAAAACAAATTATTTGATATATAAAATCTGTATTTATCTACACGTATTCGGTTACAACGTTGAACATCAAAACGGCGCTGTTACGATTTGGCGCGTGAAATTAAAATTGCGAAAATAACACACGACACGCTCACAAGTTTTCAAAATAAAAAGACACACAAATACATCGACACGACAGATATAAGCCACTTGTTTTCATTTATAAGGTAGTTTATTAGTTAATTCATTAGTAGGGTTGCGAGAGGTTTAGCTACGTGTCGCGAGAGTTGAGTTGTATCATGATGGGCGCGCGTGCGGCGGGCGGCGCGGCTGTGTGGCACTGAGAGCCGCGAAGCCTTCGGCCGCCCTCCCGACCGCGTCCCGCCGCCCCTCCTGACGTCACCCCGACGCCGGTATTGAGTGCCATGCGAAGATAGACCGTCATGTGTTCGTCTTCGTGTGATGCATGTCGCATTGACATCGTCTTATTAAGGTATCCTTTATAAATAATGTTGATAAAAAAGAATATGCATTTAAAAAACAGATATTAAAAAAATATAGAATAAAAAAAACGGAAATTCCAACATGTTTTTAAAATAACGGGTATTCAAATCCATTTATACGGAAGAAGTGATGTAAGTTTCAACGTGTTTTCTAGAGTGAAAAGTTTTTTCTCCATTATTTTGAGAATATTTTTTTGTTTGAAAAACAAGACCAAATTTGAATTCTTGCGCTTAAGCATTTTGTAGTAAATTTCGGATTTTTGTGAACTGCTTTACTCACAATAAATAAAGTAGTTGTTTTTAATATTGCAATGGGTTAGTGAATTTCCAAAAATAGGATCTAGGGACAAAAATTATTTTTGAAAGTGACTAACTATTTTTTTCGAATGAATTTATAAACCAATTATAGCACCCATGTTTTTGCAGTAGACAATTAAAATAACGAAGTAAGTATGTATTTAATATTTTGGTTCCGTATTCACCATAAAGAGCGAATAAGAAGAAATAAAAACACGATTTTGAAATAAATTGATCTTTAAAAAACTATGGTCTTTAAAACACGAGTCAATTTACAAAACGTCTTTTTACATGAATGATCAATAATATCCCTAGTGTCAAAAAAGGCAAAAATGAAATCAAACAAATTCGCGGAAACATGGTGATTAATCATTTAAATTTTCTAACTCCCCCAAAAGAAGCGTTTAACATATTCGGGAATTTTTCTCACATTATTGATTATAAATCATTAGGAGGCGAAGCAGCGCCAAGAAATAACCGCGTTGCCAGCAATTTTCTTACATTACGACACATTAAAAAATTCTTTATCGTTTCCTATTATCTGATCGTTATATTGAAATGCCACTTTCCATGACTCACGATTACCCCCTCATACAAATTCAACTCGTATTCGGTAACGAAATACCAGCGAAGCGAGCCTGTCAATCGCACAAACACTCTCAGGGAAAATATATTTGCTACCCTCATTATTTATAACAGCCTTTATAAAAATGCCAGTATTTTTCCGTTGGTGTAAAGAAAACAACAAAATGAACTTTTACTTTTTTGCGCCGTGGCTGTGATTTCATTGGTATTTTTTTTTATTTGAAAAAGGGGAAAAATTTTCGCGTAGACGCCAATACTTTCAAAGTAAGTTGTTGGCACAAACACGTGGATATACCGAGCATGCGCCTTGGAGAGAAAACGTGGCGAAATCGCTTACAGCTGTCAGAATTTCAGCGCGCACATGTGAACATGCACTTTCGTAGGATGCAACACATGGGAACTACAGAGGAAAATGACTTTATTAATGCATTTCCGTTATTCCTTCCGCGGTATGTTGTTATGAAATGAAATATTGTTGAATATTTTATTAATGTTGAATGTAATTTCTCTCTTAATTATTACCAGAATATTTCGAAGTATTTGTCAAATTTTCTTATTAACATCTAAATCAATATTTTTATGCCAAAAGTATGTCGTATTATTCACATCGCGTCAAATAATATATTGTTACAAGCTACATATCTCTGTAGAAAATGGACGCGGACGCAATACAAAAACATATTCTCTTAGGAATTTCGGGTATTTTTGTTGTTGCAATTTTTTTAATTAACTATATCAACATATTTGTACAGATTCCGGCCTTATTACCAAATGCCACATTTTCACCTTAAAAGTTTTTTACTATTATTCTGACTTTTTAAAACAAACTAAGTTATTGGTTATTATTACAAGACAAATTATATTTTTAATTAATGAAATAAACGTGAAAAATTGATTTTACGAATAACGTACATATTACATAAAACCTCCAAGATGGATTGTTTGGGGAAAATTTGTATGGAGGTAATATGAACATTCAGATACTTGTAGTATCTATTTGGATAATAATAACGACAAAAATCTCACGTTTCTTGATTGAAAGTAATTTATATATACAAAATTAAAACTATAGTACATTATTAAAAGTTTTTTATGTTCTGTGTTCAGGCGGATAAAAAATACAGTTCTGATAGTGAAAAGGAATCAGATCCCTCGACGAGCATTAATGACTCGATGGCTACTCTCCGTTAAATATCCTGAAAAGGCTAAATTGAGTGGAGATAATTCCACAGTTGTTCAGTAAGTGGCGCGTTTGGATTCTGGGTTAGATTCCTGGCAGGGTGGACGTCAAACATAGATCGTAAAAGTGGCTTTCGGCCTCATCGTGTAGTGGTCAGCACGTTTTCCTACCAGGCAAGAGGTGTCGGGTTCGATTCCCGACGTGGTTGACATGAAAAATTAGTTTAAAAGGTGTTCCATAGTCCACTAGACAAAAATATTCCATAGTCCCCTGGACTGGCCTCTGAAGCATAAAACTGATCATCTTACCTTCATGTAACAAAAATGATTAAGTTTTGCTGTAATTCGTGTACAAATACAGTGCCTTGTGCACTATTAGGTACGGAAAAGGAGTGATGATGAGAAAAAGCAGTTTTACACTAAAATATTTCAATATTTCCGAGCTGATACCTAAGCGTAAGACTGATCACCTTACCTTCCGTATAACAAAAATTATCTTAATTCGCTGTAATTAAGAGTGTCAATGCAGTGGTTTTTGCATTGCTAGGTGCGGATAGGAAAATAATTTTTAAAAATCTAGTATTATGTTTCTTTTTTTTAAGCCTTCACTCGTTTGTTATTATTTATTTATTTACAAATTGAAAATAAACAATTTCGTTGTTTTTTTTACTGAATATTCACTTTGCAGTGTCAATAATAATAAAAACAACAATATTTTCAGTGTTTCCAAATATTTGTACACTTGCTAGATTTCCTCCTAATGGAATTAAAATTTAAACTTGTCGCGACAGAGAGGTAAAACATTTTTGAGAAGAAATTGAGGAAGTCTAAGCAGCAAGAGGGCATACAACCTGACCTATCGTTGACTGATTTGAGTGGCTAACTTAAGCACTGTGAACATTTATCATTTTATCTAATATTTTTTTATGTATATATCATTATCTCCCTTTCCGCACCCAACGGTGCATGAGTTACCTCGTTGGTACATCAATCGCAGCATTTCTTGATCGTTTTATTTTTTGTTACATGAAAACACCATGATCAGAGCAGGAACTATGAAATATCATACAATAAAAACACATGCTTAAATAAATATTTCATGTCGACTATGCTGGGAATCGGGGAATCGAACCCGAGACCTTTTGCATGGTAGGCAAACGCGCTGACCACTACTCTGCCAGGTGGATAATTCTATTCAAAGTGGCTACTTAAACCAGTCAATGACAGGTTATAATTTCTATTTTTGCTCTCCGTTGCGACAAATTAAGATTACTGTATAAACGATTATTGATAAATATTTTAAATGGACAAAACACATAGAATATATAACATAAAAAAATAGAAAACTTTCTCAAATCTTCAAATTGATACGTTACATCTCTAATTAAACTTTAAAAACGTTGTTGTGTTTAATGTATCTCAATTATAATTTATGGCATAATAGGATGGGGAGGCACTAATAAATCAATATTAAAACCTCTCAAATCTGCTCAAAAATCAATAATTTTATTTTTAAAAAAGCCCTTGGGGTTCCCTAGCGTCAAGTTATTTGAAAAATTTGAGATCTTTGATATAAAGCAATTATATATTCTTAGAATACTAATGTTTGTGAAAGCAAATTATTCTACCAAATCCCAAAAGGAACACTCCCACACTAACAGAAGTCAAACTAGAGGATGGGTCAAGGAGTCTACCACAAACTCTAAATTCAGGCAAAGAAATTTATGGTTTTTGGGCCCCAAAATATTCAACATGTTACCCAAACATTGCAAAACCATGACCTGGAATCAATCAAATAAATTTGTAATTAGTTACTGGGTTTAGTTAGAGAAAAATCGGAAAATTTACTTAAAAACATTCTTAAATAATAAATGGTATAAATTAATGTTGTATAACTGTAGAATAAATTAACTAGTATGTGGTAATGTTATTGTTTTTTTTTAATAAAAATATCTGTCTTAACACAGGTTGTACTTTGTTAGGCAGACTAGACATGATCCAAAGAAATCTATAAAGTGTGCATGTAGTAATTAAATATTTTTTTATTTTTGGTTACAGACAACGATTTTTATTATTATTAACTGCTTGAAAAAGTTTATCAAAATAACCTATTTTTTATTTTCATCCATTCATTATAATCCCCGAATAAACTTATCCAAAATATCACGTCATACTGCAGACACCCCTGTTTTAACCAGATATGTACTTTTATAACCTTGTTTGCATATTTATTGTTTTTCCAAATATTACGTATCGGGTATTTGGCTCATGCTAGAATTTAGTACCAATAAAGTATCTGATAAGAACTTCACTCTTCATAACCTAGTTTATCTGCTCAGCCGATTGCCAAGAGCCAGAACTCGGCTTGCCTCCATAGAATACATTCATATTATTTATGTATCAAGGTCTTATTATTTACTGCATAATTCTGGAAATATTTTTACCATCACTTATGTATTTATCGTAAATAAATTTTGTCAGAATTTGTCGAAAGCACAATTTAGAATTATTTTAAAGACATTATCGTTTATATAATAACAGCAGATGCGTCGTTAAAAAACAGTGTATTATTCAAACAAGAGATCCGAGTTTTACTCCCCGCGCCTTCACAACATGACACTGTGATAAGCAACAATTTAATAAAAATACTTTTTTTTGTATTCACTATTTTTTTTTTTGCACCACAACAGGTCAGGAGACCCAATTACAACACAGATCACTCAGGCTTAAGAAAAATTACATTTGGCTTTTGTGTTTTCACCGAGAATCGAACCCGGAACCTTTCATGCGTGAATCAAATGTCTTCATAAATGTCAAGTGTCAATCTATATTTAAAGGTAAAATCTTCACACCTCAGATCCAAATCAGGGACTGTGAAAATTTTCTGGTGAAAATTACAGTTTTAATTCACCTCGTTTTTATTTAGATCTGGCAGGCAATTGAACCTGCGACCTCAAGAGCAATTGGCGGACTTATTTCTACTTAATTTCTATTTATAGGAAATTTACCTGAGAGGAAATATCAAAAAGATTTTTTTCTTCCACCCGGACACAGGAACACAAGAAGGAAGTTCAGTGGATTTAAAAAAAAGTATTTGTTACTCTTAAAAGACTGTTGTAAATAATATCCTTTTCACGCGGTGATGTAATAGTGTATTACCACAAGCAAAAGACGAAATATTCTAAAGCTCAGACATTTGAAAAAAAAACATGGAGTTTAATAATTATTTTTCCATAATTTATAAAAATAAATTTATAATTTAGCCCTGTTGTAGCAAAAAATAAAGAATTATTAATTCACCACTTATAATTTAAACGTGCGTCCCCCATTTCTGTCAACAACCGATCGAATTGGTTTCACACAACATTGGCTACAGAAAAGCGCCTCTGTCTTCCTTGTTATGTGTTCTGTCTTCGTGTTTTATCAAATACATATGTACATATTTGCAGACATTATTCTTCGGGTGGCAAGGTTAAATATTTTTGAAATCAATATCCAGCATAGTTTTACACATTTTATTTTCCAAATCCGGTGTAAAAATATAGATATGAAGATAACAAAAAATATAATCCCATAATTTAAAAAAAATAAGTGAGATATCTTGTATCGTATGTCAACTAGGACAACACAACCGCACAAGAGTAAATACCCTATCAAATTAAGCCAATGTTTTTCAAAAAATCTTTTTATGTGTCGTATTATCAGGGTAATTATTTTTTGAAGTTTTGTGATTTTAAAATTGCTCCGTGTACTGGCGTCACAAGCTGTTTTCAATGAGTTCTGCTGATTAGTGATCACAATACTCTATGATTGGTTGATTTGGAAGGAGTATTTTTTTTTTCTTTCGTACATTCAAGAAACTCCGCTTTACAATTTAATGCTCTAATTTTACCGCGCGTAAGAAAACATTTTTTATATCGAATTAATTTAACATAGTTATAAACTTCTGCATAAAACTAGTTTTTAAAAAAAAAAATATTTATTGATAACAATCTTGACAAAATAACTGTTAAATTACAAAATGGTTGGTATATACATAATTTATAATAACGTTTCTACCTCTATACGTTTTACTTATATTTTTATGCATATTTATATATTTAGGATCTATGCACATATATTTTACATTTTATTTTTACGGTCTAAAACAGATTCCTTAAAATGAGATATTATATTCTAAAATATACACAATTTCCCACTGTATGGAGTTTAGGCTAGGGTGGGTCTCTTGTGTTTTTTTTATTTAAATTTAAATTAACAAATTACAACAGGGATGTAGAATACATTAAATAAGGGAATATGGAAGTCTAGACATTTACAGGGCTAATGACCTTCGTTGGCTGGTTTAAGTGGCCACTTTACTCACTGTGTAACATTTACAATTTTGCCTATGTTTAAGTATATGGTATTTATTTTTAGATTTCTGAAAAATTATTAAAGGTTTTTTTGTCCAACATATAAATAATGATTATAAGATGCAGTTGTATTGCATCTATGTTAAGTTAAATTATTTTGAAATCTAGACTTTCGAGAATTTTTCAAATTAGTGTGTTTTTTTCTTTTAAAGTTTGTATAATAGATGCTTTTTTTTAAATATCATTAATTGAGGGTATATCTAATTTCTTAAAAATTAAATTTGAATGTTCAGTTTTTGTTTTTTTTTATATAATTTCAAAAACAAAAACATAATTTATTGATATTTGACATGGAGTTCTACATGCCATTAATTACGATCATAGGTTTCGTGAAATTTCTCGAAGAAATTTATTTTCTTAAAGACCGTGTATCAAATGAATATAGGCAGGACAAGACTGTATTGTGTAGAGTGTATCGTGTGAACTGGTGTAAGGCAAACAGCAATTTGCAAATGCCAAAACCTTTCCATGCTTTATTCACTAGCTGCTAACAATGAAATCTCAATGTATTAAGCTTTGTTTAAGCTGTATACTGTTGTTTCTGACGCTCAGCTTTTGGCAAGCATCTTGCTCAGGTTGGCAAAAGTACGTTATAATGGGAATACGAAATTACTGCCAACCTTGCGAGGCTCCTTACTAGTTAACTTACAAAATTCCATACATTACAAATGCATTCGTGAAATAAATACTGAAGGGACTTTTTAAGTCCTTAAGTAATTATTTTACGATCACAATTGAATGAATATTTTTCCTATCTTGGAATAGAGGTATTAGAGACCAACCGAAACTGACATTCGGATTTTGTTCTAGTTTTAGCGGAAACTTCGTTGATTAATTTATTTATTTATTTTATTTATTTATTTACACCTTTTTTAAAAATACAATTTAACGATCACTTTGCCCAGCGAACAAGGGTACATACCCCGTTCCAAGCTAGGAAATTACAATCTAATATATGATAATAGTTAAAAAATTAATAAAGAGCACAGATTAATTTCATTTTATTTACTTATTTACATACATAAGGTTATTGTACATTATTTGAGACAATAAGTCTCAACTCCATAGCACTAAAAGTCCTGTGCTGAGATGGGATGAGCAATTATGTGACACAGACACATGAGTTTATCATCACAAATATAGGATTAGAAACATAAAAAATAATTATAAAAAAACATATATATGGCACATCAATGTGGTAAACAGTAAACTCAAGCATTTGGAAAATCATCAAGGAGTTTCCTACTTAAATCCCTCCCACTAAGGAAAATCCAGTTCTTAACTCCTTTCTTGAAAATAATTTTTGTCCTTGAGAGCTTAATACGTTCTTCCAAAATATCGGTGCGATAAATGAGCGATGTCTCTAATACAATATAAACTTACTCGTTTACACATTTTGATACATATACATACAAACATACACATATATACACACATATTTACACATCTTTATACACACACACGTACATACACTCATACGCATACACGTACGAAAAATTGAGTTAAATGCTACTTCAAATCGCCCAAAATTAGACTTTTTTTTTGTCAAACCTTATAAGTTCATTTAATTAAGGGTAAAATAAAAAACGGAATAAAATAAAAGGCGTGAATTTAAACGATAAATTTGTTAATTTTTAGTGCTTTTTGGTTCGTTTTTTTGTCATACATATAACTTTTAGTATGTAACAATACTTCAATGTACCCTAAATGAACATTTACTTATTGATAATAAAGGAAGTAAAAAAATAAGAACATGAAAGATCTTAGAACTACTAACTATAGTCAACAAATCTCAAACTCTGTAATGTTTTATTTTTTTATGTTAGACAATGGCAATACAACAACTTATAATAATTTAAATATACCAAAATCCAATATCTCTTAATGTGCTAATTTTCTACCCGTTTAGATGGGCGTGGTGGAACAAATTTTTTGTCACGTTTAATAAGTAATATGTGTAGCGTGAGGTACTTGACCCGTCGGTACATACCGATCTACCTACCTTAAAACTTGAAGGTCGGTTGTGTATTTTCGTAATCGATCGGGAAAATTAATCTTTGACTACGACGTCATAATGAAGGTATCTATGTTATTTAAGGGTGTAGATATGTGTACCGTGGCGTACGCGTCCTTTCGATACATATCGATGTATGAGCGTCGGTAATGTATCTTACAGGAAGATATGATTGTCGGTCTAACGCTTCAGGGGCTTGTCCAGGAACAGTGAAATATGCCATGTAAACCACCTTTTAAATAAATATCTCATGTCGACCCACCCACGAACCGAACCCAGGACCTTAAGCATAAGTAAGCCACGAGGCAAACTTTTTCCGACGCTTTCGAATTTTCGTCCTGTAGAATTTTTACCCGAGAGATCTAAAAAGATACTAAAAAGAGTATAAACTTATAAATCATTAAAAAGGAATGGCCTAAGCTTAGACGCTGAAGTCTTTGTGGATATTTTTTCCAAATTATGTTATAGCTTAATTTTAAGATATATTTTTGAAGGTGTATTTTTGTAATTAAAATTCTTTGTAAATATATATTTGCAAAAATAAACTTATTAAAAAATATATTAAAAAAACAGACGAATGAAAAATAGTAAAAAAGTTAAATGTAGAATTTGAATTCAGTCATAAAACTTTAATTTTTTTTTTGTTTTATTTATTTATATAAAAACAACTCGACACGTTTATTTATCCATTAATAGAGTAAACCACCAGAGTAATTGAATTACTTTAATGTTTAGGCATCTAGAGTGCTTGGACTTAGTGCTTGACCATAGTGGCGAGCGTTTACCTTTAACTGAGACTCAGTTTACCCTGAAGATGGCTCCTGCAATGGTAGCCGACACTTCGGAACAAATCCAACACACACGGTATCACCTTAATAAGAAACATATTTAAATGAACCGTATTTTAATAATAAATGTTTTCAACTAAATTGGTGTAATACGAATCCAAAATCGTTGAATATTTTCCATTACACGTACCAGATAAGAATCGAGCATTTATACTAAGGGGTTATAAAGGCTTCTCCGAAACCTGTGCTCAGCAACAAAAGTAACGGAAAATCAGATGGCCCGGGTCAGTTATCATTTTGGATCAGAACCTCAGTAGAACCATTTTCTATTGTATGAACGAATAAAAGCATAAAATGACAATACATATTATACGGGCTTATTCAATACGGTGTATTGAAATGAAATCATTGATCATTAATATTTCAAGCTTTGCTCCAAAACCAGAGACGCTTTGTTAAAATTCTGATTACATTGCGATATTTTTTAAATATTTATTGGAAATAAATATTGACAAAATAAGTATAAAATTACAAAATGGTTGGTACAACATAGTCAATAATAACGTTTATACCTCTCTAATAAAGTGAAAACTCGTATTTAGATAAGGAATTCGTTTTACATTTATTTGTATATATGCATATATATATAATATATAGACATATACACATATGTTTCGTTTTTAAAAAAAAAATCATTTTTATATCTAAAACAGATTCCTTCAAATCTGATATAAAATTCTAAACTACACAATTTTTTTTACTAAATGGAGTTCAGGATATGGTGGAACTCGTGTGTTTTTTTAATTTTGATTTAAATGTTTTAATATTTGGTGTTGACTTAACGATTTTTTTTTTTGGTATCTATAAGTAACCATTTTTTGGTTTAAGAATTGCAATTTCTATTTCATTAACGATACAAATTTATTTTAAAAAAAAATCAAACATAACACGACGAAATGAAAAATGTCAATTTCATTTTTTTATCGACGAACACATAAATTCATACATTTTATTACCAAGAATTTTTTATGGTCTGACAATGGAATAGTCTATAGCTTACAATAATATACTATTGAAAAAAGCGATGTACTTCTGTTTGACATTGTGATAAATACTGAAGTTTTAAAAGTTATTAATTAAATGCCTACATCGACTTGTTTATTTACACTGCCCGGGCATTATAAATAATGTTTTCTCAAATTTCGATTAAAATTTTACAAAATCATTTAAATACCTACAAAGTTTACACGGCGTAATATTCCTCCAGCCTGCATATGTTTTGAATAACAATAATTTTATATCATGTACTTTTTTGTATAGTGTTTGAAATTAGTATGACTACCATGTTTCTATTTTTTTTTAATTTTCTTTCATTAATTTATATGGCTAAAAGCTAGACAGCGGAGAGACTATCACTCCCTCTCACTTCTGTTCAATGCACTTTATAGTCCTAACGCTCTTATATACCTACGTGAAAAATTTCAACGCTTATCAGTTCATGGTTTACTTTTTCGTTCTTATTCTCAAAGCACTCTCTTAATACCCATCCACAATTCCTCTTTCTTCTCTAACTCAAATAGTGTCCATGCCGCTCGACTGCGGAATCATCTACCATCAAGATGTTACTACAGTATCTCTGTTAAAATCACGTCTGAAAAAACACCTCTTTTCTTTTCCTCAATCTCTCCTCTTTCCCTTTTTTATTTTTTTTATTTTTTCCCATTGATAAATAGTTTTCATTTGGGATAATTTATAAACAAATACGTTTATTTCTACTTTTATATATCTTCCGCTCATAATTTTCATTTTCTATTGAACATGTTTTATTATTTGAATTATAAAAATAAGACGAATATTTTATTTTAAAAATCATATTTGAAGCACTAACTAGGTGGTTATTCATTATAGTAAAATAAATAAAACAACTTTGTTTTTAATCACTAATTTTTTTATAATAATATTTTACCACCGACCGGTTTCAAAGAAAACAAGCTTTAATAACCAAATAAACAATATTTATTTTACTCCTCTCCTATCTAGCTTCGAAAATATTGATATCCAATTGCCACTCTTGTAAGGAAAAAAAAGACTTGATTTGTTGGGTTCACGTGTAGTATTTAGTGAACATGATAATAAAGTAGGAATTAATTCATAAGTTACGTAAAGCTTGACGAAGAAACTTGTTTGCTCTAAAAACGGCCGGTGAAAGAAAAAAAAAATCAGTGGTAAAAAACAAAGTTGTTTTATTTATTTTATTATTATTTTATTGGTTGGTTGCAAGAAATTTCCATTTGGCAATAAGCCCGCCAATGTACAAATAACAAAACAATAGGGACACTTCAATGGTAAATATCTATAACTAGTGGATCCGACAGACGTTGTCCTGCCCGAACGTTAGCTTGCCTGCTATTAGCTGGTTGAACAAACATTTTTTTTGTAATTAATTACACACGTTATTTATTTTGGACTTTTTTAAGCTATTTATATATTCGTAATAAGGGTTTGTTTTTTTGTTTTATCTCCACGTGTGATTGGCTAAGAGGCCTCATCGTACTCAAATCAAAATCGTGCAAAAATCTAGACCTTAGTACTTGTTTGTCGTTGAATTCCAAAACATGAAATAATATTTTTTCAAATAAAGAATTCTTTTTGCAAATGTCAAACTCTGCGCTACTTACCGGCAGTGGTGCATTCTGTGTAAGAATCCGTTTTTCAAAAATGTCTCGAACGTCGGTTAAATTTTTTAAAACATTACTAATAATTTATTCAAAATATGGTCACATGTAGAAATTAAAAAATCGTTGGGAAATTAATCAACTCGGTATCAAATGAAAATAATTAATGTTTGTAAACGTTAAAATAAAAACTTTTTTAATACACAAAAAAATAACGTTCTCCAATTTTTTTGGGATATGCATTTCAGTCGAATGCAGCCCTGGAAAATCGATGAAAAAACATAATACTTCTTACTTTTTTTCTACTCAATATATTGAAGATGATATTTTTTGTTAACCTTGGGTATGTGAATTAGAAAATTTTTCAAAAAACCGCACATAAATCTGTTAAGCCATTTTTGATTTTTCGCGAGACAAAACACGGCGATTCATTTTTGTAAAAAAGATGTGTAAAAAAGATATCTGCGCTAGCTTGGACATTAGGAGCGAATGGACAACGAAAGAACGGCTAAAAATATTTAAAATGCGAATGAATGCGAGGAAGACCGAGAAAGACATGGCATGACCAAATACTTAAAGGTGGACATGTGAAAAGTCAGAATAATCGGCGCGCGTGCATGAGAAGATGTATGAATGTGGAGGAAGCGAGATTTGTACGCAAATATAGAGTGTTGTGGCGTTGTATCCTCTCTACTTACCGTTACAGGAAAACGATGTGATGGTTTGTTGTTGTTGTAAATAAACCGTTGCCCTAGTGCTATATTCCAGAGAGAAAATACGGGAATACGTTTATTTGAAGAAAAGTCAGACAGCTTTTCCTCTTATATAGATATATAGATGTGTAAAAATGTTGAATGTTAATAAAACTCTTAAGATTAATTAAATATTTTCAAGTATACTTACTAAACTTTACTAAAAACCGTTCGGATAAACGTAAAAGAGATGGTGTAACTTTTTATTGATAAGTGGGTACTTGTTTATGATTAAATTCCAGAACTTAAAATAATGTATTTTCAAATATTTTATTTAAGTATTGTACCTAGGTGCTTGTTTATGGTTGATTTCCAAAAGTTTAAGTAATTAATTTTCAAATATAGAATTATTTTTGCAAAAACTGTCAAACTCGCTATTCTCACGAACAGGGGTGCACTCTATTCAGAAAAGTGATTTTCAAAAATGTGTTGAATGTTGGTTGATATTATTAGTATTACCAAAAATCCAATAATAAGAAATAAATGCGTAGAAGTTATAAGGAATTTAAAGAAATAGTCTGATTGGGATCCATTAAAAACGAAAGTTGTTTGTTAACATTCAAAAACAAACTTTTTTTATTCCCAATAAAATAACATCCATCATTTTTTTGTACATGTATTTTCAGCAAACGCAACCCTGGTGATGGGTTAAAAAAATATTTACGCTCCTAACTTTTTTGTACTTAATACCTTGAAGATTTTATGAGCTTTAAACACGTTCGCGGCAAAGATGTACATTTCGCTGAAAACCGCACGTAAGTCGGTCCAGTAGAACTATAAAATGTAACAATGTTTTCCACGACGCGCGACAATTCCAACCACTTTTTTATCCGATTTTATGTGAAGTCAAAAATGTTGTTTTGTATTTGTTCTAAATCCGAATCTTCTACAATTATTCAGTCCACCGAGGACACACATCCAAACATTGTTTTATAGATAGATATTTAATTTAAGTGAACAATAAACATGTTAAATGTCATAATCAAAACGCAAAACAATTCCTCGCATAGTGTTAAGTTCCCATGACTATTTTTCCATTTTCTCTGTACATAGACTTATTTTAGACCACTTTGCAAGCAAGCTCCTAAAGCCCTAAGCCCCGATCTGCCTACGCCACGCGGCCGTGCGGCGGGAGCCATGCGCCGGGCTCTATTGAGAGGAACAAGACCACCTCAATAATGCATCAATGCCGAATGCGAATCAAAAATTCATTCGCTGCACAAGCCAATGGAATACGTGCGGTTCGTCCCTAGAAAACATCATTGTCGATGGCTTAAAGATTTCGAACCCTTTTTGTTTATCGTTTTTCTGAGATTGTAGACATCAACGTAACTCTATAACTGATTTTTATCCGAACTCGCATGATTGAAGTTCGGATAAATGAAGTTCTTCTGTATCAGTTATAGAAGTACGTAGATGTCTACAATCTTAGAAAAACGATAAACAAATGATTGCCAATATCCGGATCGTTATCACAAAAAAGAGGAGATGTTTTGATAACAAATAAATGATAACCTCGCTGCTCGTAAACGCGTTTTTATTCAAAGCAATTTACTTAGCGTTATTTCAAAAGCAATAAAAATGTGTTCTTAGAGTGAGTTTTGCGATTTTTTTTCAAAACATTGCTTTAATTTGATGATTTATACAATACTTCTTGTAATTAAATACTGGTAATGATGATAACTCATCATTAATCCTCTTTTCACACCGAATGGTGCAATGGGCACTGCACTGGTACACCAATCACAACTTGTCTCAATTTTTTTTTGTTACATAAAGGTAAGAGGGTCAATCTTACGCTTCAGATGCCAGTCCAGAGACTATGAAATATCATGGTTTATGAACACTTTTTTTATTAAATATTTCATGTCATCCAAGCCGGGAATTGAACCCGAGACCTATTGCATGGTAGCCAAACACGCTGACCCACACCACGAGGCCGATAATGACGATAACTTACATTCGTTAAAATATATCGTAGCGTGAATATAAGAAGTAAAACGTAAACTATTTTTAGTTTGTTTTATTAATGTAACAATATCTTAGTAGTTGTGGCAAACGGTGATTTTATTTACAGGCAATCCATAAAATAAAATCGTATATTTGTACTTTCATAGAAGGTATATAATATAATGTAATTAATTTATACTATAAATTGATATTTTTCTGTGGTTCTGTGTGATACAACAACTCTCTTCCATGCAATCAACTTACACGATGTAACTTCGTGATGTTTTATATTATATAAATCTATTATCTATTACTTTAATACATAACTCATTAAAAAATAAAAAGTCGATATTAGGTATTCTATTGAAATGTTGACTGGCCGAACTGTTCTGAAAGTGCTAAAAACGGCCGCGTGGAGCGCTATATGTCATGAATATGACGCATGAAAGTAATTATGGTCGTATGTCAAAAGTACCGTCTCAAAGAAAAATAGCACTTAAGAAATAATGTTTGAAATACTGTTTTCCAAATCAAGAATCTTCAAATAATTTGTGTAATCTGCAACTTAAATCTAGGAGAAAAAACCCGCACTGGGGTTAAGACATTCAAAATACAGTATACTTATTTGTATGAAAAAATAAGCTGGAATAATCGGCTAGTTTCTTGGCTCACCGCAGGCGCTGGGCGTACTTTAATTATATTCATAGTTATATTAGGATAAAAATAAAAACGGTGGAAATGATTTAATATAAATAGTAATTATTTATTTGTTTTCTGTACATAAAGTTACAATAACAATATTATCATTAGTCAAATATAATAGTAAGCTGCACATAATTGCTTCTATACACGGTTTGCCTCTGCTTAGTATGTATCTTAGAAAATAAATTTTATTTTTTGAGGGCACCTATAAATTAATAACAAGGACAAAAAGTAATATCGTTTGGTGCCTGCTAAAATATTTGTTTCCCAACGGAGCATTCTTCCACCTTTCCAACTGATACAGGAACATAAATATTTATAATATTCGCACACATACATATTTACTATTAATCAAATTTGTGTGCGTAAACAGCGTATCGTGCTATTGCCCAACCCTTATTTATCTACAGGAACAAAAAACAACATGCCTATTTGTTCTTCAGCGTCGTTGTCGATGTTTTATTGTTTTATTTATACACTTTGACAAAAGAACATTGAAAAATATCAACATGTTTTAAAACAAAGAAATTATAAATTGCCATATCAAAGTAGTAAAAATATGTATTTACGTACATGAGTAAAGCAAAACAGTATTCTAAATAACAGCCAAATAAATCAAAAGAGGAATCTAATAAAATATAATAAAAAAAGAATTAGTTACGAAACGGATGGTATAATCATAAAAAAACAATAACCTTGTAAATAAAACTGTTAATATGTACACACAACGAAATAACGATGCCTTTGAAAACACTTTTATTAAAATCGACAAAGAAATTCGTATACACATTTAGCGGAAGACGAAAAAAAATTATTGCGTTTTCACTATTTTAATTTTTTTTAAATTGAAATATGGTAAATGATTTCTTATTCATAAGGTACGCAATAGGTACCGATACAATTATTTTGTTTATGAAATTTGGTAATGTATCCAAAATAAAACAAGTTTATTGGATTTTAATTCTACTTTATTTTTGTAAAATATACAAAGTTTTCTTCTATACTAAAAATATTTGCTGTTTTATGTTTGTGGATTTCTATACAAGCCAAAAATAGTAGAGTAATAAAAAATCAATCAGGGTATCCTGAGTATATTTTAGAGGAATATTTTGGTTATATTGGGGAAAACCATTATTTAATAATATTTGTAAGGGTATGACTTTAAAATTAACATAATATTTATGTAAATGTTAATTTCATTTATACTAGTTTATTTTTAAAAATATTGTGGAAACTGTGACACTATTCGGTACGTTCAATGTAAATATCATAAAAAATATGGATGTTTTTTGTTTGATTTATTTACGATTTTCAAAAAAGTTACATAATCGATAAAGCAACATTTTTTGCGTCGGCCATAAATCAAACTTCAAATTTAGATAATTTTTTTTAGATGGAGATTGTTTTTATCTAATAATGATAAATGTTTCTTTGTTTTGTTTTTTTTCTGGAAAATATAAAATTATTTTTCAAAAGACAAGTTATTGGCAGTAAGCGGGAGTACACGCCAGTGATGTGACCGTCGAATTTATGATTTTAAATTTATTTTGCTATAACCGGCCTAAATTATTGGTAATTTTTTTTCCAATTATTTGAACTTCAGAATATTCTGTTATTTGCTTAAAGTAAAACGATCTTACATCACCGCGTGTAAAGGAATAGCATTTGTTGACCATCCTTTTAAGAGTTAAATAACTACTGGTTCCGAGATGCACCCGTCTCTTGGTCGTGACATTTAATGCATTAGAATGTAAATACTAAAATACGCCCACCACATTTAAACGTAATCACTTAAATAAAACGTCCCTTAAATACCCCGAATTAAACAACCATTATTGATAATGAAATGCAAGGAGTCTTTGTTTAGAACCGATAATTGTTGCATCCCTCAAACTATGTACGTTATAAAAAAAAACATAAATGCACACTTTATTATTAATTAACAAGTAAATGTAGGTTCTAAAGAAGGACATATACGTCACAATTCAGGTAGATAATAAAAAATTGGTAAATAGTACTTTGTGATTCATCATCGCCATTATTCCATGTCCGCTCCCTAGTTGTGGCATATGGTTTCCAAAAAAAGCCTCCATGCATCTCTTTCGGATGTAAACTCTTTTGCGTCCTCCCAAGTCATGTGCTCGTCCCGAAGTTCTGACATAAACAGCCGATAATCAGTTAGCAGTAAACGTCCAGGAAGTCGAGAACCTGATGTCTTGTTAAATAGGCAAGCTTGGTTAAGGCTCTCAGGAGGCATCCGCAGTTCATGGCCAAGCCAACCGTATCGCCTCCGCTTGATAACAGTTGTCACCGGAGCTTGTTGCGTCCGTTATCTTATTACTTTATTCTTCACAAAGTCAAACCAGCGCACACCCAAGATTCTTCTGAGACACCTATTATCAAAACTCATTATTTTGCTGTTTTGGGATTTTCTATTTATTTATTTACTGTATCCTTTAAATAAAATCGAATAACACCTCGTTTCTGACCATTTAACATTGTTTATTTATTTGAATTTTTATATAATAATATATAAGAGACCCTTTCAAAGACTTTTTTAATATAATATTTGCGTTCTTATGATTTAGTATTTATTTTAATGACCATTTTCAACAAGTTGTAAATAACTTACTAAAAAGGACGACAACCCGATTCATCAGATTTTTCGAACCTACATATTCTACACAAGCTTTTTTATCACGGTTCAATTGAGTAACTAGCAAAACCTCAATGAGGAAGCTTTTGTCGCTTTGAAATAAAATTTTCGTCATTAAATAAGTTGAAAGTGGTTAGAAACAGAGTGTTTATGTTTAAATTTCTATTTTTATTGAATTAAACGTTTTCTAGTATTTTAACTTTAAACAGCGTAAAATTATGCAGGTAAATCGATTAAAAAAGCTCTAAAATGCCGTATGTATTTTTTCTCAAAAGGGATGTAAAGGGCGATACAGCACGAAACCACTTAACTAAGTGACCTTACTTCAAGAATATATTTATTCCTATTTTTCTCCTTTTTCTAATTTCCTTCCTCTATAGGCGTATTGATGGCTCTCAGAATCGAGTGGTTTCATTTCGATAGCGTTCTATTTATTATCTCCGTGAAAGTACAGGGTAGCAAATAAATTTGTTAGATCCATTGACCGAATTTTCTATTCATTGACATTTATCTCAGTTCTTGGATTTTTACGACCACTAGAATACTGATTTTTCTGATATTTTAAGGTGCTTTTATTTTATTGTAAATTGGTAACGTACAAAATAATAATTGTAATAGAACAATCTTTCTTCTAAATATTATATAGCAGGTTAAGACATTAAAATTTACATCACCATAAATTATAGAAGTTGCTATTTTGTCTAAAAGGTGAGCAATCAACACAAGCATAATATTAACAAATTACAACAGGGATGGAAATTACCTTAAATAAGAGAATATGGAAGTTTAGGCATCTACAGGGCTTATGACCTGCCATTGGCTGGTTTGAGTGGCCATTTTACACACTGTGTAACATTCACCATTTTGCCTATGTTTGAACATCCATATTTCTTCAATTCTTCCATTTGTTGATTTAAGTGAAGTTAAAGAGCTGAAACCTTTATTGTTGTAAAGAGATTCATCTGACTGAATTAAAACAAGCATAATACCTTAGGAAAATTAAATATGTTTTCATTATATTATGTTGTATTTCAACTCAAGACAGGCTTTTTGGCCTTATAAAGTTAGGAATACGTTATTTTTATGTGATATGTATCTCTATATGAATTAATAATTTTTTTAAATAGTATAAAAATATATGTTTGTAAAATGTATTATTCATGGAATTAGAAGAGTCCAGAAACCACGTACGCGCATCAAACTGAATCCTTAGTTACTCTGTAGACGTTACTTAGTACGCAACTGCCGATTTAAATTCAATTATGCCGTGTTGTGTCGTTTACAAGTGCCAAAATACTGCTGGGATTAATGAGGAATACGGTAGGATCACATTTCATGTTTAAGTAGTGAATTCACAAGTAATGTAATCTAAGAATTCGATTTTTTTACCATCTTTCAAATCGTTAAATAAGAGAACATGGTCATTTTGTTAGTATTGCCAGTAATATTAAACGGTATTAATTTATTTAATTACTAAATGATAATTTGATGTTTTTTTTACGTTTATCTAATAAAAGTACCTGTTTTTTTTTAACATCCAGTCAGTAAAGTCATTATCTTATTATTTTGGATGGACTGAAAATATTTTTTTTTTTATTTTTTTTTTTTTGCACCACAACAGGCCAGGAGCCCAATTACAGTGGTGAATCACATCACAGAACACCCAGGCTTGAGGAAAATCACATTTTAATTTTTGTGTTCTGACCGGGAATCGAACCCAGAACCTTCCGTGCGTGAGTCAAGCGTCTTGACCACTACACCACGGAGGCCGCCGATATTTGTGTACATTGTTCATGGTCTGGCAAGATTACGGGGCCACTTCACGCATGCGCGCAGGTGAGATGTCGGGTAGAAGGGGGACTTTTGGACACAGTACGATCTAAACAAAACGTTTTACGCTCCTTCTGATATACTCCAATTCTATGGTATTATTATTACTTTCACATTTATAATATTACTAGCTTTAACCAGCGGCTTTACTTACGTGGTATAAGGGAGAAATTATTTAGGTAATCAATTAGTTGTGTCGTTTACAAATAATAGTTTTCCCGATAAAATAATATATTTATTGGGATTAAACGTATCTTGGTTTTCTAATTATCAAGATGAGAGAAATACGATGATCCGTTAGTCTATAGTGACGTAGCATCGTTTTTCTATTCACAAATCCAGAACTCTATTTAAAAACCAAAACAAAAAGAAAACCTAACTAACCATAGATAAAGCAAGTCAATCGTGTGTAGAAATTGAAAGAATGAATTAAAATTGATTATTTTTGGCATCCCACCTTCCGCCCTCTTATTTTCAAATAATCTTAATAATTGTTGATATATTATGTATTTTTTAATTTGAGATGAAAAATAAGTAATATATTTTACTTATCACTTCTCCGGCTATCCAAATGCAAAAAAATGCAACATAAACTCGATCGGTCGCTTTGTTGAGACGTGAAGAAAACACAAACAAACACACATTTGCATTTATATAAATATGGATGGATGAAAGGATAATATGGATCCTTTAACTCGAACTGCTTTTATCTTGTATCTGTCTAGGGAGAAATAGAAAATCCTTCCTCATTTACAACTTGTATGTTACGTTTATTTGTATTTTGACTATTAAGTTCAATAATACAAAATTGACATTTCACTAGTTCCTATTTAGAAAATTTTGGTAATGAGAAAACACTGTAGATAAAAACAATTGTTGTAATTGTAATACCTAGATATTTTGTTTTGTAGAAAAAATGTTATTTTTTTAATTAAACATTTAACGAATATTTTCACTTTTGTTTTAACATTTTTTTACATGTTATTAAATATTTCCACATAATCACTTACCGATTTTTCTATGACTACCGGTTTCGAGACATACCCGTCCCTTCGTCAGTACACTAATTTAACCATCATGCGAAACTCTATACACCTTCACCATAGTTGTTACACAAAAATATAAAACCAACATGTCATGCATTTTAATGACATTTACCATGAAACATCGCATATTGCTGTATTGAAAGGTTGTTTGATTGCTGATAGAAGGAATATTATTATTTAAAGTTTTCTAACGTGAAATATTTCAATTTTTTTATTTTTATATTTGAAGATTTAAATTTGTGGTTTTTCATTATAATACAATAAATAAAACAACAAGTCGTTTAATTTATTTTATTTCCATATTATTTACTTTTAATCTTAAAAGGGTTGCCTATTAAAATGCATGACATTTTTGTGCAACAAATATTGTGAAGGTGTATAGTGGGATTTGCATATTGGTTTAGTTTGTGTCTAGGTAAGCCTGGTAAGGCCTGTAAGGTCAGGCAGAGAAGATAGAACAACATATCACTCTGTCTTTGCATACAGATCTCGCTTTCTCTACATTCCAACATCTTATCATATACGCGCGCCGATTATTTCGACTTTTGACATACCCATCTTCAAGTGTTTGTTGAATTTGATCATGCCACGTCTTTCTCAGTCTTCCTCTATTTCTCCATCCATCGACATTCGCAACGTTAATCTTTTTAGCCGTTCTTTCGCTGTTCATTCGCTCTACTTCTACTGAGTTACTCCTACTCCTTTCTTGATTTTGTGGATATTGCTTATCTCAGCCCTACATGTACGAATCTCGACATCTATGCATCTATCGTACGCATGAGAGATCCCATTTCGACGGCAGTCAGCCAGCTTTCATCCCTGATTTTCTAGGTCCATATTTTGCTATCATACATCCTGGCACCAGTACTTCACTGTAAACTGTTAATTCTGTATCTTGCGCCAAACATTTTTTGCCATTTATTTGTAAACACAAATCGTACAAATCCAGAAACTCCATTTTGACGAAATGAAATTTAAGCACGTAACAAAAAATACATTTTCATTTTAATTGCTTTCCATAATCCCTATACATTTTGTTAATATTCACCACAACCTTATTCCGTAATATCTGTTTGCTTTGGCAAGGGAACCCATCTTATACGTAATTTGCTCATTCCATTAAATGCTTGGTAACCCACAATGATTCTTCTCGGTTGGAAAAAATATATTTATGCCCTCTGAGCTGAGGCTAGCAGTCGATAAATTATTTCTCGTTTCTCTTTACCTGCTCAAATAAATCAAAATGTTACACAAGACTCATGCGTGTTAGTCGTGTAAAGACATATTCTCAGAATTTTCTGACCACTATGAAACTGGTTGGGGGGAAATTATCAGTTACGTGCCATAAATTTAGTTTAAGGCATATTATTTTTTTGCGTCCTTACATTTAGTGTAAAAGCTTGAATAAGGTTTTACTTAACTTTACATTTCCCAATGTAGACGATCTTCTTCATACTGATGAGAAATTGTGCGTACTTGTGGGATTATTTTTTGTGTGAATGTAATATTTTTTTATTATTTTTAACATGTGTATACGTATTTTAAAATGCAATGAAAAAGATATAATAAATGAAAAATTAAAAAATCGATGCATATAAGTTATTTCAAACATTTTTGTCACTCAGCTACTAATGCATTAAATGTATAAATTAGGAACGCGCTTTGAGGTCAACAATGTTTGAGTATGTCAAAATGCTTGCAGATTGGCTGGATTCCTCCCAAGGGAGCTGTTCATATTTAAATTTATTGCAACAGAGAGGGAAAACATTATTGAGAAGGGATTATGGAAGTCTAGGCATTTACAGGGCTTATGACCTATCAATGGCTGGTTTAAGTGGCCACTTTACACACTGTGTAACATTCACTATTCTGCCCATGTTTAAACATCCACATTTCCTCAACTCTTCCATCTGTTGACTTTTGCGAAGTCGTTGCAATAAATTTAAGTGCTGTGAGATTTTCGATTAGAAAATCAGTCACTTGATACATACATTTTTACCTCCTCCTTTCTTCATAGTATACGAGGAGGGACCCAAAAAATACGGGAATTTCGTCATAACTTCTTTATTTTTTAACATTTTTACACCAAATTTTGATCAGCATAAGTGGCGTTTTAGCCCGTTGTGGACCCTGGCATACAATTTCACCTTAAAAATATTCTCCTTTGACCACAACGCACCTTCGCAAATGATCCGTTCATGGTTCAAAACATTTTTTAAATTCACTTATCGGGATGTTTTTTAGGCCTTTTTAGGGCTAGATCCAGTGAGTAGGAGGGATAAACAATTGGCTTTATGCCGTTTTTGGTCAAAAGCGGCTTTGCAGATCAGCTCAGATCTTTGGCGCACAAGCGACTGGTTCTTCCATGACAACGCGCCGGCCCACACCACTCTCTCCATAAAGCTGTTTTTAACCAAAAATGAAATGAAACCAATTGTTTACCCCCTTTACTTATTAGATCTAGCATACTGTGTTTTTTTTGTATCTCAAACTCAAAAAGAACATGAAAAAAAGCGTTCTGCCACTTTGGAGGAGGTAAAACTAAAATCGCTGAAGCCCTAAAAGACATCCCGATTAGTAATTTGAAAAAAAATTTTGAACAATGAAAGGATAGTTTACAGAGATGCGTTGTGTTTAAGGAAAAAACTTCAAAGGTGATCAAAATTTGGTGTTATAATATTAAAAAATAAAGAAATTATGACGAAATTCCCGTTTTTTTGGGTCCCCCTTCGTAGTGTAGATATTTTGATATTTTTTATTTCTTCA
Source organism: Micrasema longulum (assembly GCF_059751315.1). Classification (NCBI taxonomy): domain Eukaryota; kingdom Metazoa; phylum Arthropoda; class Insecta; order Trichoptera; family Brachycentridae; genus Micrasema; species Micrasema longulum. The sequence goes on from NW_028277421.1 coordinate 105,308, forward strand.
AAACTGCGTATGTTTATGAATATTTTATTTTATAATGCAAATATACTCTTGTTCTCGTTATTTTGAAGTGTCTTATTAAAGAGACGGGTACGTTTTGAAACCGGTAGACATAAAAAGTCAGTAAGTGGTTTTATACAAATATTTACTACCATTGATGAACCTATATTATTTGGTTACAACACCTAAACACACGTAAAACATTTGGGGAATATTTTTGATGAAAAATTATCACTTATTCCTTACATTACATACTTTCACTAATAAAACGAAAAAAAGTCTTGGGTATTTGCAGCAAACTGTCTCTTTCCTTTATGTTCTATTTACTGCCCAAGTTAGAAGTAATTTAGAATTAAATTCAGCAATTTGGCCACCGTATTATAACGTACATATTTTAAAGTAAGAAAGAGTAAAACGTAATTTTTTTATATTTATTAACTATTAACTCAATATACTCACACAAAATATTGATTATTTATTGTGTACACTAAATATTTTAACTCTTAACAGAAAAAGAATTATAAATTATTTGTTCAATTTATATAAAATAGCAAATGGCGTACTGGACATCCCGGAATAGTATTGTCAGCATAAAAGTACCTGTTCGAAATGCTCGCAAGCTAACGTTATTTCTTGAATCTCCTGGCAGTCATAATTATTATTTCAATTTAACAATACCTATACTACACCGGCTTGGTAACGAGTATGGTGAAATTAATATATATCCTTTGTCTTTATATAATTGACGCTTAATATTCTTAAGACTATAAATTAATCTGTATAAAACTTCTTCTACTACTACTACTACTACTACTACCATCACGCCATTTCCCCGTAGGGGTAAGCAGAGAGAATGGACCGCCACACACGTCTATCCTGGCATACAATCCTAGCCTCTTCCACATTCATACATCTTGTCATACATATCCTTCGGTTCTGTCTGCTTTTGACATGACTAGACTTAAGATTTTGGTTTATCTGATCATGCCACGCCTTCCTTGGTCTTTCTCGTCTAACGTTGCCGTTCATTTTCGCCATATATACATTTGTAACCCTGTCATACATTGATTTCCCACACATTTGTCTAAGAGATCGCATTTCAACCGCGCTCACTCGGTTTTCATCCTTCCTCTGCTAGTTCCATGTTTTACTTCCATACATAAGTGTTGGGACTAGGAAAACTTCTTAATATTATTATTTATTTACTAAACTTTACTACCGTACATTCACGAAGACTGGACCGCTGTGCACGTGCAAACCACGAGCCCGCTGCGTGATATGGCATAATTGGCCTATTTCACACCACGGAAAAAATCTACACGGCATCATTAAATACAATACGGTGGATCGATTTATTTTTTTTCAACTATTTATTTATTTAATGCCTGGCAAACGCAATAACCAGAACACCATGAAACCGAATAATCTCCAGTCGATTTCTTTTTGCAGGATTTTTCAAGCCCCACTCTACCACAACTTGTGCCTCCGTGGTGTAGTGGTCAAGACGCTTGATTCACGCACGGAAGGTTCCGGGTTCGATTCCCGGTGAGAACACAAAAATTAAAATGTGATTTTTCTCAAGCCTGGGTGCTTTGTAATGTAATTCACCACTGTAATTAGGCCTTCTGGCCTGTTGTGGTGCAAAAAAAATGTAAAAAAAAAAAACTTGATTTACTTTTTCTAAAGTTAGTTATTTACAACTCTTTAAAAATGGCTACCAAAATTAAAATATTTGGGTAAATCATATGAACGCAAATATTTCTCTTTTTCAAATCATATATTTATCCAGGCGTTTTAATTGATATTTTTATAAGTCAATAACTATGGAGTTTTATAAAAAAAAAACGAAAAATATAAATACATAAATTATCATCAAATGCAAATAATGGTACTAACGAATCTAATAAATGTCAATCCACTATAATTTTACCGTGCCGTTTAGATTAAGATGATAAGTGTCAAATAGGCTCTTCTACTTCGGGTATTACGCGGCTGTTTTGTTTATTTGGAAATTCTTGTAATAATGAACAAACCTTTTTTTAGATATCTCCATAATAAAGTATATATTTATGTGTATGTGTTTGTGTATGTATTCATACGCATATGTTTGTATGTATGAGTTATAACAGAGCCACGGATAGTAGCGAGAAGTTTCATTCAGTTATCATAGATATTATACATATATACATATATATATACATACATGTATACATATTTATATAAAAATATCATTAAATATTTAGGTAAATCATAAAAACGCAAATATTTCTTTAAAAAAAACAAATATTTTAAGTCAACCCTGCCAAAAATTCAACCGGGGACCTTTATCATATTAGTCGAAAAGTCAAATGCATAAACTACTAGACTAGGTGGCCAACCCTCACTCAGCTTACTTTTTCAGGATTTTTATCAGAGAGTTGCCTTCTAGTCAAAAATTCTAATTACGTACATAATTTTATATTTTTTTCTGCTTGAATACGAGGTTTAATACGTAAAATATTTACTAAAAACTACCGTACGCACATTCGGGTGGGGGTGACAAAATGATGACGAGTTTAGATGGATTTCATAACCCGAACTGTATTCTTCATCCACCAGGTACGAGTTAAAAAATATGATCAAATGAAAATTAGTTTTTTTTTTAATTCAAGTATTTTTGATGGCAAAAAGTTTAAAAATTAGCTCTTACCAAAAATTATGTCTTTTAGTTACATAAATTCAGATAAATAAAGGGTGTAGAAAACCCTTCTCCGTGGGGGTGCTTGATATTATAATTTGATGCGTAAAATACATAATTCATCGCCATCTTTCGCAGAGCCACTCTCACATCTCAAATGTTGACAAAGTCTCCCTTATTGAAATATTTTATGAAGCACTTCTCGCACAAAGTTGAAACCCCAACACACCACCATTTTAATTCACGCTTGAATTATTTAGCGTCATGCTAATTGCTTAAATGGCGAATAAATAGACACGATGCGATGTTGGAATCACGAAACGATAGTTTGAAAAAGTCTTTTTGGCAGGAAAATGCAGGATAAAAGGATTATCTGAAAACTCGGCACTTTTTCTTTTTCAAGTTATAATTTTTTAAAGTTATTCGATACAATTTTTCCATTGTCCTATCAATTTTTTATTTAGCAATATTTTAATCGTTTATTTTAAAATCATCCGTATTCTGAAAATATTTATTGACACAAAAGTTTTTTAACAAATTCTAAATTTAACTCTTCCCCTAAAACATTTAAAAATAAATGTTTTAGGGGAACTTTTTTAGAAAAATACCCGTAATGCGAATATATTTTTATTGAATAAAACCTTTTACTTAACATATATACATGTATAATGGGAAAAATAAGAACAGTTCAGGTTGAACTTTCAGGCTTGTCAGGCTCTTGTGTTTGGGAAAATGGAAGTGACTTTTGCATTTGCATTAGTATTTTTATTAACATTCGATTACGTTAACGTTTGCATTTACTGTTACGTATACATTTACATGTATATTTACATTTACATTTACATTTACATTTACATTTACATTTACATTTACATTTACATTTACATTTACATTTACATTTACATTTACATTTACATTTACATTTACATTTACATTTACATTTACATTCACATTCACATTCACATTCACATTCACATTCACATTCACATTCACATTCACATTTACATTTACATTTGCATTTGTATTTGCATTTGCATTTACGTTTATATTTACATTTATTTTTACGTTTACGTTTACATTTGATCCCTTGAACTAGCCAGTGACAAAATACTAACCCCGTAATTGCCTACATTTCTATTTTCGCGTATAAAAGGAATAATGGGTTTTTTAATGTCTGTCAAATCTTTTTGTACATACGAGTATGTTAGTAAAAACTTATCATCTCGCTAACAAAAAAAATTTTTTAAATGCACTAGTTTTCGGACAAAAGTATATACCTAGATCAATCTGTTTCCTTAAATAACGTTATAAACGAGTTTTACAGACATAAAAAGAAGCTTTTTATTCCTTGCCAGATGCTGCAGCTTGCAAGAAAGCTTCAATTCGATTTAAGTTCTAAGCTTCAGTATGATTGCATCATTATACGGATCCAGAAATGCCTCCCCGAAGAGACTGGCTACTAGGGTAGCTTGGACTAGAACTTTCAACTCTTTATTCTGCCTGCTGAAATAAGCTGCTGGGGAATTAGCGCTGCACTTTCTCATGAATATTTCTTTGGCTTAAAATTTCCTGAGCGTCCCTTTAATTTTTTGCCAAATTATTTTTTTTATTTTTAAGTAAAGATTCACATTTTCATACATTTTTTTTAACTAAGCAACATTTTTTATCGTTGTGACCTTTTAAACGAAAGTATTTATATCTTATCAATATTAAAAATACTTTGAATATATCCAAACCTTGTTGACAATTTCTGGAATTATTCACTGATAAATATCAATCTACATACCTACATATATTTAGGTAAAACTGTAAGTCTGTGTATTTACAGAGCTTATAAATTGTCACTAATCCAAATTTCAAAATCTGTCAATGTCCATATTCTCAAAAACTTCATTTCTTTAAAATTTCAATTTAAAACATAAGAAAGGGAAAAATTTTTCAAGAATGATAAAATGTGGAGGTGAAGGCATTTATAGGGTTAACGACCTGTCGTTGGCTGGTTCAAGTAACCACTTTACAGACCATGTGCCATTTTCCGTTTTGCTTTTGATTAAATATCCATTTTTATTTAATATTTTATCTGTTGATTTTCGTAACATAAAGAGCTGAAACCTTTATCGATGTGGGTGAATTATTTTACTTTCTAGGGAACGCCTGAAAATACTTAATATTTTTTTAGCTTTATACTAGTGAAATCAACAATATTTTAATCCGACCTTGTCTATTAACACTTGGGCACACTAAAAATAATGTAGCTTTTTTTAATGTTAAAAATGTCTTAAGATTTTTTTTTCTACAGGAATATACTATTTTTGTAATTTTTTTATTTAAGTATTTTACAAAGTATTATTTATTTTTTATTTTTTTAATAGCGCATTTTCAAAACATCTTTATAACTTAATATATCACAACAATACGTAAGCCAAAAAATTTTAACTGTTAAATACATTTTTTCTTTTGTTCATACAAGTATATATTTTTTGTTTTTCAAAAAAACTGAAGCACGCGTTTAATGAGCAGCGGCTTTTGAATTAAAAGAAAAACGTATTTTCTATTTCAAATAATTTCACAGGTATTTGAATAATAAACCATGAAAATTTTTACAAAGTGATTCCGTGAACGAATTCACTTAAAATGCATTTTCTATATTTATTTGTTGTAGCATGTTGCAAGTAATAAGTTCTCTAAATGTTTTCCTTGTATATTCCATGATACCAGAACAAAAAGTTGTATTTCAAAGCAACAAGTATACCAAGTAACTACCACGTAGCGTGCTCTGTCATTTCCACACTAAGTTACTTCACGTTGAGCCTATTTACAGTAAAAATCATTTGGAAAACATGCCTTGTGATTAGCTTTAGGAATCCACAGCCTTTCAACTTAGCAGTAAACAAGCATCACGGCATGTCATTTCATATTTTGATGTTTTTGTTGACGAGAAGATTTTTCTATCAATCAGTGGCTTTGAATTTTAAAATAATATATTGACAATTTAGAAACGTTTAAATTTATTTTATAAAATTTGACATGTTCGACATGACAAGCTTTTATTTTTTTATTTTATTATTTTAAATTATTGACAATAAAATATGCATTTAACTAATTTATTTAATTATTGACAAAAAACTATGCATTTAACTAATTTTTTAATGATTGTTGGACCTGTTCCCATTTTGATATATATTTTATATAATTGTACAATTGATTAACTTTTGTATAATTGATTTGTTTACTATATGCATACGAGTATTTATAATGTGTTTCCTCAGGTTTTATTTTGTTTTATATTATTTAAAATATTAATTATAAAATAGATAAAAAATAATAATAAATGACTACCAAATGAGTTTATTTTATCATTAAAATCTGTTTTTTTTTTTTTTTTTTAACTCCTCACTCTCAACATGCTTGCAATTCCTTTTTTCTACTTTTAAACCTATTTTATTTCATTTTTTAATATAAACTAAATATTATTAAATTGATTGGGTTTTTACACTGACATTTCTTGGTTTTAATTACAATAATATAAATACGTTTATAGTTTTATTCCACTTTTATTTATAATTTTTATCAGTGACCGGGTTTCTTCGTGACCGACATTTTTTGTGACCGACAGGCACCAGTCTGACGATGTCGGTCCCGACAAAACCCGATAACTGATAAAAATTATAAATAAAAGTAGGATAATAATAAGTACGTATTTTTATCACTATAATACATTATTTGTTTTAATATTTTGTTTATATATTTTAAATACTGTAACTTGATGCATATGTTATTATTTTGCATACTGCAATTTATGTAAATTTATAACAAATAATGAAAACGTCTATTAATGATAACATTTTTTGACGAGTTATGCATGCCTTGACAAATTTTGATGATATGCAATATTTTTGACGGGCGGGCATAAGAGTATAAATGCAAAAGTGCAACTTTTCAGAAGAGCAAAAAAAAAACGTTTTTATAAACCCAAATAATGTTCAATAAACTTATGTATGTTAATAAATAAATAAATAAATTATTTAGCTATAGAACTCATATTTTTCGAAATGGGTTATTATTAACAAATAATTTCATTTGTGTTACTGCATTCAAATAATTTGTTCAAATTACAGAAATATTCCAAATATACTGCTTGAACCATTAAAGACAGAACAGAAATGAGTCTGTTTATACTACTAGAACTAACTATTACTATTTTAACTACTCAATAAATTATATAAATGAATCTACTAATATTACTGAGGCCATCTTGTACTTTTTGTGCCCTTAAAAATATGACACAAATAAACATACTTATTTTATTAAAACCAAAGTTTGATTAGCACAAAGTTGTTCGTTTATGTTTTGAGTAGTCTTAAAAGTCTATTGTCAATACCGTTAATGCAGGCATGTACAAGGAACATTTTCGCATAAAAATCACAAAATGAACAGAAATGCAATTATTCTCCTATGCCCATCAAAGATTAAATAACATTTCTATATTTGAAAATCAAGTTACATATATTTACATATTTTATTTTTATTTGTTTTTATGACTTTATTCAACAAATAATGAAAACAGAACAACGTAACAAAAAAGAAAAACAAACTTATGCCTATTGATTGCAAATTTGTACCAGTACAAGAACAGTACAACAATAAAACATATGTAGCTCGACACAAAATAAGAATAAAAGGACTAACACTGTTAAGATAGTCAATTTAGATAGTAAGTGTAACAGTTACTGTAATGTAACAATTAAAAATGGTAAATGATTTTTAAAATAGAAAAAATAAATAAATGTCATTTTGATTCATAGGGAACACATTTTTTTATTTAGGTTTGAAAAGGTTAAGGATAATAAATCAGATGTAAAAATGTTTGAGTTGTATTTATAAAAGTAAAATATTTTAGTGTAGTATGAGATGAAATAAATTACGTCCTCCAGAGCACATATTTTCTCAGATCGTGTTATAATTTGGCATCTTCGCAATAGTTTCCCGCATAAGGTCGAGAATGTTCTGCAAGTCACATAAATAACCTTTATTCTCGCATTATATACCCTTTCGTCGTATCTACATACATCAGTAGAACTTGGAATACGCACATAATAGCTTTCGGCGGAATGCAGCGAAGTAATAAGTTTTCAGTGTAAAAAAGCCAAGGAGAGATTTTATATCAAACTTTCATCGGTGCTCGACTTCTCTGAAGGTATTACTCGGGCGATGCTAAGGCAACTTGTTCTATGGTTTGGTTTGAAACTTTTATCATTAATTAATGGGATGGGAGAAAGATTAAATACCCTTAATTTACACATGGCTGCAGTCATTTCAAACAAATTAAAAAACTTTAAAACATTTCAAAATTAACTAAATAACATTCTTGAGGTAGAGAACATTTTCTAATATGAAAGAATAAACATGGTTTATGACGCTGGAGTGCAATTGGTTAGACGACCGACTATAAAACCGACCTTGTGGTTTTGATTTACGCCACTTACAAGAAAAATCCAGGCAGTGTTTTTCTCAATAATTTGTGTCGTTATTGCGTATTCCTTTTTTCATAAAAAAATATCACTTTTCCCACTGCGTAACATAATCGATTGTGGAATGATCTACCCACTAATATTAGAGACGCCCCTTCTTTATTTACATTTAAGTCAAGATTGAAATGTCTTTGTCTAAATATTTCAATTGTTCCTTTATCCTTCTTCTTTCCTTCCCATCCCCTCTCCTCTCTTCAAAGTATGGTGTAATTTATTTTTTTTATATATTTTTCTATTTATCTTTGTTTTCAATTGTTGTTTAAAATTGTAAAATTTAATATATATTAGTATTTATAATTTTATCAAACTGAACGGTTTGGGTAGGTAGGAAGAAATTGCCTTAAGGCAATATGCCTGCCCTTCTATGTATATATATATATATTGTATGAGTGTCAAATAAATAAATAAATAACATTTACAATTCAACCTATGTTTGAACATCAATATGTTTAATACTTCAATTTTGATTAAAACTTTTGTCATGTGTAAATCAATGGAATAGGAATTAGATGTAAAAGTTGTTTTCTTACCCGCGATAAAAATAAGATCGTTTATTTTTACGACGAAGTTTCTCTAAAATCTATGAAAAAAATTACTACTTTAAATGGCGTCACAAGTTCATCTAATTAAAAAAATGAAAAAATCTTGTGATAGATACCTGGTTTCCGAAAAGCCAACCCACTAATCAGGACTACTCACCAAAGATAACTAGTGACGTCGCGCGCGGAGAAATCAACAAAATACAAAACTTTAAAAAATCGTTACAATGATAATACGATTCATAAAAATAACTAAGATTTTCATGGTTTAGTTTGATAATCTATTAAAATAAAATAAACAAAACCGCTGATCTTTCACATAGTAAAGGGCATTTCAATATATTTAGAAACTTTGAACCATTTAGTCAGAAAATTTGTTAAAGTAGTTTTTTAAATAATAAAAAGGATAAATAATATCGTATGATTGTACCATCAGCCTCGTGGTGTAATGGCCAGAGCATTTGCCTACCGTGCAAGAGGTCTCTGGTTTGATTCCCGACATGGTTGACATGAAATATTTATTTAAAAAGGTGTTCTTGTATTCTTCACACGTCGTCCACTCCTCGACACATTCTTTCAAAATTAATAGTAAGTTACAATATGGAGTAGGTACACAAAAATGTATATTGGACTATATTTAAGGCTGTAGTCCGATAAAAAGTAAAGAAATCATAAGATCAAGCCTTTTAAAATGCCGTTTTTTTTTACTAAATCGTGCCCTTAAGAAAAAATTGTAGATATTATTCATGCATGACCACAATATTTTTTACCATGCTAATATCATCCACTTGTACTATATGACAAAACCACCTTAGCAATTCTTCCTTAATCTTATTTATAACTTTTCCCAGAAGCACATGTATTTTCTCTACAAAATGCACTCTCAATTTACTAATAATTCACGCGTTAGTGAAACTTTTATAAGCTTTACAAGTTTAAACCAAATGCATGTTTGTAGGCACCATTCGCATTTGCCGCGCCATCCCATTCATTACCAACGGACAGAGATAATAATGATATGTAACGTGCAATATTATATTGTAACAAAGTATCAGGCGGACATAGCAGTTGGGAAGTGCTGCACTAGTTAGCTGCGCACCGGAAGGTTTCCGAAATCCAACAACTTGCGGGTTAAATATATAGCACCTTCGGAAGTACACTGTCGTTAAGTCTAAGTTCTGCTTGGTTCTGAATGTAGTGAAACCACATTTTTTCAAGCGAGATATACTAAAAACTTCAGTAATATTTTCAATAAACTGAGTAAGTATCGAAAATAACACTGCATTAAAATGATTTTAAAGTGATTTTTTTTCTTATATCACAGTCAAACGAGAAAACACCCCAAAAATATTAGGCATTGTTAATATACATTAGGTTACCTATCCCTTAAAATCCGGTTACCCTTGTTTTGAGTTCCGCAGTCCTGACGTTATCTTCTTTTAACTGTGAGTAGAGAAAACAGTAACGCACAACATTTATTTATTTATTTATTCATTCAAAATTACACTAGTTTAAGTATTAATGAACTTATTAAGGCTCTTTAGGCTATGCCCGTGTCAAGCCACCTAATGACATGTGATGCAATAGAATAACAATCTTAAAAAAAAGTCTAAGAAATAAATAATGGAATTCCAAAGAATACAATGCAAAAAAGATAATCAGAAATATTTTTTAAGATATAAATTATACAAATTAAGAATCACACATAATCAAATATACAAAATAATGGTATCATTAAAATCGACAAAATAATACATTAGTCTTCTTTTCACGTTATATTAAATTTGGCTATTCATTTCATGTTAAAAAAGTTGAATAAATCCTTAATCCTTATAGTAAATAGCTAGGTTATTTTAAAAGAGCCTTAGAAACTGATTATTTTTAAAATCAATTATTAAAAACAAAACATTCTTTTTTATTTAAATGATAACATTTTCTTAACCTTCACAAAGTGAGGTATTGCATTTATTAAAAAAATAACTGATGATTTTCAAATTATTATGAAAATAAAACTTTGTTATTAGTGTTACACAATTTTATTCTTTTACATGAACACAACTATAGTTTCGGGAGAGCACTCCTCCCATCGACGGATGATATAAAACTAACAATAACCAAAAATAACAAAGTTTTAATTTCATTATAATTTATAATTAAGTGTTATGAAGTGAATGCCGATTGAATTTTAAAAAAAAACTGATGATTTTCGTTTATATTGTTAATCTCTATTATTTTAATTGTTTAAATTAAATATTCTGCCCAAGAGCATAAGAAATACAGTTTTGTTTGAGAAATAGAACCAAAACCCTAGACAAGTCTTTTTAACTTGATGGCTTCTCTCAGGTAAAAATCCGGATCGAAGAAAAAGATAGCATTTTTTTGCCTCGTTTTGCAATGTTTATTACGTTTGCTCACCATTTTTGAGTTCCTAGATTAAATTTCAGGTAGAATAGATGTAAAACATTGATTTCAAAGGTTGTTTAAACTTCAGCATTTAACACTTGAAGTGTTTGTAGGTCAAATTACCTTTCCTTCGTATATCAGATAATTAAAATACGCTGCATCAGGTTTACTAATGAATTGCCCTCTACACCACTGGGTGTGGGAAGAGAAATGATAATGATGAATTTTTTTGTTGTTAAAACAACAAATACTTGGATTTCGCTTACGACTCAGTCGCTGAATTCTCTCGCCCGTTATTTGCAGGGTGCTACGTGGTAAGGTGGGGCAACAAGGGTGAAGGGCGGCTTAGAGCAGAGGCACTATCTGAAATAAAAATGATCTCGGACCGATGCCAAAAACTCAGCTGGCTCTGTCGCAATTGCGTGTTATTATTTTGTATTTTCCACGTGATCATTTTATTGTAAAAAGGATTCACACTTATCCCCGCAAAACGTTTTAAAAGCATAAAAATAATTACGTTGTCTTTCGTAGTAAAATAAATAAAACAATTTTTTTACAGTCTAGTAGATGAACATTTTAGCTAAAGTAAATAAAATTTATAACAAAGATGAAAAAAAAAAATAGAAAGTAATATGGTAGTCTAGGCTTTGTGGTTTGTTTAAGTGTTCCAAATAAATTTAAACATCTACTTATATGAAATATTTTTTTTTTAAATGCCTATACCAGGGTTTTCCAAACGAAATTCCGCGGAACACCAGTGCTTTGCTGAATTTAAATAGGTATTTTGCGAAAATTAAAAAAAGTTGTATACCTTGCTCCTGAAATTTACAACACCATAACCTATGATTTCTTTATTTTTTGATGGACTTATGCAATTTACTCTAACAATGGTTAAAAATAATTTCTTGTAATAAATACTACTTATCAAATATAATACAACTAAATAAAATTAAAGCTAGGACAAAAAAAAATACCACCCTAAGGCAAGATCCGGTCTATCTTAGTGATTTTTTAAATCTATAAAGACTTACACCAAAAAAGTCCAGATCTTATCTCGAGTTTACAATACGATAATTTCAAATTGTATACAAATGAACAGCAATTTAAATATTTTTAAATATTTCTTTTTATAATATCATAAAATTGCTTCTGGATTTGGGTCCCGAGAACTGCCTAGAGATGTTGAGATGCCACGAAAACAGTGATCTATTTGAACTCCAAACTATTGTGGCCTCTCTGTTTTTTATAATTTATGTTTATATCCAAACAGTGTTTTTGATTATCATATAGAACCTTGTTGTATATGTAAATAGGTATTTGTGCGGATGTTACGGGACCGGCAGCTGGCCGGTGTAGAGGAACCAAATAGCCCGCGACTGTGGCATGCTTCTCGGCTTAATATCTTCAGAGTACTTATTATTATTATTATTATGGATAACTTATAAAGCGCCATTTTCGTAATATAATACATCAAGGGCGCTTTACATAGTTATTCCATAGTTAAATAAATTTAATTGAAGCTTTTAAATTTGTTATCTAATTAAAACAATTTATTTTGTCGTGACATGCTACGGATTTATTTAAATAATTTAGAGAACAAGAGGGTTTTAAGTTTTTTCCGAAACATCACTTCACTTTCACAGCCTCGCACCTCTGCTGGGAGAGCATTCCATGCCATAGGGCCTGCGACCGCAAATGCGCGTTCACTAAATTTAGTGCGCCGTTTACATAGAGGTATAATAACTTTTCGTCTCGCCGTAGACGTAGCTGATCTAAGCGCGAGACGCTTGTCAGCTAGTTCATCTGGAATGCATAGTTTCCTTAGATGTTCCGGAGCAGAGTTGTGCAGTGACTTATACATAAGCCAACAGAGCTTGTATAAGACCCTCCGTGGAAAACGTAGCCAGTGTAGTTTCCGAAGTAGTAGAGTAATATGACTGAACTTAGAAATTCCGAAAATAAGTCTCGCTGCGGCATTCAATACAGATTGTAGGCGAGTCATTTTGTTCATTGGTAGACCTGCGTAGATACCATTACAATAATCGACTCTAGACACTACAAACGCATTCATTTATTGACGGGTGGCATCAAATGGCAAATTTTTGCGTATGCATTTAATTTGTCTCAGCTGGTAGAAGCATGAACTTATCGTTCTACTAATTTGAGCGTCAAAAGAAAGGTCAGAATTGAGCAAAACTCCCAGTCGTTTAACGGTGGGTAAAGCGGTACTCACTACATTGGGTAGGGCCGTATCCTGGATCAAATTCTGTCGTCTGGCTGAAGCCACCCATAGTTGTTCCGTTTTTGATGGGTTTAATGTTAGTCTGTTTTCAGCCATCCAGTTTAGTATTTTCTCGATGCATCCATCAATTAAATTCACAAGCACACATTACTAATGTTGCGATTTTTTTGCTAATGTTGTCATTGTTTTTACTTTTTATTTGTACTTGTGTATGTATTTTTTTTTTGATAGAACCAAATAAAAATTCCGTTCCAGCGCCGTACTAAACGCGCAATCCGCGCACAGGCGCAAATGAAAATTCTCACTAGGCTGTGAAAGCAATCGAAACATACCGATACATTATTTTTCGTACATTTTTCATGTGGTTTTGAAGCGGCACCTCGCAGCATATATGTAATTTTGGTATTTTGGCACTGAACATAATACAACAATAATTATTTTGTGATGGAGTAGGAATACAAAATAGAATGTAGAATTTCATTAAAACATTAAATCAATAATAATGTTTATTTACTATAAGAAAAAAGTTAATAACTTACTAAATTGATTTTTCGCGTTCCCCTGATGACCCCTTTTTCATTGAAAAGTCATATTTTTTAACAAGATAATTTCTTTTTTGGTTTTACTGCATTTCAGTTAAATAAAATAATACGTCACAAAATACTTGGTGGTTATTTATTAAAGTATATAAAAATTAGTTGGATGCTTCGCGATTACAATTTATTACTAAATATGTAAAACTGTTTTACTATTTCTGATTATAATATTAAGATGTGGGAGACGAACAAATGTTAAGAAAATGATTTAACTTCTAGATATCATGACAATTGATCAAAGAATCAAATTCAATGTTGCCAATGAAATAAACAAAATAATCAAAGGAATAGTTCCGAGATATTTTCAAAATAAACTAAAAAATAATAAGTTCTTTCATAACTATGCAACAAGAGGATCTAAAAATATAAGACTGGAAAAGAAATCAAAAGCAATGTCCCAGAACTGCCTTATGTACAAGGGAATACAACTATTTGAAGAAATGCCAGAAAGCATAAAAAATGAAATTAATGTAAATATATTTAAAATTAAATGTAAAAAGTGTATACGTGAAAAATATTAGGTCGTATATAGTGTAAATAGTGAATATAATTAATGAAAATGTACATATGAAACAGTTAATATTATAAATTAGGATATTAAGTGTATAATAGTGATAAATAATGTTAGAATAAGTATAAATGTAAATATTGTGTTGTAAATAAATATTAGACTATGTTACATAGAACTAAATAAATAAATAAATAATAAATAAATATGTGTAAAGTGTTCAGTTTGTTCTTAATTTCTTAAGGTTAGTGTTTACTATAATCTACCGATTACCTTCAGATTAATTGCTTCCCTAATCAAAAACATGTGGTGTACATCTATGCATACATTTATGTGTGTGTATATATGCGCATATATTATTAAAGATACAAACTACTGTAAAGTGATCGTGTTGTGGTCCAGTGGCTAGTGTCTCGGACTCACGGACCAAAGGTCTGTGGTTCGAATCCCACTCTACCCCAACTTGATTCCATTTTCTAATAGTGAGTTATTTACAACTCGTTGAAAATGGCCTTCAAAATTAAATATTTGGATAAATGATAAGAACGCAAATATTACTTTTTTTAAAAAAAAAATTTAAAAAAAACTACAACAAAATAGAAAAATAATGTAAATAAATGCCTTGACATGGGTTATGTCCAGTGAGGTACTCACATAAAAAAGAAAAAAAAGTTTTATATTTAAATCAATTAAATATATTGCAACACATTTAAAAATCTTCCTCTCCATATCGAAAGGCGAGTGATGATCAATCACCACTGATACTCGTATTTATGATGTCACGTACCAAGGTACAGGCAGAGGACTCTCTTTTCTCACGAAAAGAAAATACGAGAAAATATCTCCTAGACCAACCATCTACGTTCATAGTACGTTTGAATTTGATGGCCAACAAGCGACGCCGGCGACGCAAAGTGAAGAATAAGGCAATTCAGTCTTATTAGTTTAATTTAATTTGACGGCAAAAACATTCACAGGAGTGAATATGAAAATTTCATTCACTAGTTTAGTGTCGTGTCATTTTTTTTAGTTCTTAAAAAAGTGATCAAATTCAGCGGAACATCTCGCAAAAATCTAAGTCAGTATTGACGGGAATTTAAAAGAATTCACTGTAGATTTTGGCGGAAATGTAAATGCCAAGGACGGCAGTTGCCAATTTTTTATTTCTTCATTATATTGTAGTTTCATATTTAAAAATAATTATCATTTAAATAATTCGTTTTAATAATTTTCATTTTTACAGTATTAATTCACCAACTTAAAACATACAAAAATCTTATTAAATTTTTATTTTAACGTACTCAATATCTTCACTTGTTATTTCGTAACCTTATGCTACACAAAATTATATTCTTTTTTTTACCTTGAAGATATTTTTCTTTTATTTACAGTACACAGACTTAAAAAGTATGTGTGACTTTAGTTAAGTTTAAGAGGGAAACGGCTTAGAAAATATAAATAAATGTACATTCATAAAACCGTTTGGACGAAGGGTGAATTTTAATACGAAACATAACCTTTTCTTTTACAAGAGTTTAAAAAGTACGACAAAACATGTTAACGGTCAGTTTTTCAGGCTATTTTTATCTTTTTCATATAAATTCAATACTTCGTCAGCATACCTAACAAACAATACGATTTATAATGCACTTTATTATTCAGTATTTGTTTATCTAAAAACGGTTTAACAATGGTGGAATACCTTATTGATGAAGAAATTATGATCTTTAAGCATTTACAGGGTGCAGATCTGCGATTTCACATTGTGTCTTGGCAGATAAAGAATACGATTCTGTGTTTTGAAATAGAACCATAACCCTGGACGAATGTTTTTTTACTGCTCTTAGGTCAGAATCCTGAATAAGAAAATTCAGTGGAGATAAATCCCTCTCGTTAAGTAGTGGATGGCGTCATCGCCTACCATTCTAAAGGTTGTGGGTTCGATTTCTAGCTGGGTGGACGTAAAACTATTCAAACTGCAATGTTTCATTGTTCCTGAACCGGCATCTCATCGGAAGTGTAAGACTGATCATCTTTCCTCGTGTGACAGATATCCAGGTTACACTGCATTGTTTGTATCAATGCAGTGCTCTATGTACAATCTAGTGTGGATAGAGATATAATTATGATATTTAGTATCTTATGTATATTTGTCATCTTTATTTCATACACAATATAATTTCTTGTTGAGAAAATATTTATTTACAAACCTGTAGAATAAATGTTTTAGAGATAAAATGTGGTGATATAATAGTAAGCACAATTGGCTAGCGATGAAAACATTTCATACGCTAGCCAATTGTGCTTACTATTATATCACAACGCAAACAAATAATATTTTGTTTGAGCAATCACCTTCTGCTTTGTTTTTTCGTGCATCTTCATTAAGTGATACACAAGCTTCTCTATCAGCTGCTAGCCTATTCATCCTCTCAAGTCAGGTTTGTGTCCCATAGCTTTGACTTGAACTGCCAACAAACAATCAGCAGCGGACGCTCAGAACGTAAAGAACTCGATGACATGTAAAGTAAGAGAGTTTATTTTAGGCTCTCAGGAAGCATCCGCATTATATGGCCCACCCAACCTCATCACCTCCGCGAAGTTTGATGCGTCCGTTTACTTATTTCTCAATTCTACCGCAAACCAAGATTCTTTTAAGACAATGTTTCTCGAAACTCAATATATTTCTGTTTTGAACCCTAATAAGGTGCCACGATTTGCATCCGTAGAGGAAAAAGGACAAAGTCAGAGGATTTTGGACATAGGCTTTGTAAATTCCTAAGCTTTCAAATTTCCTTTTCAAAAATGATTTTTATCTCTTTTGCGATGTATTTCGATTTCTATAAACTCTATAGGGGGTCCAATTTAATATTTGTCAACAAATATATGGTCATATTAAAAAATATTGTTCAAATCAACTTAGTTGACTACTGGCTAATAAAATTATCTAAAACCAACCCTTCGTTTTACTTTTTTTATAAAACAATTCAATTTTTCAAATTAATTACATGAAATAAACACATTGTTTGAAACAGTCAGCCTCAGTAATAACTGTTTCATATTATTTTTGATCTCCAATTCCATTTCGGCCAAATCGATTCCGAAGCCATTTATTCGTATGTCCACACAAGGGGGCTCATCTAAATCACTTCACGAACAACATACAGAACTCGCGTTATTCAATTGGTACCAAATTGTATGACGCAAAAAATAATGCTCAGCTACAGTGCAACTGCACGTCTGCGTTTTAATTAAATTACTGCAGTCCTTCAAGCTCCATTCGGAGGGGGACGAGTAAACAAAACTAAAGTCAAGTCAACTGACTCCACTGAGACAAAAAGGGTGAACTTGTATTTTTTAAATCAACAAGTTTATTTTCAGAATGGCTAAATTTGAAATTCATCTTGTTATAAATATTTATTGAAAATAACAAATACGAGTGTATCCCGTAGTACGCCTTAATAGAAAATTGGATTATAAAACACATTTTTATTTTATTTCAATAATGGTTTGATGAAGAACTATGAAAAATATAATACGCAAACATTGTTATTTTTTTAATAAAACAATAGATATCGCAACGTTCGTTGCAATTTTTTTTAAAGTTTATTTATTTTATTAAATAAATAAAACAACTTTGTTTTTAACCTCAATTTTTTCAAAGCAAATAAGCTTCTTCGTCAAGGTTTACGTAACTAATGAATTGATTCCTCTTTTAGTATTATCATGTTCACTAAATACTTCACGAATTATTTCCGCAAACCTTGACGAAGAAGATTGTTTGCTTTGAAACCGGTCGGTGGAAAAAAAATATTGAGGTTAAAAACAAAGTTGTTTTATTTATTTTATTATAATGAATAACCAAAAAGTTAGTGCTTCAAACATAAACTTCATATTTTATTTATTTATTCAAATCTACCGTCAAACCTCTATGCAATAAAACGGTTATAATATAATAGATACTAAATACTTGACTAAAAATGATTTCAAACTTATAATTAACAATACACGTAATGTGTCATAAATAAAGTTATTTTATATAAGAATACAATTTGGAAAACCACAAATGAAATATGTGTACATATTTACCTTTGTAAATTCAAAATACAATGAAAAAATAATATTGTATTTAATCATCACTACTTTCCTACGACGACAATGCCTGCATGCTGTTGCTGATTTGTCAAATCAAGGGAAAGTCATAAACATTTCAATGGTACAGAATCAAGAAATGAAGATAAAATCTAAAGCTTGCATATCCACAGTTGAATAAAAAAATACACAAAATTAGTATATTTATAATAACCTTTTTTTATGCCTCCATGTTAATACTGTCTCTTTCAAATTCATCAACATAAGATAGCATCAAAATCATTTCTGGAACCTAATTTTTGATATGGTTTTCAGTTCCCTCAGCCATTCGATTGTTGTCTCTTATGGCAAAACGTCATCCTTTCATAGTCTTCCTCATTTTTTGGAACTGAAAAAATAGCAAAGGGTCAAATTTGATGGCTAGATGATCAAATATCACTAACAAATAAGACCAGAGATTAATAAAAGACAGTTACTTTGGTTTTAATTTCTTTGTATTATATACTTAAATTGCTATGTTTTTTCAGTGTTCATGTAATTACTTGTAACTATATAATAACATACCTTTATGTTAATTTTATTCTGCCTCAAAGTGAGTTAGTTGTAACTCCTGAAAGAACAAAAAAAATGTATGATTTAAAATGTATATATTTTAAATATTACTAGTGAAGATCAAAACTTATCATTAGAAGTTTAAAAGTGTACGCATAATACTTGGAGATATTAAATAAACAGAAAGCCATCAGTTATTTTTTTTTAATTTGTTCTTTATGAATTTGGATATTAAATGTGGTGTAATAAAATGTTTATATTTGTGCATTAGATTTTGTAAACAATCTTAATAAAGCAAAATAAAAATAACTTAACATAACTACAGTAAAGTCGATTGAATCTTTTGAGACAAAAAGCGTTTTAGAAAATCCACAATTTTATTTTATGAATGGTACCGGTGGTGATTATTTGTATTTCAATGGTAAACAAATTCAATATAATGAATTATCCATATTCTTAGGAGGCAGAACACACGTAAGCCTCCTCTATAGTTCCCAGTATATACTGTTATATTCTCCGTAAGAATAAGCGCGTTTACAAAACAGATTACAGGCTCTCGTTTACAACTAAGACATGTTTTCCTTCCTTATTAAGTGTCTCGCGAATGCTCGTAAGGCCGGCGTCCTGACGCCGACGCCCGCACCCATCTGATACAGCGTCCTTCCCGTCCTCACGCGGGCGGAGCTGTCGCATCACGTTACCACGACCGGGGTTGAACAACCCGCCCTGAATTAAACCCGCAACGTGCTGCACCAACTTCCATACTGTCGTATGACATCTTAATACACTTAACACGAGATTCGCTGAAAAGAACTCAATTTCATAATGGAAACCTCACGAATTCAGCGCAGCGGGTTGAAATGTTTTTTCGCTGCATTAGTTTTGACTGACTTCACATCGGGAACATATTTCTACATGAATTTAATACAAGATTTCAGTTTTTCAAACGACGTTTTTTTCTCGCTTGCAGTTTTTTTACTAACATTTGATAAAAAATAATAAAAAATTGAAAAACAAAATAATATTAAGAATTAATAAATTTATTAGTACAAATTTAAAAATAACATTTCAAATGTATGTACATGTGAAATTTGATTTTACCCCTTTCATTCCGGGTATTTATTCAAATGTACATGAAATTTATTTATTTTTACTCTTGTACCTACCAAAATTCAAAAGTGGCAAGCTTATTATTTAATATCTGGAACCAATAAGTATGTATTTATTTTTTGAAATACGTCGATACATTAACATTAAATAAAAAAGTTCGTTTTTAACTTTGACAGCTAGCCGGTTTTTTGTTTTGGAGCGAATTCATTTCGTCCTTATACAAAATATGTAATGCAAATTGTTAACATGTTTCAGTGAAATTAAATTTATTTTATTTAATGAACATATATTGTTAGATAAAAACACACACTATTTAAATTGATTTTGTCGGTTGATTATCAGTTTAAGTGTATACACTACGGGTAAAAAAATATACCCGTAGTGTATATTTTTTTATTTATACATACATTACATATTTTACAAAGTGGCACAAAAAACACTGACAAATTCTGCTTGTTCGAGGAGTAGACTCAGTATATGAAGGGTTGCCATCCAAAAATAATAGTGTGCCTTTTATTTTTGGATGGCAACTTTGACAAAATTTGATTATTAATTAAAACTAATGTCTATGCATGAGAAACTATTATTGAATAGTTTATTGGGACAAAATATATTTTTATACTTTGTTTTCTTTATAATGTATTAATATTGTTAAATGTGTATAATTCATTGAATTATAATTCACTCTGAAAAAAAAAAAATCGGGTCTGGAAGCGTCAATGAAAAGAATGAAAATTAATACAATTTTTATTTTTTAAAAGAGACATAAAAAATAATGTATGAACGTTTCAAAATGCATTTTTTTTTGTATTTTGTTCAAAATTGTATTTTGTAACGTTCATATATTATTTTTTATGTACATATATGTTTAAAATATATAAACAACGAAATTGTTTTAAAACAATGTTTAATTTTTTTTTCATGTGATTTATATAAACAAAACTTAATTTTAAATTAAAATTAAAATTAAATTAAATTAAATTAACAGAATAAATAAGAGAACGGCAATAACAAGTAATTGAATTTTCAAAAAATAAAAATGTCGTTTTCCCACAATAGATTGTTTTTTCTTCTTTTATATTTAAAATCATTAGATCTTTTTTAAATAAATCCTGAGTTCCTCAAAAAACTATGTTCGTGAGTGCTATTGCCATTTTAAGGCTTAAAATAACTTTTCCCAGAATTTCTCAATTTCTTGCAAGTTAAAAATTACGAACATGGTTTAATAATGTTTTTAGTTTTCCAACATAATTGCATCCAATATATCTTTACGATAGCGAAAGGGGAAAAGGAGCGCCCTTCGTTAAAAACATAAAGGTGTTGAATATACAACTACATGCGAACATCATACAAAATGTGTATATTGTATAACAGCGTACCACATTATTCGCAAGGCATCGACACGGAATCATTGTGACCTTTCTGTTCACAATGAAAGTGTTTCGTTGTAGAAACTGTGAATACTTTGATCAAATTAGTTTTGAAGTTCAAAGAAAATATATGATACAATCCTCCGTGCTTTTATTGAAATTTGCTTGAAAAAACTTTCGCTATTCATTTTCTTACAAATTTTTAAGACAAAACTGCCCACAATAATTTATTCTTGTATGGCAACAATTTGTCACGTTATATAATAATTTGTGTACTCAGAGTCTATTATTAAGTTTTAAGAGCTTAATAAAGTTAGCTTAATAAAGCTTAATAAAGTCTACTAATTTATTAAGTTTTATTTCTCATTTTTTTTTCATATATACTGGTGTAAATGTTTTAGGGAATTTAAAACTAATTATCATTTTTTATAAAATGAACGGAAAGGCAAAAAAACTAAAAAATAACTCTTTGGTTTTATTAGCAGGACATCTAGTGACTTTACTAATATGTTCACGGTTAAAACATTATATTGCTTACTTGTTCGTCCTCTTTTAGAATATGCATCCGTGATCTGTAGGCAAAATGGAGTCAATGTTAAAAATCTCCATTCTACAAAAACATAGAAATAACATTGACTCCATATTTATGTTTAATTTGCCGAATGGCTTAATTGATGTACCATCGTTACTGGAACAAATAGCATTCAATATTCCAATCCGTTGGTTGCGAAATAATAATGTGCTGTTCCTCAATCAACACAGCACAAACTATGGCTTGCATGCACCAATGTCCCGATTGTGTCGTATTGTAAACTCGAGCCAAGATCTAAATTTTTTTGGTGTGAGTCTTTATAGATTTAAAAATTCATTAAGATAGACCGGATCTTGTCTTGAGGTAGTAATTTTTATTTTTTTTGTCCTAGCTTTAATTTTATTTAGTTGTATTTTATTTTATTAGTGCCTGTATTTATTATAAGAAATTGTATTTACCATCGTTAGAATGGACTGCATAAGTCCGTCAAACAAATAAATAATATATAATAATTATTTATGTAAAATGTTTTAGATTTTTACAAACTTTGAAATATCTCACCAAGCAAGTAGTTTATAAACCAATCATTCCCTTTTCTGTACCCCGTGGTAGATAGGCCACTGCGTAGGAACATCAAATCATCCGTGGCGTAAAGAAGGGTCACCGGTCTTTCACTTTACGTAAGGGAGGACTTATATTACTAGACTAGAAGGAATGTGTATTTGACTACACATTTTTATCGATTGTAGCGCGGTATGGTCGATAATCCTTAAATTATGAGGAGCATTGGTTTACTTAATCTTGATAACTACCTAAGACAGCGTTGGCATAGATTATGTCATATTCCAATATCAACCGGCCGATGGTTATGCCTGTTAGAAGGGCTACAGCTATGCTGAACAACATCGCTCTGAATGTTGATCTGGTCCGTGTATCCAAAGGGGTTTTCCGGAGCAAGATTCTCCTACTACTTTGTCTTAAGCGTTCTGATTTTTTTTCCTCTTATAATATATACGCCTTAAATTTGAGTTTATAATGTACATATTTTTTTTTCAAATAAATTAATTCAATTGAATCAAATCTTTATTCGATTTCTATTTCGAGATTTTAACCTGAGAGTAGCCATAGAGTCAAAAACTCTCTTCTACGGTTTTCATTTTATTTCACATAGAGAACTTTTATGTATAATTGATCTGCCAGGACAAAGTAAATCACAATGCAATAAAAAAAAGTAATCAAGTATTCACTACCTACAAGAAAGATGTTTTCTTTTTTTTAACGAGTTATTTTTTACTTTCACTAACTAAATTTATCTTAAAACACGATGATTTTTGCTCAAAAGCATCTCTTTCCTATGAAACTCACTCTTTCAACAAGAGTGTTTAACATTTTGAAAAAGTGTTTTAAGCTCTTAAGGACTTTTTTTAAAGAGACGGGTTCATTTAATAGGGATTTATCGTCTACTACAAGTAGCGATAAAAATATGTAAATTGGATTTGGAAAATTAATTGCATTTTGAAAATCAATCTGGATATTGGAGAAAAACGCTTTGATACATAATTTTTTTAATAAAATTATTAAAAATACGTTTCCGTAAAAACACAAGTTTGGCCTTGACAATTGTGACATCAAGATTAGTGACAATGTTCTTTTTTAATTTAAACTGTCATAAACAATGGCCAAAATTCAACCGAATCGTGACGTATTAGGGGCGTGGCCAATGAAATGAACCACTTTCGCGGGAATTCAAAATTATAAATTAAAAATATATTTTACTCGACTGTATTTCATTTACTTAATTTTTTAAAAAAACGTGATATTTACTTATTGAATTGCATTCTGTATGAAGTTTAAACTCATTGACGTTGACGTGAGTTTTTTTCAATTAAACCTTTGAAAAAAAAATGCAATAAAAAATATTACAATAAAACAATAACAATCAGAACTGGATTATCCATAGGAAAACGAATAAGAGTTAGAAACTCCTTGATGATTTTGAATTATTTCAGTTTCTTATTTCTTAAAATCGATTATTTATCTTTTTTGTGTATATTGATCTATAATAGGTCATTTTTTAAACGATGTTCTTGTTTTGTATAGTGTTATTGTTGTACCTACCGTATTATGTTAACATATTATACGTCCCAACTGAACGCAGGACAAGTCCCATAGATTTGGGACTTGCGTCTAAAACTAACATTTCAATAAAATAATATGTAAATAAATAAATAACATGCTAAAATTCTTTTTAAAAAAAACCAGCATAACTCATGAAAAAAATATATCCTTTGCACGTTGTTAATATTTCTTCAAAATAAAAAAATAAAACAATTTTTTCAAATGCTCGATGTCAAATTCACTACCTTTTTTGAAGATTTACGAGTATTTATTTCTGTTGAAGGATCCTTCATATAACAGAGAGTAAGTTATACGACCAGCGTAAGATTCCGCTTGTTTGGGACAGTCTTGTCTCTAGTATCTCTTGATGTGTCAGACTGTGGTATCTGCTTCCAGAACATTCTTGGCACGTTTAACATTGACTAAGTTTTCCCAGTATTTAACGCCATTGTGCCACGTGTTTCACCACAGCCAAAGGCCAAGGGTTATAAATGTAGGTATTTGTCAAATCACTGCCTAACTAGAATATTGTATATAATTTTAAAAATAACCAAAGATCAGCTTTGTGAATGCTTTATCGTTGTTTGATTCTGTTTTGCTTCTGTTATTTTGCATTAGCAAAATTATTATCAAATCATCAAAGCATAATTGAAACTAAATTGTAATCCGGTTGTAACGAAAAATTTAAAATGCTGTCCTAAGACTTGTTATTAAGCCCTCAATTATTGAATATTTTAATAAATCATTGGAACAAATTTATCAATGTCTTTTTTAATATTTTAAAACTGTAAGAATGACTCAATAAAACTAATTCATTTATTGTAATTTGTGAAATTTACTCGTAATATAACTAAAAACTTTTTTTTACAGTTTAAGTATTAATTCTGCTTAAAAATTTAAATAAAAATTATATTATAATAATAACAATACGTTTATAGTTTTATTCCACTTTTATTTTTAATGTTTACTAGTGACCGGGTTTGGTCGTAATCAACATCGTCACACTGGTAGAAGACTAAACAAATTTCTTTGTTATACACAAGTGCAAACAAGTTTTGTAAATCATAATTTTATACAATTATGAAAATAAAAGAGTTTTAATTAAAGAGATTTCAGTATAAAGTAATAATAATTTACGAATTTAAATATCAAATGTATTTTCTAAACTAATGTTTATTAATTTCACATATTTTAAACCATGTACGTATTTTTATTATTACAATTAAAATCCAGTTCAACCAAGAAATGTTAGTAAAAAAATTCAATGTTTTAATTGTTATATTTTGTAATGCTGTTCCTCTCAAAAAAAGAGAAAAACTTTTGAGCTTGGAGAAGGACTTACACTTAATTATCATAAGTGAGTAAAATGTACACGATTAAAAAGAAGTTTTTTTAAAACCATAATAGTCTTGTATTTTTTACATAATCATTTTTTTAAGTGCTTCTTTTTTTTTTTTTTTTTTAATTTTTTTTTCCTTGATTTCTGTTCGGGAGGTATTTTCGCCTAAATATAATATGAAACTTTTCTAGAAATGCTAAGTAAACTATTTAAATAATTGTCATGAAAATATGTTTGATGTGCTAGCTTGTTTTTTATCCAGTTCTTTAAAAACGTGCAAAATACAACGTCTAGAACTTTATCTGAATTCAGGGGCTTTCAGCAGATCATGTTACAAAGACCGTATACAGAATAGGGAGTGTAACTAAATGTGAGAAAAGGTTCTGATAGATACCAATATACATCCTTCTTGGATACGATCTACTCCTTTGGAAGTGTTTGCCGAGTTTTTACTAGGTTACTGTTCTTACAGTACGTATATTGCGGATTGTTTACGTCAAATTCAATGAAACGTATGTACTGCGTTTTAATAGAAAACAAATTCAGCATTACAAATGACATAAATATAAACATTTTTTTTTTGTTTTGTTACCATATGATTTTTTTTACCATAGTATCAATGTAATTTTACTATCTAAACATAAAAACTAATTTTGTATTCCATCTGTTTAAAAATAACTCTATGTTTGCTTGAAAGAAATATTTATTAAAAATATATATTGATGTTTATCCATAAACATAATTCCAAATCTTACACAGTGTGTAAAATGAATACTTAAACCAGTCAATGACACAACTTAAGCCCTTTGAATGCCTTGACTTCCATATTATCTTTTCTTAAAAGTTCTCTAGCTCTGTTTTTGTATTTTAAACTTATTTTCATGTTTGCCTCATTCAGGTATTCAATTCCTAATTTGGAATTCATTCTTTGGTGTAATGTAACGAAAATATGAACTGTGAACCTGGATTTATTATATTATTGTTTTTTTAAGTATTTGGGATTTAAAAAAAGGCGCATGTGAGCGGACCGAATTTCAATATGAAAATGATGCACAGTTCTTTAGTTGATACACTCGAGGATGAAAACTATTGCACAATTTTTGATTGACTATGTTTGATAACGATTTTTAATTATCATTACCAACGATGATTTCAAGAATTAGGACAAAAATAGAACAAGTGGACTTTGTTATGTAAATACTGATATCATTAAGTTCTGTGTGAGGTTGGAAATATTGAATATAAAGAAAATAAGAACAAGGAAATAGACCTATCTATTTAAATACATAAACGTGATCATAAGAAAGTTTTGTCATTAATAAATCATTGATAATTCAATAATGCCCGTATAGAGCAAAAACGCATATTTCAATATAAACATGCGCAATACTGAGTTATTTAATTTATAACTCATAAAATTGAAAGTTCTTGGCAAATTACAACAGAACTGCATAAAAATTGCCAATAAATAAAAAACTTTGAATACATTTAAAGGATTTTAATTTTCCCATCGAACTCTTACCTCTTTGATTAAAGTTTATATCTGCACAACTACTGTTCAAGAATTAAATTCCAAGTCTGAACATTTTATAATGTTCATTGTTCAGAAGATATTATCAAAGCAAACCGGCTTTGAACTTTGCGGGTATATACTTTAATCTTGCATAGCTTCTGTGGTCAATACTATATTCACTCCTGGGAGTGCAAGCTTAGAAAAACTTTTTTTAATATTAATTGCATTCAGAAACTTCACAATTTAAAAACATTTATAGAGTAAGGTATTGAAAAATAGCGTAGAAAATAGAACAATATTTTATCAAAAGTGTTTAAAATGAAATTCGTGATTTCAATTCTTAAAATAGTCTTCGTCTTGACTTTTCGTTTTTGCAATATTTTTTTTAAATTTTGCTTTGCAGCGTATTTTTGGAAACATCATACTCAATTATTTTTTTAGAATTGAGTTTAATGTTTTTTTTATTTATTTATAGCTTTTCACTGGCGACCGGGTTTTATAGTGACTGATTAGTAACGGTCACGAAAATAAGAAAAAATGTTATTAAAGTAATTCAGAAAATGTTTCAATACATGCAAAAATAAAGTTTTTGTTGAGCAAAATTACAGCAGATATCATTAGCAGGTTTTTGCTTTCATTCATCATGTTGCATATATTTAAACATCTGTTTTTCTTAATTTTTTTAAAACAAACTAGCTGAAATACTTATTTTTCTCATTATCGGGTAATCGTAAATTTAATGAAAAAATATTTGTTTGAAATATTGTCGATTCCCCGTCGTCCCGCAGCGGATATCCTAATCAATCTACTGAACACATTTTGCAGTCTTTTTCTTTTTAATAAATATCGAATAAAACTCTCGCCATTATCCATGACCTTTTTATAGGTCTCGTTGGATGAGCAGATCTGATGGCTTTAAAAAAGTTTCATAATCATTTCAACTAATTGATAATGTCCAATCAATTAAATTCTACATTACTTCAATCTAATAAGCTACATATGCAATGCTGGATTACCTTATTTTAGCACGAAGGTGTCAAAGTTATTAGATTACAAAGAGTTCCACTTATCAGTTTTTAAATAATAAAAAATTGTGCACTTTGTGGTGGGTAAGCTGTAGGCTGAAATATTTTTTAAAAAAATCTTTTTTTAAAATTTTTTAACAATAATGATTTAATAATTTATTTCAAGTCTGGTTGTTAATTTAACTTAACCAAAATAAATAATAACTCACCTTAAATCAATCTTAAAATATGATTTGAGTAAAAACACCTTTTTCCTAAGACACTATTTTGTTTCTTTAAAAAAAAGGGAAATTCTTGAGTTATTTACTCAAATATTTATATTTTCATACCATTTCCTAAAAGTCGCAAATAAGTTGTGCTCCAAAAATGAAAATCGATTTGTGGTAGAGTATGGAAATAGAGGTAAAAATGTGTAATCGAATAATTCATGAGTATGAGTTAAGCTGTATAATTGTTCAAAATGTATCATAAACTTAAAAGTAAGTAAGCCCAATGCATTGATCACGAAACAACAACTTTGTAGAGTCGTGTTTACTGCGGTTATCATCACTAAAAGCTTTTTTATGGCTACCCATACAAAGGTCGTTTAACGAACGCAAATATATTGCCCATCAGAGATATTACTTCCAAACTATAATATACGATCGAGATGTCCTCCCTTTTCCTCTTTTCCTCCCTTAACCTCGGCTATTTCCTTTTGGGTGGGATTTCCGCAGCAAAGCGAAATAAAACACACGAGTTAAACCACTACCTACAAAAATGATAAAAACAGAATAAGATTATTATTCTTCTTTTGTTGTTCTGATCATTCAAGCACCATTGCAATGGAAAAATTAAAGAGTTCTCCGACTGCAAAAAAATCTCATTTATGTATTGCGATCTTACTGGGAATTGAATCTCTAACGCCACCCGGTGAGAAAAACAATCTACTTTAATGATTTCATACTAAGTGTTCAATTAATAATATCGCCGTTGGAAAGGAAAAAGTTACCAAGCAACACCTAGCAACTTTACAGAGAAACCAATCAAAGTTATTTTTAATTAATAAAAAATCTAACACGTTCGTATTATTTTGTTTGGCGTTAATTTTAAAAAAGCTTTAATTAGCTCTTTCGTAAAATTACTACATTACTACATTTTATTTTTCCAGCGTTGATACATTTAAAATGTTACAAAGTAAATCAATCAAACGATCAATAATATAATCATTATTTTTACTACGCGGAAACTTTTTAATCTCAAAAATACACATTAATTATTTTTTTTAATACTCTAAATGCAATCAACTTTAATGCAAAGCTTAAAATTATATATATGGTGAGTATTTTCATTTACACAATTATTTTGTCACTTGATTCTAAATTAGATTACTGATAATTTCCTGAAACAAAAACTATAGCCTTGGTTATCCAAAGTTAGTGAAGTAGGCTCCATTTGTTCCCAGTGTGGTGGTAAAGTTTGTCAGCACGCCTGCCATAAAATATGTGAGAAATACATCAACCCTTTCTTCCTCGTATGTGCTCCTACACAATTTACAATGTTGCCAATACATTAGTGCTGTAATTTCGACCTTTACATAAACATCGTAGCAATAAAAATTATAAAACAAACCCAACGTTTATTGTGTATTATATAAACGTTCTCCTAATTTAATATTTTTAGACTATTTTCAAATAAACAAACAAGAAAAAGCAAATCAAATTGTGGTATAGCGTGGTTCTGCGTCACTTCTATGGAACAAAAACCCTAACATTTGACAATGAAAATGACCTGTCATCCATTACTCTTATTTATTTATTTATAATGATTATTGGGTACACAGTACTATAATGGTATAATTTATTAACATTATTACAAAAAACATTAACCTTACACAGCACTAATTGCGTACACAGCATAATATACAATATTCGTACAAATTTCAATACAATACGAGAGGACCACAAAATGTAATAAAAATAGTTTTCATTTATTTTTAATGTCATGTTTTATCAATAGCTTATCTATTTACTTGTTTGTGTATTTTATTACGTATTTTCAACCTTATATGTAAAAGGCGCTAAATGCTGTTTATATGAATAAAATAAAATAAATAAGGTACACATGATATTGTTTTTCAACAATGTTTTGAATACATAAAAATGTTTGTAGATAAGCTGCATTTAATTTCTAGGGAGTTATTAAGATCTGAATTTATCGCAACAGAGAGAGAAAACATTTTGGATAAAGGAATATGGAAGTCTAAGCATTTACATGGCTTATGACCTATCGTTGGCTGGTCTACATGGCCATTTTACTCACTGTGTAAAGTTTACCACTATGTCTATGTTTAAACAACCACATTTCCTCATCTTTTCCATCTGTTGACTTTTGTGAAGTTAAAGAGCTGAAACTTTTATTGGAGTAGGTAAGATTCATCTGACATAATTGGTTCTCTTCCAAAGTGTTTTCAGGCATTGCCTTACAGGTGAAATTCAATATTCCTTTTCTCAAAAAAGTTTTTCCTTTTTGTTGCAACAAATTCAGGTTTTATTTTTATTAGTGTTGTTAGTGTTATGTGAGTTTGTGAGTGTGGTGTGTGGTGTGTGGTATAAAGAATAAAGTTTATGGAATGTAGTGTTAGGTGTGTTATGTGAAAAAAAGGCTTATTATTAATAATAATATCTATAGGAGTCAGATTATGTTTGAAGCAGAGAACTAAGCCGTTAAAATCTAAATCATACATCTTCTCATATTAACAAACTGCAACAGGGATGGAAAATACCTTAAATAAGGTAATATAGAAGTCTAGGCATTTACAGGTCTTATGACCTGGCTGGTTTATCTTATTGCTGGTTTATGTGGCCACTTTTAACACTGTGTAACATTCACCATTTTGCCTATGTTTGAACATCTTTATATCTTCAATTATTCCATTTGTTGATTTAGTGAAGTTAAGTGAACTGAAACCTTTATTGTTGTGAAGAGATTCATCAGACTCAAATACTTTACATACTAGGCAACGCCTGAAAACCGTTTTCTATTTTTTTTTTGTTTTTTTTTGGACCAGTTGGTTTCATTACAATATTTGAGTTTGTCCAAATGTTTGTAGACAAAATACTGGATTTCACTTCCTCGGGAGTCATTAAGATGTACAAATTTCAACAGGGATGGAGAATACCTTAAATAAGGAAATATGGAAGTCTAGGCATTTACAGGGCTTTTGACCTGTCATTGGCTGGTCTAAGTGGCCACTTTACACACTGTGTAACATTCACCATTTTGCCTATGTTTAAAAATCCATTTTTCTTCAATTCTTCCTATTGTTGATTTTAGTGAAGTTAAAGAGCTGAAACCTTTTTTGTTGTGAAGAGATTCATCTGACTAAATTAATTTACAAATTAGGCAATGCCTGAAAATAATTTTCCATTTTTTTAAAAACTTTTTCTTGGACCAGTTGTGACAGCCAATGACAGGTCATAAGCCCTGTAAATGTCTAGACTTCCATATTCCCTTATTAAAGGTATCCTCCGTCCCTGTTGTGATTTGTCTTTTGTCCAGTCTTTTGTCTACAAAAATTTGGACAAACTCAAATATTGTAATCTTTTCATGTATTTAAAAAAATACTGATTGCTCTTACGAATGGAAATTCTGAGGAAAGAATGAGTTTCTCTGGTATTGTGTTTGTAATAACTATTGACATTCTAAAATAATCACATTTTTTCTCATATTTAAACATATCGTGAGCATACAAGGAAAACTGTGACAAATTTCGTTTGTTAGCAAATCAGGGTTTAACTTTTTACAAAGTCACAAACTAATAGCTTTGCTATTTAGTACACCTGATTTTAAAATTATATTAATGCATTGGGCCAGTTTGAAAGTGGTTAATAATGTGAATATTTTTGTTGCAGACTTACTTGATCAATACATAGTTTTTAATTTTGTAAAAAAATATGAGATATACGTAGACTTGATTTTTTCCAGTAAAATATAATAGTCAGCTCCGAAACTGCTTAGTGAAAAAAATTCGAAATTGCAAAATTTGACTTGGTCAGTTTTTCTGGTATGCTCACTAAATATTTGTGCTTTACTAATGATTCTATTTTTTTATGAAGTGATAGAGCTGAAACCTTGTAAGCGAGATCTCTCTGAAATAAAACACTTCTCTTAAGTTTTACTTCAGTACCTACTTGTCAACGAAGATTTATATAATTCGAAAATGTTGTCAACACAATAACGTTCAAGAATTTCTTGAATTCTATGCATTTACTTTTTTTTTAAATAATCTTGTTAAATGTACACTTTTGTACATGATTTTTTGTTGTGAATAAACATTTTAGACAGTAAATAGTTAATATAAAAAAACAGATAATTCCCTGAAATTGCCTACACTTTCCTTATCATATCTAAAAAAATGTCTCTCTGTGACATGATATCAATCTATAGACATCTACATCCTGTGTAATTTATCAACTTTGGAACTAGGAAGCTGAATAATATGTGACTTTTATAACTTTAACATCAAAACACTTTTAGACCTTCGAAAGAAAGATTATTTTCTATGTTTTTTTATCGTCTCTATTGTGTCTCAATAAAATATTTATGAGACCGTTGGGTTGATTATGTTTGGAGTTTCCCAAAGATTTCTGCCCTCAACTCTAATTGCGTATTTTTGCAAAATAAATAAAAGCAACCCGAGCAATAAGATGCTCGTTAAATATTCCGGCATCGCATCGAATATTTGTATTTATTGAAGCACCACTTCAAATAACAAAGACGACGGTTGCTTTTCTTGACAATACTTTAATGCAATAACGATTTCGATTTTTTACTTATATTTTATTTATAAACAATAGATTTTTTTTATTTAAGTGATGAATCCTTTATGCTTTTCACCCTTAATTAAAAACGTTACATTGTTATTAAATGTTAACGAACATAATGTAATTCATAGCCATTCTGTAGAATATTTGAACAATTTGATTTTACTAAGCCTTAACTTTAAATGGAGAAAAATTTAATAAAATTATCTTTTTAAGATATAAAAATACATATTTCATTTTCAATAATAAAATACTTCCAATCGATTTCTTTGTTTTTCCGTTAGCGATTGGGAATTAAATTATAAAAAAACCGTCGTTTACTCACTACCGTGATATTCATACAATGTACTAATATTTACTAGCAGGCAAAGGTCGGCTATTACAGACTGTTACATGCTACCGGCTGGCCTTCGTTTTATAGACCCTATTGGCCTCGGTTGATCGGCCCTTCGTTAATTAAGAGCTCCAGCACCTAGAAATATCACCCCTTTGGGCCTCAAAATGATTTTTGGTGGATTTTTCCAAATGTAATAAAAAAGAATTTGTCACTCAAAATAATGCTACCAAAATCTCACAAAATAAACAGGAATATTAAATCCAAGTTGTTAGAACCGGGTATGGTTCCGTGAATAATGTCGGCGACTTACGAATCAAAACCACAATTCCAATTCGACCATAGTTCCAATTTTCTAATGATAAAATATTTACAAGTCATTGAAAATGCTCCAAAGTTAAAATGTTTCAGTAAATCATAAGAACGCAAAATATTTACTTTATATCTTAAAGTATATATCATTTAAAATGAAGATGTTGGCGACTGTTACATGCTGGTTAATTCAGCTTCTCGGGCCCCATTTAAATATGTCCTGTTGGCCGTATTAAATCGGCCCTACGGACCTCAGTTTATGGGCTCTTCAAGATTCGATTAATTAGAATCACGAATATGCAGTATAAATTATTCACAATACAAATTACAATCAATATTCATTAATCACTTTGTAAAGCGTCCTTGAAAAATTATATTATGAAAACGGTGCCATATAAATTATCCGTAATAATAAAAGATATATCATGTTTTTAAAATACTAAAAATTTATGCCGATAATACTTATTATTTGCTCACTTATATTACGAAAACCAAACTACATTCAAATTATCCTCGACAATGAAAAATATAAGAATGTATTTGCTGTGGGAAATTGTTTTTAATACATTCATGTATAGACTCGCTCGTACCTGCATGGATAAATTAATAAAATTGGTCAACACCACAAAAAATACATATCTTAAATAATTTTAAAAACTTTAGTTTTCGATTTGTGGTTTTGTTTTTACATATGTACTTAACGAAGACAAAATATGAAAACAAACACCCCGAATCAGCAAATAAGAGTTAATACGGGAAGATTCTGGAAAAAATCGTAAAAAAGCTTTTTTCATTATTCGTGAGAAACAGATACGATAGATGGTTCGAATAGGCTGATGACTGAAAGAATAATTATTATCAATGTATTTACATTTGTGTTTTAATCCCACTATAAACACAAATGCTTGCCTCTTATTTGGTGTGGCATTTCTTTAATTTTTAAAAAATATTTATTGTTTCAATAACGAAAAAAAATATAAAATTTTGTGTGCAAATTTTTTTTAAAATATGTAGATATATATATTTATTTTTAAACATTCTTTTGAATACGCGGATAGTTTTTTTTTATTGTAGGCATGTTGATAGATGCTCATCAATATATATTTTGTAATATGTCGGTTCTCTATACTTGATAACTGAAAGGTTAACGTTTTAACTTTTACGTTAAATTGTAAATAATGTTATAACAGTAGAATAATAAAACGTATTTTTAGAATGTCCAAATGAGAGTGGGAAATAGTATTTACGTTTCATCACAATAACTATTTATTACGTAATATAAATGAATATTGATATATAATAAAGCTAGCATGTTATTACAATGTGGGAATTTGTGCTGTTTATGAAGCCAATAACTTGATAAACAACATATTAAACCACATAGCAGGCGATAAAATAACATCATGCAATCGCTCCAAGGCTCCGAAATTATAGCCTTGCTCAGAATTAATGGAAGGGAATAGTCGTCTTACTAAAGTCATTTGATACGAAGGGCCTTCATTACGTAATACATAGCTGTATAGTTGGGTAGATTCTATCCTATCTCTCCTATTATATTGAAAGCTCCGAGACTAAGTGTTCGGGATATTGAAGCGTAGAATTGAGTTTTAGTTAATTATACTCTAGGACTGATTGAATTCGGAATAATTTCGCCAAGATAATTCTGATGATTGAAATGTTTCTTTTTGTTTTCATTAAACATATATATATATATTTATATATATATATAATGGGAATTTATATAAATAATCCATATTTATTTTAATCTTGCGCTCGCAACAACCCTAATTCAAATTATTTATTTAAAATCAATTTATTGAAATACAATAAAGATGCATAAAAAAAAGATTTTACAAGACTCAAAGTTAATTTATATGGCTTCGCGATACTAATTTTCTTCAAAAAACAGTATAACTCTTTTCATCTAATACTAAACATATTAATACAATCCAGAAAAGTTGGTGAATCTTTTAAGATTTGAACATACTTTAAATGTGTAGTTAAACGTATTGTTTTTTTACTAGTTACTGTTTGAGAGAAAAACACTACTAAACATAAAGTGTTTAAGAATATTATAAATTCATTTTTACTTTTGATGTTTATACCAATATGCCTTTTATGTATTTAAATAAAATTATCCAAAATAAATTTCCTTTACACCATACAAAATACTTTTTTGTATTGTGTAAAGGAAAAAAAGCAAAAGGCTTTTTTTACTTTATAAAAACCATAATCAAAGTTAATCCACGAGCGTTGATATGCAAATATTCTGAATGCATAAATAATTTTTCAAACATTTTAATTTCAAAGTCAAATACTCTTGCGTTGCCAAAATAAAAAATCATTTCATATTTAATTAAAAACCCATTATGTTAATATTGTTTGCTTGCTGTTTTAAAACTTAACAAAGGGTTCTGCTTCTTTCCCTAAATTCATGATTTTAGTATTCTGTTTCTCAAATAAGTGAATTGGTAGTTTTATGATCCTTGTATCAAACAAGCATAAAAATTTTTTTTTTAAATATGAATGGAACTCTTTTTATATGTCATATTTTTTTATCGTTTACATTTTTTTATCTTTTAAAGTAGCGCTTTTAAAACCTGTTTAATTATTTGCGGGAAAAAGTGTTAGTTTTATGAAAAAATGGTAATAAACATCTATAAATTCTTTATGACACAGTACAAATTTGGTTAATATATTTCTGAAGATGGGTTCGTGGAATTAAAAACGGTTAGCATATGTTTATTATTTTGGGGTGCTAATACTTTTTTTTAAGTTAATACTTTTTAACGGAAAACTACTTATTTAGAATATTAGGCATAAGACGGTTTGATTTCACAATCAGTATTGAAAGTTCATGAACGGACAAAGCAGCTTTTTATAACAAGTGTCTTGAGGATGGAATTTGAAAGGCCGTCGATGATGATTTTTCGGACTTTTTCGGCGAATTTAGGGATGCAAAATTGACGTGAGAGTAGGCAAGAGTACAAGCTAGCGATATGGTCTCCTGGAGGCGTCTGATGATATCCACATGCTCCACTTAAAAGCAAATAAGGAAAAGAAGAAGAAGATGGAAATAATATCATGGATATTTACGCACAACTTTTAATTGATAATTTTTAGATTAGTTTCTGCGAGTTTAAAACAAACCTACCCCATGTTTATGTTTACACAAAACTATAACCCGTGGTATGTTCAATGTACATGAAATGCATAAACACATGAGAAAGGTTTATTGTAACCACACAACTGCAGAGAGGCACTTCAAATTGGAGAATTAAACAATACAGTAATCAACGTTACGGAATAGAATTCGTGAATGAAAATTAATTAGTTATGAATAATTAAAAGACAACTTAACCGTTTGTGATTTAAATTTTAATACATGAATAGTGTTAAGGTTCCTTCTTAAATTATTGTAGTTGGAGACTGTAGTGAAAGGCGTTGCTTTTTTGTAGAGATTTTTTCTTGGAGTATTACAATTAAACGGTTAAAAGTTAATAAATTAAAATTAAATATGGCAAAAACAAAGTATATGAATATTGGGAGAAAAAATAAACACCACAATATTAATATTGATAATTCAAATATAAATTATGTGAATGAAATAAAGTATCTCAGAGTTTACTTTGATGGATATTTAAATTTCAAAGTACATTCTCAGAATGTAACAAAATTTTTAAAAAAACATTTATGGGAAGATTACGAAATGATATAAAAGGAGTTGTGTTCTAATCTATAAAACAATAATGTCCTCACATAAATTACTGTTTTTCCATTATTTTTTATTTTGTAATGAGGGGGAAATTAAAAATACACAAATTCTTCAAAATAAGGCAATGAGGATTGTACTCAAAAGAAATATATATTTAAATATAGAAATAATGCATAAAGAAATTGGTTTGCTCACAATAAAGAAGCGAGTAAAATATAATGTAGCAATTTTTATACGTAAAATAATTAAAGAGATAAAAAACAAAAAAAAACAATGTTATTGGTACATACGAAACAAGGGATAGAAAAATATAAGATTAGCAATGAGGAGAAAAACAGAATCTCAAAACTCATTGTACAAGGGATTGAAACTGTACAATCAGTTACCTCAAGAGATAAAAGAAATAAAAGGAATTAAATTATTTAAAAGTTATTTGAAAAAATATATTCTTGACAAATTTGGAAAAAATAGTAATGTTAATAAAAATTTATTTGAGTTCTTAAGATAATATATATCCTCTGAGGGTAGCTCCACATATAATCCACAATCTACCACAGAGGAACAAACAAATACAAAATATAAAAAATCGAAATTCGAAATCAAAGTTCGAAATCTCGCAACTCGTCGTACCATGTTGGATATGAGCTTGCTCAGTAAAATTGTTTTAATAACCTAATTGACAGCCCAGAAATTGTTAAAAGCATTTCATTTCGAGTCCCTGTCCGTAGAATTCGTCAATCTGTACTCTTCGACATTCCTAACTCAATGACTAATTATATAAAAAATAGCACTCTTCGAAGAATGCAGATTACCTATAATGACGTTAAAGGCATTTTAAATTTATCTCTTGCCTAACTTTTAGTTTTGACTTTCAATTTTATCTTTTAGTTTTAACATTTTAATTTTTATTTTTAAGCTAAACTTTTAATTTCAGCTCTTAATTTTTACTTACTCATGTGTACATCTACTACCTGCGTCTAATCAATTATTGTTGGTTGTGATTTTTTACTAAAAAATATCATTGTTCATGGAAGCAGAGAGAGATGGGAGGAAGGTATAGTTGGAGCTAAAAACGTCTTCTCGCTTTTATGTACTTTTTATTTAATATTGATTTATTTATATTTTTTCAATTTATTTTTTAAAATTAAATTATTTTTTCCCCTCTCCTCCTGCATTCATAATAAATTAATGTGAAATCTGTAATGAGGAACTGCAGCCCTACGGGAAATTGGATACAAAAAATGTTTTCTTGCGCGGGGTAAAAATTAAAGCATTAAATTGTACTGCAAAGTTCCTTGAAAATTTACGGAAAAAATAATAAAAAATATTTTTATAAAAACGCACTACTTTGAATGACGTCACTGGTTCATGTGAATCAACCTATGATCTGAGAGCTATGGAAGATTTCCGGTCTGCTTGTCGCTTCTGGACCAATGGAAAGAACTGAACAAGAATAAGCGGAAATGAACCTCTGACGTTACACGCGGAGCTATTTCAGAAATACAAAACTTTAAAAAATCGTAGCGCTGATGATACGATATATCAAAATTGAAAATAAAATTTTTTGACTTAGTTTAAAAGTCTATAAATAAATAATAAAATTTTAAAAAACCACTGAACTTCCTCATTGGCCTAATTTTTTTTATTGGTCTTTTTTACTTTGTATTTATATAAAGACTGTATGATTTCCTTAATAAATAAATAACACTTTAATAACAAACCCCACCATATGCGCTTCCCAGGTGAACCATTTTAAATAAATAAACATAATGAAATTTTCTTCATTATAGCGGTACCAATTTCTATTATGTTTTTCAAAAAATTATTTCTTTTTGGATAATATGTATTCTTTAAATTATTTCAAGTATTTTAAGGTGCATAAGACACATGCGGCCTTTAAAAGTTTACTTTTCCCATCT
The DNA here is from genome assembly GCF_059751315.1 of Micrasema longulum. NCBI lineage: Eukaryota > Metazoa > Arthropoda > Insecta > Trichoptera > Brachycentridae > Micrasema > Micrasema longulum. The sequence goes on from NW_028277421.1 coordinate 144,537, forward strand.
CTCTTTCGAAATATTGCTGTCCTGGCATTAAAATCCAGCTTTTTCACAATACACTCCCATGCCTTAACCGAAACATAGATTTTTTTAAAACGGAACATAAATAAACTTAGCTGAGACTTTTCGCATAAATTTATTTCGTTATGCACTGTTTCGTTTAATGTTTTAATTATTACTCCATATTAAATAGCTGTATATAAAATTATCTATTTAAAGTATTACAACCTAGACAAAACTATTCACAAACGTATTTGCGCTAAATGTGAGTCCGGTCCACGTTGGTCTAGCTATACGCGGTTGACCAACAAACTGATCTTTTGATGTTGCAACCCTTCTGTGCACAAAACACATCCCCTTTGAGAATTCCGGCGCCCGATTACATTGCACGAATCTGCAAACCTCTCTACTCTACTCTGTGGAAAATATACTTTTGTCGAGGGCTGAGTGACTCAAATACCACCATTTATAGCCAACATTTATATTTATTAAAATAATACGTCTTTTAAGTGTATATTTGATCGAAAATTAATTGTTATGAATTATTTTTTCTTCAAACAAAACATTATCGCTCTTCGCATCTGGGTCCAAATTTAAATGGGAAGTTAACAAATTTATCATTGATAGTGTACAAAATATAATCGAATTTTTAGAAATATTGAAAAATAAAGACATGTTTTATTACATACCAGCTGAACCTGGCAATGCTTTGCTATTGCTAGATTTCAGTTCAAACTCTTATAATTATATATAAATAAATATGTAATTTATTAAATAAAGTCAATCGAAAGTTTGATATTAATTATTGAATTAAGTTAAAACTAGATAAGAACATATATTTGTATTTTTTTGTGTTTCGGATTACATAAATTGTGAGGATATGCGGTGACAGAAAATTATGACAAATAGATGTTTGAAAATTGCTTTCTTGTCACTGTCTTTAAGATGCTTCCCTAATGCTATGCAAAAAAGATAACTGCATTACAGACCTTTTATGTCTAACTTAAATTGACAAAATCAACGTTTCGTTGTCCCATTTTCTGCACCTCAAAACTGAACCGATTTTGTTATTTTCTCAAAACAAATTATCAAAATAAAATTTTCAGTATCAATTCGTTTTGTGTTTTTCAAAAAAAGTTATCATATTTGTATACCGTACGTCCAAAGACTGCAGATAAAACTGTACGTTTTCACGTATTTTTGGATGGTTGTAGTTTCCATAATAAACCATTCATCAATAAAGAAAATTTATTGAGACGCGCCGATTGTAAATATTTATAGCGCTTTAATTCAGGGCGAAAATACGGGAATATGTTTGTATGTAGAAAAATCAGACCACGTTTCCACTCAAGATAAAAAATAATTAATTATACTTGTGTGCTTCATAATGTTTTTACATAACCAAAAAAAATAAAACCATTGACATATAAGTACACATAGACACGCTCTGAAACTTCTAAAATTATGACACTTAACTCATGCCCAAACGCTCAGTCATGGCCAATGCGTATTTAGTCGTTCTTTAACCGCTAACCGGTTTTGACGTTAGCTTGATATTTCATTTGAAACCTAAATGTCTGATTATGCGTGAAAGCATATAAAAGCTGTTCGGATAAAACGAAAGTAACTTTTCATTAATAAATAGGAACCTAGGTACTTATTTTTTATTAAATTCCAAATCAAAGAATAATTCATATTCAAATATTGAATTTATGTATGTACTAAAATACTCATTTAAAATAATTCTATGTACTAAATCATTTTTAAATAAAGAATTATTTTTGCAAATGTCAAACTGTGCTTTTGTTCTTAGGGGTAACTTTATATATTTTAGTTTGGCCCAAAATCCCGTCAAAAAAAAACAAATTAGTAGAAATAATAAGGAATTCAAAAAAAGAATCTGATTAAGATCCATAAAAAGCGAATATTGTTTGTAAACAATAAAAAACAGTTATTTTTTTAACACAAAAAAATTACATTAAAGGTGAACGATGAAAATAACATTTACGCTTCTAACTTTTTTAATACTTAATGATTATAATATTTTAAGCTATATATATGCACATGGCAAATATCTACATTTCGCTAAAAACTACACGTAAATCGGTCCATTCATTCAAACATATTTGTATATTTCTTTACTTATTTATTTCTCTATTTATTTATTGATATATTTCGTTATTTATTTATTTTTATATGTATTTATTTATATACACAGCACGCAATGCCAACAATGTGTAGAATTAAATACTTCAAATTATGTACAATAGGTAAACGAAAAAAATAAATTGATAATATGTGCATATTAAATCACAGTGGTTTCGTTCAATAAACATATTGAACATTCACTAACATTTTGCGCAAAAAAAAAATCGCAATTGGAATATAAAAATTAAAAAATCTGAAAAAAGATTTAAAAAAAAGGGCAATTAGGTTTACTTTTAATCATAGACTATTTAACTAAAAACATTTTATAATATGTAAGTATACCAAGTTAAAGAGTAAAAACTTTTTTGTTTATCTTAAAAATAACAGTCCAAAAAATATGAAATATGGACACACAAAATAATACAAAAAGTAGAATGAAAGTCAATAGAAAAAAAATATTTACACATGTATGATAGGTGCATAACAATAACCTAGCAATAAAAGTGAAATAGAACTGAATTGATAAACATAAGCTGACGTATTAAGGTCATTTATTAAATTAAAGTATTAAGGTATTTTATTTTTTTTATTTATCTTTAAATTAGTATTCATTTGAATTGTTTTAGCATTACACGATTGGAAAAAAGTCCTACAAAAAACACAGGAAATTTTTAGCCAGTCAGGACTTGAAACAACGAACCTCTGTACATTTTTAAATCAATGAAATAAATACATGAATAATTTTTGTTTTTGCGTATGAAACATTTACAAATTCCAAATTATTTCGACCCGAGCCAAAACAAATGAACCATTATCAGTACACAATAATGAATTATCTTTGTATGCATGTTATATGTATTGTAATTATGTATTACCATTTTATTTATGTAAATTAAAGTCGTATGTGCATTTTGCATTACGCTATTTTCATATAAAGGTTCAGTAACTAGGCAATTTCATGTCAACAGAATAATAATTACCTAATTACTTCATTAAATAATGGCATAGATGTTATATTTGTATCTGCTTTTGATTAATTATTCCGTAATTATCGTCTGTATCCAAGCCCGATGGTCATTTAAATAAATTTAATGCTTTCAAATTGCAATACATTTATTTCCAATGAATATAAGTTCATATAAAATTGTATATGAATACATTTCGACTTTTCTGTGTCTATTGGTTTCGAGACGTACTTGTCTTTACGTCGTGACTCAAGTTACACTTACACGCTAATCTAACTATACGCTCTATACAAATATAATAACCACAAAATTTTGCCTTTAATATTTATAATAATTTATTTTTATCATCTTATTAACCTTTAGCATACTGTGTAAAAAAACTCCCTCGAGTCACTGTGTGATAACCTGAGGCTAGGAAATGATTGCTTGAAAATTATTGTATTTTTTTATCATATTGAAATTATTTGTCTGTCTTGCTTAGTGATCTAATCTTAATTACAAATCTTTTCTGTCTACTTTTTGTTAATCTGTTTTTTTCTCTCAAATGAGAAAATGAGACAAATGAGACCGATCAGTTTGTCTCAAGGTTATCGATATTTTGTCATTTTCTGAGATCTAGGCGGACAAAATATTTTATTTAAAATTATCAAATTTACTGAAATATGTTACATTTTTTTTTGTTGAGATTAACTTGAAGATAACGAAAAGTTTCGTGGTAATATTTATGGCTGTTGCAGAGATATTCATCAATTAATTGCAATTTACAATAAAATACTATAATTTACATTTACAGTAATTCAACGTTTTTTTGTTTTTTAATTTAAAAAATGATAGTTTCGGGGACTAACAGATTATTTTTAAAATAAAAATTAATCAGTCATCATTATTTTCATATCAGTATGCTGTGGCACATTAATGCTCCAATCGCAGCATATCTCGATTATTTTCTTTACATTGAAGGTAAAGGGATCAGTCAATCACTCGTCAAGTCCCTTTTTTTTGTATGTATATTTTATTTATGTATTTAAACATATTTTACAAAATGGCACAAAAACACTCTGACAAATTCTGCTTGTACTAAGAGTAGGCTCAGTATATGAATGGTCGGCAAGCTAAAAATATTAGTATGCCTAATGTTGCAATCGGTTCCTATATGGGCAAATGCCTGTTCTAAAAACCCGATTAGTTGCAGCAAATATGGTTATCAAATTCCCATTAATAAAAGCATTATTAAAAAATCGTTAAACAGTTATAGCCCAAAAAAAAATATATAAATATAGAGTTTACGTTAATATATATATTTTTTTTAATAAATATAAATATATATATATATACTTAATTTAAAAATTTAATAAATTTATAAATGATTCAATGAAATGGCATAATATTTAGATTACTGCCCTCAATAAATTCTTAGATTCCTGACTTCCAATGTATGTCAACCAAATTGTAATTCTCTTTTTCAATACATTTATCAAATTTCCAAACATATGGAATCAGGTTTAATAGTTTAGGTCCGTTATATACAAAAGATATTTGGAATACAGCTATACGTGCTATTGGAATCACCAAATCGTTTCTTACTGCACTCTTGGTTGAGTACGCATGATTGACAATCACCTGAGTGCTCCTATTTTTGTGAATATCGAGTATGACTTTTCTTGTGTAGATTTTGCTCAAGTCAAGGACGTCTGAGGATTTGAAAAGGCCTTCACTCGGATGATTGTACGGTTTTCGCAATATTATCCTTAATATTGATTTATGTACCTTAACCAAGGAATCAAAAATAGTCTTGGCAGCTCCTCCCCAACAAATACAACCGTAGGCCCGCTAAAGAGACTTATGTCCTCAGATACGATGTACGATATGCAGTCGGTAAGCTTTTTAATGATGTAATAAAATTCTTTATACAAAATTTAATTTGGCTTTTGAATGAAGAATACCGTTTCGGTCGCAAAATAGGTCCAGAATCCCACACAGAGTGTTTTTGACAATAGCTCCTCTCGGGTAAAAAATCTAAATAATGAAATCAAGTGGGGAAGTAGTAAGTGCGTTCGCTTACCGGGCTCGAGGTTTAAAGGGTAATTTTATACTGCAATATTTCCGTCTCTAGATAAGCACTGATCATCATCGATGAGCGTAAAACTGATCACCTAATTTTCGAGCAATAGATGATCGAAAATCGCTGCATTCCGCGATTAATTGCTGTGACTTATGCATTTCTAGTAAGGGAAGTGATAAGTAGATGCAAACAAGGTTCGAAAATATTATGATATTTATATAAATATTACAGTATTCGATATATGTATCGCCATACAAACAATTTTAGAAGGTATCCAAAATAAAACACTGCATTTGGATTAAATTTTTATTTTATTATTATCAAATATACAGGGTGTTCTTTAAACCCTGTCACATCCAAAACCACAATGATCAGTATGGGCAAGAAAACATATTAGCATACAATAAAATATATTTAGAACAAAGAAAATTTTAAAAAATAAAATATTTAAAAACCAAATGGTTGCTTACTTCTGAAGGAGAGAAGTGAGGGGAGCGTGTTGCAGTATCATTTTCCCCCCTCCTCTTCTTCGTTTCTCCCCTGCAGAAGTAAGCAAACGTTTGCTTTTTTTCTTATTTTATTTTGAAAAATTTTATTTGTTCTAAAAAAATATTTTAATGTGCCAATATGTCTTCTTACTCATACTGATCATCGTGGTTTTGAATGTATCAGGGTTTTATGAACACCATGTATGTGGCGCGTTTTGTCTTGTTAAGACATGATCAAAAAAACTAACGAAAAAACTGACAAAAAATTGATTTTTTGATAATGTCTTAACAAAACAAAACGCGTCACATATATTTTTAGGAAACAAAATTAATTTGCTACATAAAAGGAAGATCGTGATATATATCAGTCATATATTCCACGTAACCTGGATATAGGTATAAGGATGTAATAAAAATTTTAAATTGTTTAAAAATTTCAAACATTTACCGAATGTAATAAACGCAAAAACTAACTTATGTAAGTACCTACTACGATGCAGATTGAACCTCACCCCCACCTCCTGTCTTTTGGTACCAATCTACCGTTAGATAAATGAGACGGGCTTCGGCCAAATTACAGTGTCTACAAGAACCCCTTAGACGAGAGACTTTGGCTTGTTTAGTATCTTATCTTTAACAATAAGCTCTGTATTTTAGAAGCCAGCCATTTGAAAACACCAAGAAAATATCTACACAATAGGTACGTCTCTCTCTTGACTTTACGGAATATGTTCTCTAACAAAATAACTTCGGAACTCGAATGACCTCTGATATGCATTTTTACTTCAAACTACAAAGAGTTCTTTTATTAATTATTTTTTCCCAAGATTTTTTCACTTTTAAAACAAAATAACTCGAGGGTTCATAAAAATGTACTCAAGATGGAGTACACAAAAGCAGAATAATGAGAAAACTCGTTTCATTGAAAGTAAAATTCCCTTAAGAAAACAATGTTTATGGATCAGGCTCAACTTTGTGTTTTAGTTTTAGCTTGTTTGTCTAGCAAACGTTTCTATTTAATTTTCTCAAAATATTCGAATACCCTGATAATAAATAGTGAAATTAAAATATTTTACGTTAAGGCTGTAGTCTGATAAAAAGTAAAGAAATCAAATGAGTTGGCCATTTCAAAACGCCGTTTTTTAAAAAACAATTTGAAATCACGCAATTTAAATAATAAAATAAATGAACATTAGATACAAAAATTGAAAAATTCACGTACTTTTTTTTTGAAAACAAACAATAACTTTTGCTTGAAAATATACATGAAACCGTTATGTTATTGAAATATGCATAATTATTTTTTGACCGGCTTTACTTCGGTACATCAGTGCTCATATAAAAACAATATGTTCATTTAAAAGTCCTTTATTCCTAATAGATAGTAAATTGAACAAGAAAATTGTGGAAAAAAAACTTAAATTTAAGTTTTCAAAAATAAATACAAACATTTAATGTCACCAAAAATTTTAATGACTTTTTTGTTGATTTTTTCAATATAAAAAAAATATATAAAATTTTTAACATATTTTGATTGACACGCTTTTTATGAAATCATGGATATTTTTTTTTTAATAATGTTTTGTTTGTAAAAAAAGCATTTCTTTATTGGCATTTAGCAAAATCTGCACCCCAATCAACGGCTAATATTAACATTAACATATTTTGATAAAAACATACCTCATAAATAAAAAACGTCCAACTGAAACCGTTTTTCTTTTTGTTACGTAAATGTATATACAAAAAAACGAATGAACTCAAATATTGTACCTGTTTTTTTGCAAGCCATTCCTACCTGAATTAAGAAAAAATATACGAAAATGCGTGTGGTTTTAAATGCTTGTTTTATTTTTAAAAATAGAAATTTAATTGTTTTTTTACTACTTCCAAGTTTAATTATTATTCGTCTGTAAATTATTAAACAAATTTTGGATTCAAAATTTCGTTTCTTTCTTGTGAGTCGTCTAAACTGCCTGATACTATTAAAATATAGTTAACTTGCCTGTTCTGAGATAATGAATGCTTTTAATGCTGAATATTTATGCATATAAATGTTATTCTACTTAAAAAATACCTTTATCTTACTTGGTAAATATCCCATTTCTTAATAAAAAAAATTTTGTTTTGAAAGAAGAAATATTTGCGTTCTGATTTCCAAAAAAAAATCTTTTTGAGGGCCATTTTTAATGAGTTGTAAATAATTCACCATTAAAAAATAGGAATTAGGTTGGTGTAGGGTGGGATTCGAACCACAAACCTTTGATCCGTGAGTCCGAAACTCTAACCACGGGACCACAACTCGATTTAAATTTAAGTTTATATTTAAAAAGAGATGAAACGAAAATAATCATGTCAAAATAATAATTGTGAATTCTTTTGCATTAGGTTCTATTGCATCTTATGTTATATATATACATTTATTGATGGTTTTAATATTTCATTATTATGAACGTAGGTTAAATTAAATATAATTTGCAAAAGTTCACGCCATAAATATAATAAAAATATGCCTTACATATCAGTGTTCATAGATTTAATGAAATTAGTAAAATTCATTTATGGCTGAGCCAGAATCTTCAAACGCAAACAATTTCTAATAAAATACCTCCACTGGGAAGTATTTTGTAAATACAATCCCTATGACACAGATAAAATATTACTTAATCACTGTTTTTTTTTTCTTTATAAGTCTCTTAACAAAGATCTATTTCATAGTAGTAATTGTATTGTCCACACTGCGCAGTAGCATTTCTGATTTTACCTGCAAAAATATTTTGAAAACATCCGGTTGGGGCTATTAAACGTCAACTCATATCGCATACAAAGCGGCGATACTTTAGCGAATATCATAGCCTCCTTACGGAATCCTTTGCCAAAAGAAAGACGAGTAAAACCACCTGCATTGCGGAGCGTTTTCACAGAGTTTTGGCACAGCATCTTAAGCCTTCTCATAAGAGTAACATTATTATGTCTCCGCCAATATATACCATACCTAATACGGACCCATCGGCCCTCCGACGGGAAATATTATTATTAGGAAGAAGGAGACTTCCCTTTCTTTTACAAAGGACGAAACTAGTGGTCAGTTTATATAGACAGACATCTTATATTTTTACTTGACTACAGCATCAAAATTCTTCCAAACATTGAAATAGAATTTATTCTTTCATGCCTTTCGTAAAATAGTTAGTTTGGTAAAGTATTTTTATTAGTTTGTGTTTATAAACCTTTTTGAGTGAGTTTTTTTTTCATTAATCAATATATTTTTAGTTTTAGAAATTAAACTGCTTGGTTTACTCTTACTGTTATTTATTTGATCATCGCCATCGTAAGATTTCTCCTAAAGACACATCTAACGATTTATAAATATTGTGAATTTGTTGGCTTAATTTGCGAATAAAACAATACTTGTCATTTATTTTTGTTAATTTACCATCGCCAATTGTATAATTTTGTCTAAACGGGCACTTTTAACACTTTGAACGGATAGTTTTTCACTAATTAAAACATCAACTCAATTATTTACTTTAATATTTTTAAAATGGTTAATATCAATAAAAAATGTTAAATTTAATCTACTAGTAATTTTTGTTCAAAACAGTTTACAGGTATTCATTTGACATTGAAAGTATTTTTTTCACAATTGTTTGAAAAAAAAAGAAAACATGACCTACACACTACACAAATGACACGGAATGTGGCTACTGCCGTCTGTGTCTCGGTACAAAATACTATTAGATAAACACATATTTTTTTCTTCAAAACACAGATTACCCTGGAGATGGTTCTTGTTTTGGTTGCAGAAACGTCGGAACGAATCCAACCTACACGGGATCACCAAAAAACAGATACATATTGATTATTAACTTAGTACGAAAATGAACATTTCTCTTACAATCGCCAAACTAAGAAGAGTTTGATTTATCAATTGATATTGTGTACGTAAGAGTTTATAAATTAATTAATAAATTTGGCGTTTTGAATTATTTTAGGGGAAATACACCAAGTCGAAAAGTCTCACGGGTCTCATGGAAATATTTTCCGATAAACGTTATGCGCTAAGTTTACACAACTGCTCTCCAGTATAATGCATACAAATTGCGATTTTAAACCCAACGGACCATGATAAGGGAGAAGAACACGACTACACCTAACGGCCTTGTTTACCAAAACATTCTCCTCCGACTAAGAACAAAAATGCCCGCAATATTTTGCAATCATTTCCATACTTATCTCCCGAGCGCTCATGATGGGAGTTATGAAATATTGTTAAGCGACTGCGCAGACAATATGATGATGCGTGTGCGAACTCGAAGGTGGACGGGATGCTGAAGACATTAAACGGGGAGTAATACGCGGGATAATAGTAGAAAGTATTATGGCTAGTGCTTCTTTCGCGAAGATTATACACCTGAATTGTGATTTTATATTAAAGTGCCATGGCATCTCATTCACTCTTCAATGGCTTTTGGATGGGTCCTTATGTAAAGGAAACGGTTATGATACGGCCATTACCGGAACGTGGGATGCCGCGAGATGCGCTTTCCTTTGTTTCCTACGTTAGGGCGCGAAAAAATTTATTTCCCCCGTCTTGTATCGGAAACGGGGCAATTTCACTACGACGCCATTACTCAAGATTTGAGATGACAGTCCATTCGGTGGCAGGAATGCCTACTTCGGGATGACAAATGACCCGGACGGGAATATTGTATTCGGATGCCGCATCCGACATTGTTTAGCTTAAAAATACAATAAGCTGGTCGGGTGTGACAGTACCGCGGGGTCACGGGACAGAAGAGTTGTACCCGATGCACATTTGAAGCAGCTAAACGAGCCTCGTTTGTCATGTTGTTGGCAAGCGACAGACATTACGGTTATCCATTTCACGTTACTACCCCCTTCGTCGCCGGAAGACGTAGCCAGAACTTTTATTCGCAACAAGCGTTTTGTCAATTCGAACAGTTGGAATTGGAATATTTTCGCAATCTTTCTTGCAGCCACATCTAAATGGGAGCTGTAACAGTATATTTGTTCCGAGATTCTAAATTCATTCGTGACTTGATTCTTGTTATATAAGAATACAAATAACACTTGAGTTGAAATTAATATATAACGCAAATAAATAAAACATAATAAACTTATGCAAAATATGAAAAAAAAAATCTATCAAATTTTAATTTATGCTTGCAGAGTCAATTAAATATAAAAGTACATTTTTATTTTATTTTAAAGGAAAAAATTTTTTTAATAGATAAACATAATTACAGAATTGCATTTTGAGATAATTTCATAATATTACAGCAGTACATTATATAGATAACTATACTTTATCTATAAGAAAATCATATTATAATACATTTATTCCCATAAACATAAATATTAAATACACATTCATACTTCAAATTTAATTTCTTTGTCCCCATTAAGATATTTTTGAAATAAAATTTTGTGACTTAAAAAAAAAAATTTTTGAAACACTGTAAAATGAAACATTTGTCAGTGTGTAAAAAGTTTATGTTCCTTTAATTGTGTTTATTTTATCATAATATCAAAATTTTGAATTGGTCAACTATATTATGAAAATCCCTCTCCTCCACTCTATTTCCTCATCCCTTAACCTTCTTACGAGCTCTCGAGGTTCAAACTATGCTCTACCACAACTTGTTTCCCATTTTCTAAAAGATAGTTATTTACAGCTCATTAAAAGTCATCTCCAAAAATTGAAATATTTGGATAAACCATAAAAACGTAGTTTTTAATTTTTTTTTAAAATTTAAATGCAAATTGAGAGTAAAGTTAGAATATATAAAACATATGTGAGACCCATCTTGTCATATTCCGTAAACACACGAGCGGACGCCACGAGATCGGCAAACCTGCTAAGAACATCAGAGATGAGAGCCCTTAAATCGATTCGACACTGCGTGACCGGGTCAGAAATGAGTTTATACGTGAAACGTGAGAAATCAAAGATAATAGTGTACGAAAGTAGATCCCGTAAAAGGTTCTGGAGAGCCACCTTAACAGAATGAGCAGCAATAGACTGATATCCACTGCAGCTAAATAATTGCCTACCGCGCGGCGCTCACCTGGAAGACATCCCAAGCGATAGAACGATAGTTGGGCTTCATCATAGAAGAGTGAGTAGTCGAAGTAAAACAGATCGCCAGATCCACAAAAAAACAAAGAATAAAAATAAATTAACAAGTGCAAACTTCAAAAATACCGAAAACCGTGTCCACATAAAGTCTAAGATGATGATAATTAAATAAAAAGAAAAATCAGAAATTAAATGAAGATAAAAATTAAATAAATAACAGCTTTTAAATGATCACTTAGAAAAAACAAAGATTTTTTCTTGTATTTTCATACTCTAATGGTAAACAAAATTTAGTATATTTTTCAAATAACTTCGATAGTAAATTGCAATCGAAATTGTAAAAATTTCCCTTGCTGCCTAGAGTCAAAGAGGTGCAGCGGCTGAACGCAGTAAACTTTTATTTTACTCCTTGTTTTAGGGCTTAATTAAGCAATATAATGTGTGTTGTGTGCACGCCTCGCGCGGCGCCATAATCACCGCGTCATGGTTTCAGGTTTCAGGCGCTTACGGATTAACCGCAACCGCGTGCTCGGAATTTCAGGCTGAATGCGATGCAGAAATTGAAAACGTCGTTTTGTTATCCTTTTATTATCTGTGAGAGTTTCTCTTTTCATTCCATGGCGTCATTGAGCGTAGCTTTTCAGGCTAAAAGCTCGCGGAGTGCCTGGGAAATTAACAATGGTCCTCCAGTTGCTCCCGCCTCGGACGGGGTCCGTAATGTAGTTTACAAGAAGTATTATGTCGCACTTGATGTTGTTTTATTAATTTACTAAATTATGAAATGCCTCATTATGTCTGTAGAACCTTCTGAATAGAAATGTTTTGCGTTAGGATTATGAACAGTGGAATAATAATTAAGCGTTAATAATGCGCAGACATTTCAATTTATTATAATTTTCAAACCCATTGAATGGAAAAACTAAAATAATTTAATTCCATATCTTTCTGCTTTTATAAAAACTGTACGTTTAAAAACTTACTTTTATCCTCAAAACAATATGTTTGTATTTTTATTCCATCTTTACCTAATCTTTGACTGTACCCATTGTAACTTGCAGTACATATATAACTGCATCAGATAATGAACTAGATAAATATCATATCACGTTTTTATATAAATATTTTTTTCTATAAAAAATAGCTCTACACAACAAGATAGATAATTTGAACCAATTTGTTTAAAAGGTGTTTATTTAATTTTTTTAAATAAACTCACTTTATATTATCGTAATAATTTTATACAAATATGATATCGTAATAACAATGCAAATTAAATGTCTTATTGGTAAAGATCTTTTCTTTTCTTTTTAGAGAGAAAAAAACATAAAAATTATTGTTATCCATAACTTATATTTAGAGGGCGATACTAAAGAAGAAATGGAACACATTGGTATTTTTTAAAGAAAATAAATAAGAATTGGTTTTTTAATTAATTAGTAGTTCGCATATTCGTAAAAAAATAAAAAAAACTATTTTTTATTGCACCTAACCGATTCACTGTGTCTTTACATTAAAATTTTGTTTGTCCTTCCAAGCTAAGGTCCCTTTGGGTCGTTTTCTCAAACAAGCAAATTGTGAATGTTGATTAACCAAGTGTGTTTTACTTGAACGCTAATATAGCCGTCTGCACCGTCATTTCTTTTCCAAAGTATTGCATGCCATTAAAACACGCCACCCTGCTACTAATATGAAGTTTAAAAACCATTTTTCAAATAAAACAAGACAAATACAACGTGAACAAATTTAAATACCAAAATACGTCGCTGATTATTCCACGCCAGTCTTACATGCCATAATATTAACGATTCATTTTTCTGTAATAATTTTATTAATTTATTCACGTGTTACAATATAATTCCTTTTCTTTTCGAGGTGCCAGGCTTTGGAATGAGATACTTCTTTATGTACAAAATGCACCTTCTTTGGCCATTTTCAAGAGACGCCTGAAACATTACTACATATTCTTAGAAACCTAACCTCCCATTTGTTTTTATATGTTTTTTTTTTTATTAAAATATTTTTCTTCTTTTCTGGTTCCTCTTTCAGTCTCCTTCCAAGCTCATTTCTTTATCCCACATTCCTCATTTTTAAAGTGTAAACCACAAAGTTATTTTATTTCATTTATACTTGCAAGCTTTTCTTTAAAAACAGCTGTTAAGGTATATTTATATGTTCTTTTGGTATATTTTTAGTGCAAATTTTTGACCAACTCTTCTTTTAAGTCTGATTTTTGTTTAGCTGGAAAATATTGCTGTAAACAACAAGTATACCAAAGTACTTTTTTATTGTACTTAAAGATTTAAATAAGTGAAAACATTATTTATTTATTTTGTATTCTAAAATTAACATACATGTTAGTTAGTATCTTTGTTTAATGTTTAAAACAATCATTTAATTTTTTTATAGATATTCCAACGGATAAAGAACATTTTTATAGAGTTATTAGGATTTTTAACATTTAATAGGCTTATAACTGGTCATTGTCTAGTTTTAATTGGTATTTATACACTACATAACAATCGCTTACCTTAGAATATCCCATGTTTTAAAAGATGAAAAAATATAAATACACTGTTTATTCCTGGTTGTGACATTTTATAAAAAGTATAATGTTTTTAATGAATAAATAATTCAATATGGAAGCAACTGAAAATAAGTGGATAAAAAAATAACAATGCTAAAAAGTAAATTCAGCCATATATATCATAACATTTTTAATAAAACTGATTTTGTTTGTTAATTTTTATACGCACGCACCTAGTTCGAATTTAAATGGTCATTATATTTTTTAACAAAACGGTCGTTCAACTCTGAATTTCATGTAACAAAACAAATGGTTATTTCTTTTAAGGTAGATACATGTAAAATATGTTTGTATATAATCGTTCGAAACAAAGTTGAAAGAGATGAGTTAACAATTTTTTTTAATGCAATATAAAATTGTTTGAAATGGATCAGAAGTAAAAGATCGACCTTTCATTCTTGGCATTCTTAAAAGCTTCGACGCTGAAAAGTGTTGAAACATTTTAAGGGTATTATTTGCCCTCATAAACTTACAGAATTACAGGCTGTAAGATGTGGTAAGTCCGATGAGGGCTATTTGGTATTTTACAGCTGGGTATTTAAGTTTTTTAACGCCGAAAGCTTTAGCTGGATTGGACGAAATAACGCGCTCTTGGAGATATAACCTCGTCGCCATGAAATACTCAAGGGAAGAGACTGCTCGAAGGAAATGCCGTAGCTCTTGTTAGGTAGCATTTCCCAAGAAACGCATAACAACCGCTCATAGACATCCATTATTGTATCTCATTTAATGACCCGAGGGAAACGGTTTATTACTTACATTTTGTACTGTTCTTTTGATATGGTAAGAATTTACTTTTATTACTATTAATCGTACTTTCTGTGTTGATTTCTTTTGTTTAATTTCTAAAGGCAGAAATAATTGTGGTAATTTTATTGTTAAAGCTTTTTTACTACTTTGCAAGAATACGAATCTAAGTCATTAATTTCAGTAGTTTAAAGAAAAGTTTTTTAGGCAATAACGGCATTATTAATTTAGAAATGATAATTTTAATTAACGTTGACCAGAAACTGTAACTAAAACTGTAATTTTATCATCATAATACCCATACTAACCACCAAGTGATGCATAAGGCACTGGATAATGTGCCAGTTACGCGCCAATTACTACTACATCACGAGGTAAACTTATTTATCTCCAATAGATTTTCTTTTACAGGATTTTTACCTGAGAGTAGCCATAGAGTTAAAAACCCTCAACCAGGATTCTGGTTTTATTTCACACATAATTGTATTTTTTGTCGACCCAGACATGGCCAAAAATGTAGACAGAAAAATTTTGATGGGCTTAATTTTAAGACTTTTTTGTGAATATGTTATCTTCGCTTATAATAATATTCTGTTTTTTATTTTTGTTTGAAAACACTTCTTGGTTTTATTGTTTAAACTACGACAGTATGTAAAAAAAAACGTTTTTTTATATATCGTCTATTTGAATAACATTGTTACAATTCAACAAAAAGCATCTTCAAAATAAAAATTAATTTTAAAATATCTAGATGTCGTATTAATTAAAGAATAGTTAATTAAAAATATGTCATGTTTTTTTTATCTTTAAACGATTAAATCAAAAGTTTACCCTTGCAAATACCAAGCACGTTTCAACACCAGATAAAATATTTACCACTTTCATTTAGTTCCATTTTGACAACGCGGTACGGAGGGTGCATCAATCACTAAGTGTTTAACAATTCAAGTTCTTTAAACTGTGTCCGTACAAGCGGTCAAAGCACTGTCCAACTGCACGCTAAACTCCTGGCTTTATGGTCTGGCGGGGCCATATATCTACTAGTCTAGTGCAATGAAACAAGTCATTAAAATTACTACCGTTTATAGTGTTTATATCGTTAGCTGGATTGTACACAGAACTTTAGCCCATTGTTGCTACGAGCTATACCTAATCCTGGATAAATCATTGCTAAAACAAATATGTTGCAGGTAATATCATATCAATCAAAGCAAGAAGTTTATTTTGTATTTATTCTGTTGCTTTATTCTAGAAACTCATAGTAAATAATAATTTAAATAATGAAATTTGCATATGTGAGAATAGACAGTACCCATTTTGTTTGCCTATACTTTGATTTACTTTAATTTTACTTTAATTAACTTGATAAACGTTAATTTTGCTTATTTGTACATTTTTTTTGCTTTTACTGTTTTGTAAACAGATCATTATAATACTATTATTTACAACAAACGCCGATTTATTCGGCACTGGACTGGAACTGAACTGATGTCTGTCCAAGTATGTCCATCTCATGAATGAGAGATCTAAGATTCAAACATTGTTTTATCACAACTTCATACCAATTTTTAAGCAAAGTTATTAAGAAGTAGTTGAAAATAACACGTGTTTTTAAAAAATAACAATAGAACTTTTGGTTAGTGTTTCTTGTCAAACTGATGAAGACAGTTTTTTTAAAAACATTTGTGCACTTACATTATTGAATTAAATAAATGAGAACTTTGCACATTAACAACGCTCGCAAATTAAGGAAATTTATTTTTAAAAAAAAGTTCAATTCATTAAACGTATAGGACAAATTGCAAAACTATGAACCAAATATGTGACAAGTTTGGTGACAACATTATTTCTAAAACTGGTCCTGACCATTACGATTCTGTGATTTGACGCCATTGGATTATTTTCTATGAGGCTGCGTTATGATCATGCTCTGTTTAAACAATTCAGCAACTTTTAAAACATTAAAAATAATTGTAACAATAAACGAATAACCCGCTCAACTTATATCTTTAAAGCTTGACACCAAATGGGCAAATGGGCAATGGAAGGAAGGTATGACAAATACACCACAATACCTAGAGCAATCGAAAATGAAATCTTTCTTTTATTCTTTAATTGCAACTGGTGGAAATCAAACCCGCTATGACGCGAGTTTCACAGTCAGCCATTTAACCAACTGCGCCACGATGCCTGCTTGTATTTCCGAAATAGTGCGTTATGCTGCCTCGAAACCCAATATAATGCCCTATTTCAGAAATAACGCCGGATTTGTTGGCAAATTTGGAAAAAAATTAGACCGACAGAATACATCACTTAACCGCTAGACGCGGAGGATATTTGAGGGTTTTAGAAGCAATCTTAGGAACTTCCATTAAAGGAATTACTGAGATATTTGCGAAAAACTTTTTTTTTTAATTGGAAAATTTCTAATTATGCTTCACTAACTCAACGAAAAATGCTGAGTTTGCGGCGTCAAATAGTATAATTGAAATCTGCTTTTACAATATTTAGAGACGGTTTTGAATTACGATATTATTTATGTAGGTAGGTTTTTATGTATAGTTTATTTTGGCATCAACAAATAATTTTCCGTTTTTGGTGGAGATTTTTATGTTTGCTTTCAATACTCTTATTTGTCAGATATCATTTTTAAATAATAAATGTGAATTATTTTTTCTTTCAAACACTTTTAAAATAACTTTATTTTATTATTTTAATTTTCAAATGACTCAATTTTCAATAACATTTAACAAATCTTTTTTTCATTGAAAAATACATGCTACATAAATAATTGTATTTAATATTTATTTTATTTATTTGTTTTTTTACAATAAACATAATAATAAGACGGAGTATTAAAAAAATAAAGCATAATTACATGTCAATGAAATACATATTAATAGAAAAATAGTAAACAAAAAATCCCACAAAGGCATGGCCTGTTCGTGGGTATACAAGAAAACGTTAATGAATTTGTGCTCCTTTAATAAATAATGAACAGTTTTAATATTTTTTTAATTTTATAATTATATCGTTATATACCAGTAACGTGAACTGTTTTTGTGTGCTTTACTACTTATGAGTAGTCTTTGAAGAACTAATTTGCTCAGTATAAAGTGAAAAACAATCAAACTTGCAATTAAAGACAACGTCGAATATTAATTAATAGTCGTATTTAGAACCGACACAAAATGAGAAACACCGTTCTCATAATTTACCCTAATATTCCAATTTTGGTGACAATTTTCAACGAGTTGTAAATAACTCACTTTTAGAAAATGGAAATCAAGTTGAAGTAGATTGGAGTTTGAGCCTCGGACCTCTTATCCGTGAGTCCCCAACATACGCCATGGGACCACACTTTATTACTACTAAGCATTTAAAAAAACGATATATTATTAATTCTCTTTTTCTTTAAATTTTAATTCAAAAGCATTTCTATAATAAAACTAATTGCATCATTTTATTTAAACGTCTTTGCTAATTTGGTACCTATCCATTTTGTCCGAAGCTACGAGTATGGCCATTGTAGACGCTTGAGAGATTTATGGAGTTTCTATCAAACAACTTATACCGTGCTTTTTCAAAGGAACTGATGCAATTTTCAGTTGTTCATTTACATTTTTAAATTGAGTTCAGCTTTTCCAATACAAGACAATTCTTTGTTAAAAGCATTAAAAAAATGAAATTTATTATTGTATTTAAGGATAACGATTAACTTAAACATTCTTGTTTATCACACAAGAGAAAAATACATTTGAATGTTTTGATATGTTTAAAAAAACGTTGAAAAAATCTGTTAACGGATGTAATTTGAAATGAACAAAAAAAAATCATAAAATAAAATAAAATGCCATAATTTACAATTAAATTAAATTAAACAAATATTAAACAAAAAGCAATTTAATAAAATTAATTAAAATATGCCTACTGTTTTTTTTTCTGGACTAAAATAAATCATTTTCAATCTTTTGATACATGATGGTATATTTTTCAGACTTGACAAAGAAATAGTCGTATTGTTATCCTAACAGTATATGAATTTTTTTTAGTGATTTTACACGACATAGTTTTAAAAAAATCAATACGCAATACGATTTAAATTTTCCTTTTGTTATGTATTTTTTTAAATTTTATTTATCTTAAACACACAAAAATTAAAATACAAATTATCAAGTCCTACTGAAATGCATAAAATTCAATTCGTCAGCAGGTGCTTATAGTTAGGTTCTAATATATAATACATAATCTTATCTCTTAAATTCTATAACATATAAAAACTCGTATTGCTATGGAAAAAAAAAAGAAAAATATGGGTTCCCATGTGCATCAAAAATATGTTACACGTAGAAAAATAAAAAATTGTCCAAGTAAAAAAAAATAAAATATTCAATATAAAAACCACGTTATTAAAGAGTGATTTTTATCATACGTTTTTCTCTTGGGCATATTTAATTGGAACATGTTATAGATTTTTGGTACATTGTTTTTTTCACGTATTTATTATTGAATTTGGGAGAGCTTGTCCATCTTTACTAGTGAACTGAATATTATACACATACTCCAATTTATGTATATATTTAGATAGAGGAGCATGCTGAGAAACCAGCTTCTCTTTAATACACATGTTTTTTTCAAGTTATAATTAATGCTCTATCAGTATATAAACCCTGTCGTCAAAAATTATGTTTCATCAAGTATTTCTTAAAATTCATTCTTACAAAATGTCAGCATTGATTAAACGGTAATAAAACGTGTTTTATGATTATTAAATTTTTGGGCATTTTACATGCAATAACTTTACTGTCTGTTGTGGTATTTTTCTATGAAAATAATTTATGGGTGCTATTTATCATTTTTTTACCATCGTTATACAGCAAAGCTGGTCTCTCGAAATAAATTACGAGCATCCCTTAGACTTAGTAGCACGTATTTTCGGGCTCCTTGGGAGCAACGGATATTTAATTAAATTCCTGGCCAGTATGCGGTCACGCCCTGCATGGCCCATTTCCGATAAATCTTGGCTGTGATTCCTCCAGCTCCACACGTGGTCACGAGAAACAACCGATCCGGCGTAAAAAAAACGAACCATTGACATTTGTAAGGAAAACGTTCCAACTAAAGTTTAGCTGGGCATTACTTTCAACCGGTGTATAAAATATTATATTTGATGTGTTTACCTCATATTATATTATTTATGTTTAAGTTATATGAGAAAATACGACTTTTTATGTGTAGCGGCTTCGAGACGTACCCGTTTCTTCGTCAGGACACTCACTTCACTAACAAGCGAATATTAAAATACACTTCCACCTTTACCATCATTATAGTAAACATGGTATTAAGAAAGCGTATTTTAGTATTTGCATGTCAGTGTAGTGAATGTCCTAACAAAGAGACGGGTACGTCTCGAAACCGGTAGACATAAAAACTCGATGAGTGGTTGTATGTACTAACCTGATTAAATTTTATATCATTCTCAATAGTGTTTGGAAAACGTTCAAATGTTTGTAGACAGGCTGGATTTCCTCGCTAGGGAGATATTATGATCTAAATTTGTTGCAACAGAGAGGGAAAATATTTTTAAAAAGGGAATATGGAAGTCTAGGCATTTACAGGGCTTATGATCTGTCATTTTCTGGTTTGAGTTTTAAAATCCACATTTTCGTAATTCTTCCGTTTGTCGACTTTTGAAATTAAAAGAGCTCAAACTTTTATTGATGTGAGTGAGATTCATCTGACTGAATTACTTCGCTTAAAAGGCAACGTCAGAAAACAGTTTTCCAATTTTTATTCTTAATCTTATTTTGGTAAGTTAATTCAACGATGTTATGAGTATGTTAAAATATTTGGAGGTTACAATAAAGATTTTAGGTATTTTACTTTTAAAAATTCAGATGGAAGAGTTGAGTCAATAACAGGTCATAAGCCCTGTAAATGCACAGACTTTCATGTTCCCTTCTCAAAAAGGAGTTCCATTTCCGTTGCTATAAATTTAGATATTGCATATTTTCGAATATTTAAAACAACAATACAACAAATACATTCATTTCCTTACAAACATACGTTTTGGTACTTTGACGTACAATTTATGGATTATCAAAAAAATAGTATTTTTTTCCCAACGCGCCCACATACCAAAATAAATATGACTAAAAGTCTTTAGTTTAGTTCCATAGAGGGATAACTAAAAAAAATAATGTTTAAAGTTATCAATAAAATATTTTTTTTATTTTCTACAAAGGTAACTCTTAAAAACTATTTATTTTCTCATAAAAGACAAATGTATTCACATGGAAACAAATGAATTCCACAATCTCTCAGCTCCATAACTAATTAAAACATTGTGATAATTTGTATAACACCTTTAATCCTAAAAAACATTGTGTACATGTTTTACATATATATATATATATATATCATTCAATATATTCATATTTACTACACTTAAGATGGTGTAAATAATTATTTCTTACAAATCAATTTAGGTCTGTCAAAACTTTGGTTAGCCATTAATCAAAACAAGAAAGTTCTAGTTATCTCTGTATGGAACTAAGCCATCAAAATATATATTACGAGCATTTTGATTTATTTATTAAATAAATTATTTTTTTATTTTATAACCGGGTTTTCATCCAAAAAGTTCAAATTCAAGACTTAAAAAAAAAAACATTTTGTCATTTGTAATATTGTTGATTTAACCAACTGGTATAAGAAGTATCTAAACTGAAGGGTGTCTTTAGACGATTTCATATAGGTGAAATAATTTGGTTAAATCTCACCTACACCGCAAGACAAATAAATTTACGAGTTCTCAAAAAAAACTAAAATTTACATATAATGAATTATTCTTGATATTTAATTAGTTTTTTTTATATTGTTTGACATATGTGATGACTACTCGTTATTTCAAGGTTAAAATAAAAAATCTTACTCATGAATTGTACTTAGAAATTGCCATTATACATATATCAGGTATCAGATTACCCGAACCTTAGAGACCCATAACGGTTCATTTATGGTCGAGTGTTTGTGATGGAATAATAAAAGACATGTTATTTTTTAATTCATATTTAAGAAGTAGGTTCTTATCGCTTTATTTTAAATTAAAGTATTTTACATTTAAACATATTTATAACATTTAAAAATATTTAGTACTTAGTGAATTCACCTTTATTTTTTATAACATGTAAAATTCTATTATTTAGAGAAGCGTAAAGCGAATCTAAAATTTCTGATGTTATTTCTTCTTCCCAAACTTGAATTAAGTTTTTTTTTAATTCCTCAATGTTTTTTGATTTTTTTTTCCCGACTTTTTTTTTCATAATCGCCCATAAATTTTCTATCGGGTTCAAATCAGGGCTATTCCCGGGCCACGTCAACGATTTTAAGCCAATTTTCTCCTTGAATTCATTGATCTATAAAAAAACAATAAATTATTTATCATGTGGTCACAAAATGCATTTAAAAATATATATATTTGTACTCACAGTGCGGGCTCTATGGCACGGCGCAGAATCGTCCTGAAAAATTGGGTCCGCGGTATACTGCGTAATGTCCTCGATTGTTGGAATAATATGTTTTTTTAACACTTTTTTGTACTGAATGGCATTCATCGTACCCTGTACAAAATTTAGAGGTCCTAAACCGTATGCTGTCATGCACCCCCAAATCATCACGTAGGGTGAATGTTTAACGGTTCGAGTGACGCACGACAGATGATATCTTTCCCCACGTTTTCGTCGAACTATCTTTCTGCCGTCTGGACCAAAAAGGTTGAATTTTGATTCATCAGAGAAAACAACATTTTGCCAATCCTCCAAGGTCCAATTCTGGTGCTCTTTCGCCCAATCCAGTCTAGCCTTCTTCATTTTGTCCGTGAGTAATGGTTTCTTTGCGGGACTCCGTGCTTGGAAACCATGCTCCAACAGCCGCCTGGACACTGTTTTTACTGAAAATGTTGATGTGCTGGTAGACTGCACCTCTGCGTGTATTTCAGGTGCCGTTAAAAATCGATCGCGCATAACAATTTTTTTTATTAAGCGATCATCTCGGGCAGATGTCACGCGCCCCCGTCCGCTTCCTTTTTTCCGTTCTATGGATCCAGTTTCTTGGATTTTTTTAAAAAAAAACCTCACTGCACCTTCTGAATACCCAACTCGACGAGATATTTCACAATTAGATATGTTTTCTTGCGACAATGTGATTATTTTGGATTTTATCGCAATCGACATTTGCTTTGCACTTTCCATGATTGTTGTGTTATGTTCACTCAAACGCGGGTAAAACAAGACTGTTGAGACATTTTAAAATGTAAATATTGTAGAAAGGTGACACATAGTGTCCTTAATTTATTAAACAAAAGAAAGAGGTATCGATAAAGGATTTCTTAGAAAAAGGGTTCAGTAAAGTCAAGGGGCGCGGTAGCAGGTAAACTCGTAATTTTTTTTGTCTTGCGGTGTACGTCAATTAAAATTCCGCCTTTTTTTTAAATTATAAAAATAATAGAATATGGATATTTAAATATGGGCAGAATGGTGAATATTACATGCTGTGTAAAGTAGACACGTTTATAAATAAGTTAATTGCAGATTATAAGCTGTTATGTGAAATGTTTTAAAATTTTAATTGCATTATTTTTTTTATAAAAACTCATAATATACTAACCTTCGTTCTTGCCCTTTTAAAATTACTTTGAGAAAGTATTCTTAATTCGTTTAAATATTTTAATATTATTATCAGTTTATTCGAATCATAAATTTCCTAAACAAATACTTTATACTAAACTTTTTTTAATTTTTCTAGAAGAAATATGTTATACTATAAAAATATGTAATCTAAATTTTACGAATAAAAAATATTTTGATTCTTTTGTTTTTAGACAATATTTATTTGTAATGGCTACCAACGACCCTTAATTTTAGGATACAAGACATGTTTTTGAGTCATATTACGTGGTAAGAACGTCGGCATTTGCCAGCTACAACATGTTGTATGCAATATTGACATTTTCTTGGCAAAGCCAATTTAATTACTTGGCCTTTTTTCCCAACCCCACATTCTTTAACAAAAACTCAAATCCCATCGCTTGCGTTTACAAAAATAATTTTCGACATAATCTTTACCACATTTTTTTATTATATTGTTGTTTTAGAAATTTTTTGTGAATTACAGAAAATTTACAATTCGTAAATTGATCGCTCCGTAAATTATATTTATTTATTTATTAAAACTTCAAGTACAAAGAACAAGTATTTCGGCGGACTTATCGCTAAAAGCAATATCTTTCAGCCAACCAAAATTATCAATGTTGATATTGTAAAATGCGTATTAAAAATATTTCATTTGATTTTTAGATGTACCTTAAATTGCTATTATGTTATGGCAATTGCTATTTATAAAAATTGAAATGAAACAACTGTGTTATTAACTTATTATACAAATGAGTGGTTAAAAACAAATTATTTAAAGTGCTTTAAATAAAAAAAATATTTTTTGTAACTCCCTTGTTTTATTGCAACAGAGAGGGAAAACATCATTGAGAAATAAATATAGAAGTCTAGGCATTTACAGGGCTTATGACCTGTCATTGGCTGGCTTAAGTGGTTACTGTACATAGTGCGTAACATTCATTATACTGCCCATGTTTAAACATCCACATATCCTGAACTCTCTTATCTGTTGACTTTTGTGAAGTAAAGGATCTAAATCTTTATTATGTGGGTGAGATTCAATTTATTTAAGTAACTACCTGGTAAAAGAAGAGGTTAAAAAAAAATTAAAGAGTTGTTTTCAGGCGTTGCCTAGAAGGTAATTTGGTTCAGCCAGATGAATATCACCCACATAATAAAGGTTTCAGCTCCTTTACTTCACAAAAGTCAACAGATGAGAGAGTTGAGGATATGTGGATGTTTAAACATGGGCAGAATGATGAATGTTACACAGTGTGTTAAGTTGGCCACTTAAACCAGCCAATGACAGGTCATAAGCCCTGTAAACGCATAGACTTCCATATTCCCTTCTCAATGATGTTTTTGCTCTCTGTTGCAATAAATTTAAATAATTCATTTTGCTTAAAATATAAATTTATTATAGAGATGATTTATTTTGTGTACTTTTAAATTCAAAGTGTCTAATAAATCAACAAATTATTTAAAACGTTTTTGAGAAAATCATTCAATATTAAGAATTGTTGTTGTGGTTATTTTTATATATTTTTTTAGCAAAGATTGAAGACCGAATATTACACGTTTCCATGATTTTCTAAAACAGCATCAGCAGCGCATACCACGTTTCAAAATTGTTTCATAATGTTGACGTCGTAAGCGTTCGCCATTTTTCAATTTTGCTTTAAAACTTTTGTCTTTTCAATTACAGTCTCCAAGTATATATTTTAAAGAGCAATTTTAACTTGTCTCGAATATCAAAGGCGCACCACCAAAGTTTCCTCAACGCCAAAGTAATACAAAAGTGACACGAGGAGAGCGGCCGGCAGCGAATCGCCCAAATGCCCGTCGTAATAGGAAAATATCAGGCCGAAAAAGGGCTGGATATCAAAGAGTAAAAAGTTATTTGGAAAAGAGCCACGTGGTCGTTTGGTCTAGGACAATGAGACGATTTAGGGAGGGCACGTGATCGGAAAACAGATACCGTAAATGCCGCCAAAATCTTGAATGCCGGCTACTACGATACTCCCCCAGTCGCTAACAGACACAATGCCCACACGTGATGTTTTGATTCTAAATCGAAATCGGTTATCAGATTACTGCACCCCAATGCATTTCCATTCAGTTTGTTTCTTATCTTACAAATACAGGTTAGAAATATATCGCTTCTCCCAAATGTCACTAGTTAGATTATTCCTTATGATACATCAGTAAAGTAATAACCTTGTCGGTAAAAGGGATTCTTTTTATTAGTTATGTATAATTTTACACTTTCATAATTTTAAATTAATTTTATCAAGCTCCCATATACGCATAAAATGATGCCCGTTCGAAAGAGCTCATTTCACAATCTTAATGATCACGTAAAATTCGTGAACATTTTTGTAGTTTAGTAAATCATTAGTAAACAAATTACAACAGAGATAGAAAACATTCAAAAGAAGAAAATATGAAAGTATATGCATTTACAGAGTTTATAACTTGTCATTGGCTGGTTAAAGTGGCTATTTTACACACTGTGTCACATTCACCATTTTGTCATTGTTTAACATCCATATTTCTCTAATCCAATTTTTTAATCCAGTAAATTATATTTATGACTAAAAGTTGTGTTGCTTTTAAGTGTCAAATATTTACTTTTTATTTTTATTCAAATGTTATTTTTACTTTCTATCTTTTGTTATTTATATTTGTTTAATTTATATTGCATTTTTTAATTATCAATTGCACATTTTCTGATTTATATTTGTGCTTCAATTTTTATTATTATCGGTATATTTTCTAATTTAAATTTATTTTACAATTTTATTATTATTCGTTTGTTATCTTATTTGCATTGATGTTTCAGTTTCTAATTAATATTTATGATTAATTTTTTTATTACAAGTAATTGTTCTTATTTATTATTCATTGATTATTTTAAGCATCATTTAATGAAACTAAGAAAATATATGTAAAAAGAAGGTCCTTCCTTAACACAGGAATTTCTTAGCTAGTTTTACATTACATTACATCACATTATTTTTGCACCACAACAGGCCAGGAGGCTCAATTACAGTGGTGAATGACAATCACAGAACACCCAGGCTTGAGAAAAATCACATTTTAATTTTTGTGTTCTCACCGGGAATCGAACCCGGAACCTTCCGTGCGTGAGTCAAGCGTCTTGACTACTACACCACGGAGGCCACTAGTTGGAACCTGAAACGAAGAACCTCTGTTCATTTCAAAACTAAGAAATATTTTAAAAAAATATTAAAAAATTAATCCAATTCTTTCATTTGTTGATTTAAGCTCTTTTACTTCACAAAAGTCAACAGATGGAAGAGTTGAGGACAGGTGGATGTTCAAACATGGGCAGAAAGATGAATGTTACACACTGTGTAAAGTGGCCACTTAAACCAGCCAATGACAAGCCATAAGCCCTGTAAATGCCTAGACTTCCATATTCCCTTCTCTAAAATGTTTCCCTCTCTGTTGAAATAAATTAGATTATTGAAGGTTAACTGAGGACTGAATTTCACGCCTAAGGGGGTGAAATCCAGTCTTCATTTGTTTTTTTAATTATTAAAATTATGTAAATGCCTTTCTAAATAAAAATAAAATAAAAACTTTTTTACTCACTTTATTAATCCTTGTCCACTCTCAAAGTGAAGCAAAATATTTTATTTATAGAATATTTTTACGCCTCTCTTTTAAGTCAGCCTTTATTTATTTTTTTATGAAACGTTTTTTATGAAAAAACCTTTTTTTATATCAGTTTTTAACACGAAATAATCAGAAAAAAAACTATTTTCATGCATTATCAAAGCATGTAATAAAATTTTTAAATTCATCAATATAAAAATAAATATTACGGTTTTTGTCGCAACGAAATACTGAATGCATGCAAATCCAGAGTGACAAAGGGACCCTTAAAAGTGGAGAACAAATAGAATAAGTATAGGGAACATGGAAATCTCCACAATAAACGTAGTGCAGGTTGTTCAATTGATTTATTCATTTGAATCGGCTGCAACGTTCTTTGCGAAATTGAACGATTTGCCATTGTCCCCGCCCGCAACATGGGGTAAGAGTCCCCTTAACTTTTTTACGAAAGACTTGAAATATAATTTATTCGTATTTTTTTTATTCAAATAAATATTTTATCACGAGTCTTAGTGTTCCAATTGATTTAACACCGAGAGAGAGTATCTCAACTAAATAAACACAAAAAAAAAAATGCCGAGATCAAAAGTTTCTTTAACATCTTCAAAGAAATTTTAGCATATTTTATATTCTGTAATTTTAAGTCTTTAATTTAACTTTACTGTATGAAGTATGCAAAATACCAAAATACTTATTTTAAAATCTAAAATTTTTCAGGCGTTGCCTAGTGTGTAGATAAAATAATTTAATTAGATGAATCTCACCCGCATAAATAAAGGTTTCAGCTCTTTAACTTCACAAACATCAACAGATGAAAGAATTGAAGGAATTTAGATGTTTAAATATGGGCAGAATGGTGAATGTTACACAGTGTGTAAAATGGCCACTTAAACCAGCCAATAACAGGTCATAAGCCCTGTAGATGCCTAGACTTCTATATTACCTTCTCTAAAATGTTCTTCATCTCTGTTGTAATGTGTTAATTTAAAATATGTGTTATGTAAAAGGTACCTTGTTCCGTGAACTTTGTAAAAAAGTGTGTTTCTGTACATTCAATTTACGTTATCATATATTAATTTATATTTTCACGTTATTATATTATTATTTATTCGATCCGCATTACTTTTTTTTTACTACCCTTTTTTTTTTTTTTTTAATAATTTCCCATGCCACGTCCAGGCACAGGGCACTGTATTGGTAAACCTAATGTAGCGTCTTTCGATCATCTGTTAGATGAAGGTAAGGGTGATGAGTCTTACGATTCAGGTGCCAGCCTAGTGACTGGGAGGCGGACATTTCTCTACTTGATTTTATTTTTTAGATTTTTTTTAGAGTCGCCTAAGTAGTAGTATAAAACGCTCGTCCGGGGTTCTGATTTTATATCACATACAGATCTACACTCTGCTTCTACTTGGACATCGAAACATATTTTTACTCTCTCTAAAATGATAGACAATAATTGGGTTTTTTTTTCGCTTTAAAGTGTTGTTACACCATTTTTTGCTTCTTCGATTTTGAATTTTTCTTGCTAACTTTTTGTTCACGTTACCCCAGATAATATACGCTACACTTCTGTCAGAAACGTTGTAAAAAAAGGCGAACAGCACACAATAAAACATTCTCAATATCGGTTTTTAAACCTATAGTATATAACCTAGAATGCGGAGGTTTAGGGAATTTATGTTTATTTGGCCACTTTACACATTATGTAACATTCACTTTTCATTTAACTTTTGTTGTGGCGTCTGGTAGAAATAATTTTTTTTTTTAATTCTCCAATTGTCAGACTGCACCGACTTGGGTACGAGTACATTGACATTGATATGTTTCATTTTCAATTGTCAGTTTTTAGATTTAAAATTCTTACGTCAATAAAATCACTTTGACGTTTTGTAATTTTCTTATAAAAACTTACATAGTACCTACTGTTAACATATTTTTTTCTTTAAACTGTTAAATTTTTTTCAAATTGATTTGATTATGTAACTTTCTACTTTCATCTAGTATTTATTTTTATTTTATTTTATAAATTTATTGCAAAAAAATAGTATACATACAACAGTGAATCTATATAAAATGTGAATATTTTTACTAATTATAATAAACCATGCATATTGTCATTCGATACTAATAAAATAATTACATAAAAATAGTTTCTGTTTATTAGACAAATGATATTATAAATACAAAACATTTTAATTTTAATTTTGTCCCTTTAATGTAAAAGCCTTTTGGTTGTATATAATTTATAAATAAATAATAAATGTTTTCGTAGGTGCTTCTTCTCGCTGAAAATATCCAAGAAAATGTTTTGTTTTGATTTATTTTTGAGCCACAGTATTTTTAGTGGTATTTAAAATAAAATACAGCCTTCTATCAGAGTGCAAATGAGCACACGATTCAGAATACACGGCATTATTTGCGGCCACAATGGGGGCATTGTGTTCAGCCATCAAATTTAATATCGACAATGATCACCAAATTTTATAGAGGGATGAAATATCCAAATTCTTCCGAGCTTTTGTGAACAGAACGGGGAAGGAAGTTCGCCCCCGCAAAGTGACTTTTCCACCAAACGTGGACAAATCAATTATTCACCGAAAGCTTCTACATATTCTATGATGGTAATGGAAAACGTGGGAAAACGAACCGAGATATAGAGCCATTGCACGCATGAGCGACTACAGTGAAGGATCACATATTCTTCAATTCGACTTTTGCGCAGAGTCTTTTATTTTAGTTTTTTGAAACGGAAGACGAATGAATCTGAATATTATGTATCTATCGTCAAATGTGGTCGATTTATTCCACGAACAATATTTTTGTTTTCCTAGTTTGGTTAATTTATTCATCATTTTTTTTTAAGAATCGGGTTGTGGACTTACAGGCCAAAGGTCCGAAGTTCAAATCCCACTCTACCACAACTTAATTTCCATTTTTCCAGCACAAGCTTTTTACGAAATTTAGGAAATAGATTGAATTATTATACGCCCAGCGCGCTATTTATTACACGACAGGCATAAAATTCTCGGCCTCGTGGGGTAGTCGTCAGCGCGTTAACCTACCATGCAGGAGGCCTCGGGTTCGATTTCCGAGATGGTTGATATGAAATATTTATTTAAAAAGGTATTTTTCCACTTAAATATTTCACAGTTCCTGGACTGGCACCTTAAGCGTAAGACTGATCATCTTACCTTCATGTAACAAAAAATTATCAAGATGCAGTTCCCTATGCACATATATGTACATACGTTTCGGTGTGAAAAGAGAATGATCGTGATAGAATTGAAGTTTAAGAATTTTATGGTATAACAATTGCACATGTTTTTTTTATTTGAAAATTTATTTATAAACCCTTACGGATTATTACATTCATTTTACATAAAATAATATACACATTTTTCATTTATACTCTGTTGTTCAAAATAATATTTTTAACGTCTTTTGAAAAGTTTGTTTGAGTCTTTTGTTTAGTTTTGTCTGGTAGTTTATTGTATAATTTCAGTCCCTGGTTCATTAGTCTTGATTGTCCTTGTCTTGTTGAAAATTTAAAAAAAAAAAACGATTTATTCGTATTCTTCCACTGTCACTCCCTAACTAGGTACAATTTAAGGTTAAGGCAGACATGTTTATAGAAAATATAAAAAAAACCTGACTTCATACTAGTTAATTTATTATACTGTTATACCATATTATATCATCCTTATTATTATTGAACAATCATCATCATCATCATCATCAGCCGTCTCTTGTCCAATGTTGAACATAGGCCTCCCCCTTTAGTCTCCATATTTCCCTATCCTGAGCCAACCGCATCCAACCACTTCCTGCAACTCGTCTTATGTCATCAGACCACCTTGTCTGAGGCCTGCCGACACTTCTTCTACCCGTTCTGGGTCGCCATTCCAGGACTTTTTTGATCCATCTAGAGTCTGTGATTCTGGCTATATGACCAGCCCAGCTCCATTTCTGGTTGGCAGCCCTATGGACCACATCGGCGATCTTTGTTCTCGCTCTAATCCATGTATTGGTTTTTCTGTTTCTCAACGAAATACCCAGCATTCTCCTTTCCATGGCTCTCTGTGTCACTGATAATTTGTGTAAAATTTTTTTCGTGAACACAAAAGTTTCACAGCCATATGTCAGTACAGGGAGAACACAAGCATCAAAAAGTTTCTTCTTTAAGTAATGTGAATACTTCGGAGATTTCAGGATATATGAGAGCTTACCAAAGGCGGCCCATGCTAAACCTCGCCTTCTTTCTATTTCTACCTCTTGATTATCTTTGCCGAGCTTTATTTCATGTCCTAAGTATATATAACTATCAATCTTTTCAATTATTTCTCCATTTACTAAGATGTTACATGATTGGTTTGCATCACTCATAACTTTAGTTTTTGAAGCATTCATTTTCAAGCCTATTTTCAGGGATGCTGTATTAACTTCGTTTATCATGTTTTCGAGTTCTTTCTCATCTTTAGCAAATAGGACTATATCATCTGCAAATCTGAGATTGCTAATGAGTTCGCCGTTGATGTTAATACCCTTGTCGTTCCAGTCAAGAGTTTTGAAGACATCTTCCAGAGCTAGTGTAAATAATTTTGGGGATATTGTATCACCCTGTCTTACTCCTCTTCTTATGCGGAACTTTTCGCTTGGTTCATGGAGCTGTACAATAGAGGTGGCATTATTGTATATGTTTTTTAGGAGTTCTGAGTACCTGTGATCCACTCTACAATTATCTAAACCTTTCATTACTGCCCATATCTCTACAGAATCAAAAGCTTTCTCAAAATCAATGAATGCTAGTTGTAGTGACATATTATATTCATTATATTTCTGGATGATATTTTTCAGGGTCTGTATATGATCGTTCGTGCTGTAACCTCTCCTAAATCCTGCCTGTTCTACCGGTTGGTATGCGTCTAGTTTATTAGAGAGTCTATTATTAATTATTTTTGTGAACAGCTTGTACAAGTGAGATAACAAACTAATAGGTCGATAATTTTCCAACTTCCTATGGTCACTTTTTTTGTGAAGGAGAATTATCGTTGCGTTGTTCCATTCTTCTGGTATACGTTCTTCTTCCAGACATTTATTTAATAGAGTCACAACTGCTCGTTGAAGAATTTCTCCCCCAAATTTTATGGTTTCGATAGCTATACCATCAGAGCCAGGGGTTTTTTTGTTTTTCATCTGTCTCATGGCATGTTGGACTTCTTCCCATGTTATATCAGGAATGTCTTCTGATCCGATATTTTAAATTCCAATCTTATTTTGGTTCTCATTCTCAGGTATTTGTGAGGTATAAAGTTTTTCGTAGAACTCTTTTGCTATATTTAGTGTTCAGATCTATTTCTGCTCTCACTACCATCCTCTTTATTGAACAATGCGTTTTAGTAAATTTTCGATTTTTCTCTACCTAAACGCAGCAAACGATTTTTCACAAATTGAATCAACGGAATCCGGGTCGTAGTTGTGCAATGTTTAAGTTACAAACTGAATATTTTTTTTCCAAAAATGTTATTTTATGCATGACTGTTTAAAAAAAACAAGTAAAATATATTGAATATATTGCAACAGAAATGAAGCATCAAAAATTACTAAAAAATAAAAGAAGAGTACATGGTCGGCCTCGTGGTGTACTGGTGAACGCGTTTGCATACTACGCAAGAGGTCTCGTGTTTGATTCCCGACCGGGTTGACATGAAACATTTATTTAAAAGGGTGTTTTTACACTAGAATATCTCATAGTACCTGGACTGGTTACCTAAAGCGTATATATTAAAATAAAAAAAAAGATAAAGATACACTACGATTGGTGTACCAATGCAGTGCGCTATGCACCATTAGGTGCGGAAAGGGAGTAATGATGATAATGATATGGAAGGCTTAGGCAAATGCCCAAATGATGAAATAAACAGTCACCTGTAATAACACCTGTCATCGACTGGTGGTTAAAAAATCAACAAATGAAAGTAGTGTAGAAATGTGGATGTAAAGATAACAGTGTAATAATAGCCATTTTAACCAGCCCTTGACAGGTTATAAGCCCTGTATATCATTTTTCTTTCACTTTCATACTTTTATCTCTAAAATACGCTCCATCTCTGTTGTAATATCTTCTTTAGTTTATTAATTCTGAAAATATATTCATATTATTACCTCGAAATATGAGTTTTTATGTATATGGATTTAATATATATTTATACGTATTTATTAACGTTTCCCAAAAGGTAAAAGAAAAAAAATATTCTTGTGTTTATTAAGAGGGGTGACTCATTACAATAATGTTTTTTTTTTATGAGTAAATATTTTAAATCTATAAAATGAATAATGTTAATCTTAACAATTCCTTATGACATTGAATCTAGTGCTTGTCATGCAAACATTTGGACAAATTCTAAAAATTGTAAAATAAAATTATATTTTACCAAAAAAAACTCCAAAAAAGAAAAATTCTTGTTTCGCAAAAAACTACCAACTAACAGTTAAACATACATTAACGCAAAAAGTATAGAATTTAAAGAGTACAGACCAGTAACATTATTCAAACAAAATTTAGTTTAGGTTTAGATGTTCTGAAAACTTTTTACTCCAAAATTAAACGAAAAGAAGATTTAAAAAATAAAAAATATTATGAAGAAAGAAAGGTTTTTAATACGTTTATAGATCAAAACAAAATAAAGTAGATTAACTTTTAAATATAAACTAAATTACCTATGTTAATTAGTAAAAACGATGCTAATCATCAAAGAAAAAAATGAAATATAAGGATAGAAAGAAAAAATTGGTTTGTTTACTTTTTTCATACCAAATAGTATGGGACACTGCATTAATACACATAATAAAAGCTTTTTTTTGTTTAA
The DNA here is from genome assembly GCF_059751315.1 of Micrasema longulum. Taxonomy (NCBI): domain Eukaryota; kingdom Metazoa; phylum Arthropoda; class Insecta; order Trichoptera; family Brachycentridae; genus Micrasema; species Micrasema longulum. The sequence continues at coordinate 178,808 of NW_028277421.1, forward strand.
TATCGCCGTTCCTTCTGTATTACTAAGATTTATATTTTTTTGGAATGTTGAATGTGAATTTACATAAAAGAAAGATATAAAAAGATCACCGTTTAAAAAAGCTTTTTTTTAATTTATTTTTTAATGGAAATAATAAATATTTGCCTTCTTATGATTTATCAAAATATTTCATTTTCATTTTCAACAAGTTATCAATAAATCACGATTAGAAAATAGGAATTAAGATGGGGTAGAGTGGGATTCAAACTACTGACCTTTAAGCAGTGAGACCGAGACACTAGCCACGGGACCACAACCCATTTAAATAATATTTCAAATTGACCTTATCAAAGCTGTTATGCCAAACGCTCTCGTGGCCGTATTATCTCGAGTATTATGTATGTAAATACAAACTGTTTTCTTGTGTCACTAGAGTGGTTCAGAATAGCACCCCAGGAACCCAACTCGAGATACCAAACATGGTAGGTAACCACTACACTACGAGTCAGACAGAAAGATTTTAACTCGAAATGTTTTCGACTCGAAAACCATCGGCATCGAGTCAAAAACATTCGCTCAGGATTTTAGTTTCATTTCGCGCTCAGAAATGTATTCTTTATTTTACTCAGACTTGGACAGAAAATAGTAAAAAGAAAATTTACAAAATAAAATGCATAGAATTTTTTTTTGTTTAAATTATAAACATTTGAAAAATATAATCGAACCGACAAATTTTAAGAGTAACAATATTGCTTACAAAAACACAAAACTAAAATAAATATTCATATTTTTCCACTTACTTTAATTTGCTTTCTATTTTATTCACTGTTTTAATTAAAAGAACAATGAAATAATATTCCTTAGACAATTTATTAAATAAGACTTGCTTTCATACAAAGTACACAAAATGATAAGAATGTTATATACATTATTGATAAAATTTACTCGAAGGTATTCAATTCCTTGAACAATATAAACCGATTACTGGAAACTGTACTTTACTATGCGATATCGGAAATATATCGTGAAAAGTTTTTGCCTATTCCAGTTAAAATTCATTCAACGTGAACTCCCTCAAGCCTTCGGTAATACCACCCCATATCCCAATTAACCGAAATACTTGACTTGCCTATTGAAAACCAAATGTATATGGCTGTAAGTGATCCCAGATTTTTATTTGACTTATCAACGACTTCTCAGAAATTTACAAATCTTAGCAAGATATTTTGTTAAGAGAAAGATTTTCTCTTCAAGAAATTTATTTTCATCAAAACAAAGAAATATCTTTAAATAGCTAGAAAACATTCTAGTATATAATACGACCGCCGCGCCGGTTGATTAGATTTTCTGTTCTTTTTTACTTAGAACTTGTTTCAAATTTGTCTATTTGTATGTACTTTAAAGTTTTAAATTGAAAGCCACTTTCAATTTAATAAACTGCCCGATGAACTAAAAAACGAAAAGTCGAATTTAAAATCTAAAAGGGTTGCAATTAAAAAATATAACTTTAATCTTTTTGATAGTGATAGTTATAAATAAAATTTATGAAGACAGTATATAATGCTGTGTTTTATGTTTCTGATATTATCTTTTCCTACTATTTTGTATTGTATGAACTGATATCATATTGTATTCTAAAGTTTTTTTTTGTTTAATTCTAACAAAAATGATTTGATATTATGTACCGTCCCAAATTAGTTTTTTATTTTTAAAACTTCTGGGGTATAATTAATTGTCTGTGTACTATATGTTTTATTATTAATAATAAAAAAGTATGCTATTGTTTTTTAAACGTAATAAATTTTTAATTAAAAAAAAATACTTTTTCAAAATTTTAAATATTTTTTTTGCTTTCGATTTTTAACTATTACTAATGATCAAACAACCCTGCCTAATCAGGACGTTCAATTAAATATACACTGTACAAGAGCGAATGAGAATTAATTTAATTCCGTGCCTTAATTCTTTATTGAATTTTTATCATGACCAGATGTGACGCTACGTAGAAACATGCATATGTACATGTTTTTGGCCACTTTTTAGAAATCCCTGAAATATTGCTATATCATTATAACCCTTAAGTCTATTTTTTTTCTCTCTTCGGGCGCACGGAATACAAATATAAGGACTATTTTTGAAAAAAGCAAAACGTATTGACTCTGAAAATTTTATTCTGACACTGATGTCTAAAATAAAACTAAATATGTTCGATTTTAGGTGCGAAAAACGAGGCAATGAAAATTGATTTTGTTTATTTTAGTTTGGCATAAAAGGTCCGACATGCAGTTGTCTTTATCGCCTAGTATCGGGGAGGCATCTTCAAGACGGCGGCCTCCGTGGTGTAGTGGTCAAGACGCTTGACTCACGCACGGAAGGTTCCGGGTTCGATTCCCGGTGAGAACACATAAAATTAAAATTTGATTTTTCTCAAGCCTGGTTGTTCTGTAATGTAATTCACCACTGTAATTGGGCCTCCTGGCCTGTTGTGGTGCAAAAAAATGAAATGAAAAAATGAAATGAAGACAGTGACAAAAAACAGTGTTCCAATACCTATTTTTTTTTAACTCCTTATAACCGCATACTCTCACAATTTATGTAATCTGAAACACAAAAATACTAATGTATTGTAATAAACCTACATTTTTAATTTAAACTAAATACAAAAACTAATATTAAACTTTTGATTGTGTTCATTTTATCTATGTACCAGTATTTACTCAAATCTAGTGCATACGTTTTACTGCTATAAAAATTGTGAAAAACACAAATTAATAAACGAGTTTATTGTAAATGCCAGATATGCCATTAATATTATTACAACAGAAACGGAGAACATGTTGATAAGACATAAGTTGGTTTAAGGATTTCTTCACGCACTCCGTAATATTTTTCAACAACATTAGCGAGTTAAGGAAATGGACACATTTAGAAGAATTTCCCAATAGAAAATACATCCCTCTATCTTAAATAGTAAGCGACTCACAAATCAATTCCACCCTTATAGGATTGGAGGTGGTTTGACATTTTCTATTCAAGTGACAAACGAATAGAGAAATAAGAATTCCTGTGAATACAACGCCGGTATTGAGTAAGCTGATTCCGCAGCCGGAATCGAACCCATTTTCCGGTAACGCCCTTCCGCTGTTTTTACTACGCTATGGGTTTTTTTATTTTTAATGAAAAATTGTATTAGAATAACCAACTTAAAACGAAAGAAATGAGAAGGGAATTACAAAACTCTATTCGGTTTTAATTGTTTTCGGAACAATTAATATTTACAGTTGGCGGCTGTCACTTAAAACTTACCTAACTAGGATCATTTATTTCTCCCAATGTAACAAGCATAGTGAATATAATATATATTCTAATGTAGAAATAATGCACCAAGAAATTGGCTCTCACAGTAAAGCAACCAATTAAATATAATGTAGCAATTCGTATACATAAAATAATTAAAGGGATGAATAAAATAAAAACAATAATAAACTTTAACCAACAATGTCATACATATGAAACAAGGGATAAAAAAAGATAAAATTACCAATGAGGAGAAAAACAGAATCTCAAAACTCATTGTACAAGGGATTTAAAGCTGTACAATGAGTTACCTGAAGAAATAAATGAGATAGAAAAGATTGAAATACTTCAAATTAATTTGAAAAAATATGTTATTGAGAATTTTTTAAAAAATCAATTGTAATGTTATTAAAAGTTTATATTAGTTCTCAATGTTTTATGAACTAACTTAATAAAGCATCAATAAATAGAATGCCACACTAATTTATTTCTTTCGTGCATCTTTTGCTTTCTCTATATTCATATAAATAAATATCTGATTGTGGTCCCGTGATAGTGCCGCGGACTCATCTATCAGAGATTTAAGGTTCGAGCCCGGCTCTATGACAACTTGATTTGCCTTACAGTTGTATTATTTATTTACTATTTACATACGCCCAAGGGACTTCTATGAAATAAAAAAGTTTTTCATTATAACACGTTGACATGTAGGTTTTTTTATTATAAAATATTTTTTTTGTTTAATTTTTTTTATCAACGTTTATAACATTTCAATTTTTTTTATGAAAAAACTAAAATCTCACCAAGCCACATAAAATGACTGTTTGTGGAGATTTATATTCATACTAATATATATATACAAATATATAACATATAATAAAATCTAAATTTATAAAAACAATGAATTTACGGATATAAATCAGTAATATACGTACATATTAATGAAAATAAATGCCTCGACACGAGTTGTGCTCAGTGGGGTATTCATTAAGAAGAAAAAAGTATGATGTGAAACATGAAAAAAAATACATATAAACATTTTTTAATGCAAGAAAGAAAACGTATAAAAATATTTACCCATAAACTAGTTCAATAACTATTTGCTGGTATTAGGTACTAAGTACTTAAATAATAATTAACAGTAAGAATAAAAATAACGTATCAAAATTTGATAAAAAGGCATTATGCTATGTAGTTATAAATATATTATTCTGAATATAAGTATAGACGTACATAATAAAACGTGTCGAAATATTTTTATTATTAAATCAATTTTTTTAAAGAAAAAATAAATATTTGCTTTCTTATGATTTACCCAAATATTTAATTTTGAGGGTCATTTTCAACGAGTTGTAAATAACTCACTATAAGAAAACGGGATCAAGTTGGGGTAGAGTGGGATCCAAACCACGCACCTTTGAGCCGTGAGTCCGAGACACTAGCCACGGGACCACAACCCGATCAGTACAGTTTTAGGGAAAAAAATGACATTTAAAGTGGGTATTATTTAAGTGCACATTGGCAAAACAGAAAAAGTCCGTGTGATTTTTACATCATTTGAATAATGAAAATCTTTAAATTCCCTTAAGTAAATTATTATCCAGCATATTTTTGCAAACTTTTGGAAAAATACAAAATATTGTCACATAACACACTTTATTTCCGTGCTTAAGTGTTGGTACTGGGATTCATTGTGGAATACTAATTTCGCCTTCTATGACAAGTTTATTTTTATTCTACTCAACTCCTGTGCGTAGTTTTGACTAATGTTGTGTACCAAAATTAATTAAAAACGTTTTTTTTTATTTCGTTATAAAAATTTCATTTGAATAATTTAATAAAGATAATTGTATTATTCAAAGAAAACAAAAGCCGTTGTAACAAAAAAAACGAAATATTTACAAATACAGCAAAATTATAGGCCAATTATAGATTTCTACATATAATGAAATGCAAGAAAAATGCGTATCCGTGAAAAGCCACTCCGCATAATTATTCCACTTGTAAAAAAAACATAACTTTAAAAAATTCTTTCGTCAGAGGATGCACACGAAGTAACCCCAAATCAGCCTTCCTTCTTTTCTTCTTTTAAACAAGAGAAAACAAATACATATACTAAATACAAATAACATGAAAATCGTAAAAGAGAACATTTTATTTTCCAATACATTTACCGATGGTTTAAAACCCTACTACTTATGTAATAATTTATTTTCTTCAATGCGAATGTTTTTACTCATTTATTTATTAACATGTTTACTTCATTTTATACGGCTTTTTTTAAATTAATCCTCATTTGAAAGTCGTGTTTATTGACAAATACTTGTATAACATGTAAAATATATACAAATTTGAAAAGCAATCAATTTACTGTATTTATGTCACACATAAACTGAATTTTAAAATTAATTTATTCCGCATCGCTTTTTCAATATGAAACCGAAGATTAATAAGTGAAACAAATACTTTTATGATCAGCAAAGCATAAAAAGTTATCATGCGAAATTTTTGAATTAGCATTCAACTGTTTTTATTTCAATGTGTCACATTCACTTTATTTCCAATTTATGGAAAGCTCGGGTATTTCATTGTATAGGATTACATTCACGGATCGGTCAATACGGGCATACAAACAAATACTAATTTGGGTTACCCATGCGAAACAATATTTAAATGTGTACAATAATGCAATTTATTGTATTATAAAATTTGCGGTGCAGTGCTATTATTTTGTTTTAACTGCTTCTCCGAGAATTCAAATGCAACTCGTTAACAAATCAATTATCAAATCTTCCAATGGCAACTTTGGTTTTTATCAGAGTTCGAAGGAAATATATGTGTATATCTGTAGAGAAGTTGTGCTTAATATGGCATACGTCTTAATATGAGATGAGGGTGTTTCTCAAAAACTTTCCTAAAACGCTCTCTATAACCAGCCTGCCTACTTCCCCACCGATTGACCAAATCATGTATTTGTATATTTATTACACACCCGGATGCCAGACGCACCATAAGCGCCAGAGACAGGGATTACGTTTGTGTACCTTTCTGATTTGATATTTACGTAACTTTTACATATTTAAGTAGTTTTTCTCTACAAAATTATCAATTTTTTACTAAACGACGTCATATGTTTATGTTTTTGTAATGTTTTAAAGTTAAACTCAAGTATTTTTTTTCCTGTGAATATATTTGTTTGTGATGAACTTGTTTCTAACATAGAATATTTAAGCGACCCTAATGTGGAATGGCGACTGAAATAAGGAACATTGTTTCTTAAGCTAGGGTTTCCTAGGACAGCGGTGCCCGTATTTTAACGGCCGTAGTGAACGGTGATGCAGCTTACCCACCACATACCGCACGCCGCATCTGAGGACATAAGTCTCCTTGGCGGTGCCCACATACACGGAAAATTTGTTCGTTGTCAAACGAGAAAAGCTGCCTGAAGCAGCTCTCTGAAATTTGGTAGCCTTAGCATCTTTGTGCTGAAAGAAAGTAATCCAGAAGTACATAATATGTACTTCATTGGATTGAGAAGAATGGGAAGTGAATTCTTCACTGACTGGGATTAAATTGATTGGACATGATCAATTCGCCGAAATGATTACAAAACTTTTTAAAAGCCTTGAAATTATTTTTAGAAGCCACCAGATCTGTATATCTGACAGGACCAGTAACAGGGCCACGGATAGTAGCGAGAAGCTCCATTTGGTAATCATAGAGAAGAGGAAAGGAACAAAACCACAGGATGTGTTCAGAAGATTGGTTAGGATATCCGCAGCAGTACGAAGGGGAGTCAACAATATTAAAAACAAATAATTTTTGATTAAATTTACCATGACCTGATAAAAACTGCGTAGTCCAGTGAACGGTTCTGCAGTGGACAGCCATCGTAAAGGTGATTAGAGAGTGGTTTCTTAGGAAAACGGTGTTAAATGGTGTTGATAACACCGTTTTCCTAGAAAACCACACTCTAGTCACCTTTACGACGGCTGTCCACTGCATCACCGTTCACTACGGCCGTTAAAATACGGGCACCGCTGTCCTAGGAAACCTTAGCTTTATATGAAAGTTGTATCTAGGTTCCAGACTCCTTTTAAACAGAACTGGAAGGCTATCAAAAGAAAAGGGATATTTTGTAAAAAACTTCGAGATATAAGTGGACCATCTAGGACTAAAACATGGTCAAAAAGTTTCAAAACTGTAAAATTTGACTTGGCCACTTTTCGTTGTACGCTTACAATATATTAATCTTGTCATTGTCTACAAAAATTTGGGCAAACTCAAAATATTGTTGATAAATCCACCTGGTTCATGAAGAAGTATAGAAATTGAAAAAATACATTATCAGGCGTTACCTAGTATATAGGTGAAATAATTCAATGAGATGAATCTCACCCACATAAATAAAGTTTTCAGCTTCACAAACATCAACAGATGAAAGAACTGAAAGAATTTTTTTTTTTTTTTTTTAAGAAAAAAGAAATATTTGCGTTCTTATGATTTACCCAAATATTTAATTTATAGGGACATTTTCAACGAGTTGTAAATAACTCACCATTAGTAAATGAAAATCAAGTTGGGGTAGAGTGGGATTTGAACCACAGACCTTTGGTCCGTGAGTCCGAGACAATAGCTACAGGACCACAACCCGATTCAAAATATATATGTTCAAACATAGGCAGAATGGTGAATGTTACACAGTGTGTAAAGTGGCTACTTTAACCAGCCAATGACAGGTCATAAGCCCTGTAGATGCCTAGACTTCTATATTACCCTATATTGAATGTTTTTCATATTTGTTGTAATATGTTTTTATCAATTATGTTTTTATTTAGCAGGTGACTTTGTTTTTACGAGGGCAAGTCACATTTGTTGCGTGTTGTGTATCAGAACGGGGATTCACGCGAAAAGGGGAAATAATATGCAGCAACAGAAGCTTTAGATTTCAATTTGATTCAGTCCAAATTTTAGAAAAAGGCGGGATAATGAAAAGCCCGTAAAACTGGTTTTCCTCATTAAATATTTTAACCATCACCCTAAAGCCATACATACTGATTTGATTTGAGTTTGAAAGGCATAAGTCACAGATGCTAATAAAGATTCATCGTCATCTGATGATATTCCAATAGTTAACTTGATAAGAAATAGATTTCAGTTTTACACATTCTAAATATTTTCATTTAATCTACCTAATTAAACCGTAAGTAATTAATATTTATTTTTAAATAATAGCACTTTTCGATAGATGGACATAATACTCCTTCATGTATACCGATAAATTTCCCTGTAAACCTTAGTTTTTATGTCCCAAAGTTCAAGATGAGTAGATTAGTCAACTTGTCGCACAACTCTGAGTTCTTTGAGACAGATCTTCCCGCTTTTCGTCTATCTCTTCGCCGCTAAACACAGTGTGAGATGAAGAACGATTGACATGGCTTAACTTAAAGTTTCGTATTATGGAGATCACGTTTTTTTTATGTACTGTGAACTAGAGGTGGTAAAAAAATGAAAAAGCTGAATCAGTTGTAGAAAAAAATTAAACCTAAATTTAATTGATTCATAAATTAAATTGACTCACTTCCCTCCCCCCTCCTTCTGGATACAATGTTGTTTTGTTTGAGGAGTCGCAACTGCCTTATCAATGGGGGTGGGCACGGGTTTTGCCCACACTGTTCTAAACTGATATAACAGTTCCACATATCCTGACTAGTAACTGTTTCAGCAGTTGCTATTCCTAGATTTTTTTAGTGGGTTGCTCATTTGAAACTGTTATTTAGAAACAGTTTAATTTGTGAAACTGTTATTGTTACTACAGCTCTTTTACAATAACCGAAACGCCTATCTCAACCGGAAAGCATTATTTTATTGTCCTTGTTTGTCTTTGTTACATGTACTTATGTTCTTATTATTGACTTTTTTATGTTTTTTTTTCGTGTTAGTGTTCTAAATAGCTTAGGCCGTATATGTTATTAATAAATATCAATCATATGATAAAATAATAATCTTCTTTTTTTTTAAATCCAATGATACAAACATTGACCGACTCACGCCAGTCAATTATTGGTTGATTGTTAGACCTAAAATGATATAAATATTATTAAGCCCCCTTAAGGTCATTTTCACTCCAAAAAATTGGGTTAAAAAAAGTTTAAAATATAATTTGTTATGTCTAGTAAGTAAACAGAATGTAAATATAAACTACTCTCATCTAACTCGTGGTGGTCCGCGCGTTTGCCTACCATGCAAGAAGTCTCGGGTTCGATTCCCGACATGGTTGATACGAAATATACTCGTATATTTAAAAGGCTGTTTTCGCTCTAGAATGTTTCATAGTCTATGGATTAGTATCTGAAACGTAATACAGATTATCTTACCTACATGTGACAAAAATATACAAGATTCGCTGCGATTGGTATACCAATGCACTGCTCTATGCACCATTAGGTGCAGGAAGAGAATGATAAATAATGAAGATTCTCTTCTAAGGATGTAAATCGCGGCATCTCAATAGGGCCCAAAACAACAATAACTAAAAAAATAAAATAAAAAAACAAACCATCATGTCGTTTTTCCGTAAGAGTAGGCTGAGAGAATAGAATGCCATATCACCCTATATTTGCATGCAGATCTCACCTCCTCATACATCATACATTCATACATCTTTTCATGCACGCGTGCCGATTATTCCGACAAAAACAAAGTTTTGAGAAGAGGTGTCTCAGAATAATTTTAATTGTGCGGTGGTCTTCTCATTTCTCAATCTGTTTTTTTTTAAATTGTTTTTTTATTTTTTTAAATGTTATATTACATGTTAATAAAACAAACAGAAAAAATTCCAATAAACCGTGAAACCAACTTGTAAAAAGATTATTTTTACCATATTCGACTATGCTCGGAATCGAACCCAGGACCTCGAACGGGCTAGTGTGATTTTCATTTGACATCAAGACAGAAACACTTCTACAAGATTCTGGTCGTTTTATTCACAGAACTGTATTTTTCATACGCTCGAACGCGGAAATGAATTCTGTTATGTTTAATAAATATTATTAAATTAAACTGATATGAAAAGCCTAAGGAAATTCGTTCAACCCTTTAAGTTTGAGTCTGGTGTTCGATAAAGCTTGATTTTCTTTTTTGTTTTTCTTTTACGCCATCATTAGTTCGTCTTTAACCAAACCAAAGCTTTTTCTTTCCTTCCATGGTCACATCCAAATGTAAATACATATGATATGAATTGAATCAGAGTTAGAAATCTTTTGAAGAAATCGTTTAAGTAGCCACTTTACTTATGACGAAATTTTCAGGCGTTGCCTAGTATAATATATAGGTGAAATAATTTAATGAGATGATATTACCCACATAAATAAAGGTTTCAGTTATTCAACTTCACAAACATCAACAGATGAAATAATTTAAGGAAAATAGATTTTTGAATATAGGCAGAATAGTGAATGTTGCACAGTGTTTAAAGTAGCCACTTAAACCAGCCAATGACAGGTCATAAGCCCTGTTATATGTTAATATTGACAACTCTCTAGGGAGTTGAATCCAGTCCTTGTCTACAAAAATTTAAACAAACTAAAAATATTGTTAACACAATGTTGTTAATTTTAAAGATTTCTAACGCAATCTCGTTTGATCTCAAACAAAGGTTGGACAAATCTATGAAAAAAGGGTGTAGCGTCATTTCTAAAGTCTTTTGAACCTAAAAATTAAGCACGAATCAATAAAATATTCTAAATTCTAAAGTAATTAACATTGCCCATATTTGAATCTTAAAACTTCAATGTTCATGGGACTGTTTTTCGTATTCCTTCATTTATGAATTAATTTGTTAAAACGTCGTACAACCCGTCGCGTCATACATAATATTATATAGCGTATATTCATTTCATTGAGATTCTAGCGTCACCAATATGAATAAATTGACGAACTCAGATGTATAGAATTTAATTTGACTTATATACTGCAAGCTGAATCCCAAACTGCTCCTGGGTATGTTTCCATAGCCTTCCCTTACTAACTGCATTCAAATTAATAGGCATACCCAGTTATTATATTAAATTCTTCAATGCCGGTAGCTTCATTATCTAAACTGTTTTAGAATTTCATCCACTGGATTATCAAGATAGCAAATATTTACCGCTAAATTAGTCACTAAATAAACATACCTTGCTAATAATATTATAAGTTTGTGCAAATGTTTGAAGACAAAGACTGGATTTCACACAGAAGAGAGTTTTTAAGATTAACGTAAACTAACTGTTCCAATAAGAAATAAAAAAAATGTAAAATGATTTAAGGCGTTCCCTAATATAAATAATTGACTTGGATGAATTTTACCTATATCAATAAAGGTTTCAGTTCTTATCTGTTTTACTATTAATTCTTCATCCATTCATTCCAAATTCCCGTCTTACATTTACATGTACGTTTTTCCGATTAATACAAGTACAATATATATTTCGGGCTCTTACTTAATATTAAGTAATCCATGAATCAAATCAAAATCATTTTGGTGACATGCATTTATATCTGTCACTATTTTAGATTATCAAATTTTAAATAGTATTTACAATATCATTCATTTCTTCACAATTTATTTTTTTGCACCACAACAGTGCAGAAGACCCACAGACTTGAAATTTGATTTTTTTGTCGGGGTCCCTTCAGCACTGCTTGATGACGAAGGCAAAAAAAATAAAATGCATTTACAAGACTAAATACTTTACGGTTTTCAATATCGGCATAATAATAAACAACTGTTAAAAAAACAATTATTAACGGTATGAGTTAGTCACGTGATTATATTCGATAGTACACCTAAATTTTCACTGACTAGGAATAGCATGGTAAATAGTTACAGTAATTGTAATTAATCCACAATAAACTAATTTAATATTATATCACTCCACGCTTCCAATAATTTGAATTTCCGATACCCAATAAAATCACTCATTCATTCATAATTAGTATTTTCCATCAGCGTAAATAGCCTTCTAACTCATGTAGTTGTAGACCAAACAATAAATTTCATCAATATTTTAATAATGGAAAATACCATATAATATAACTAAAATTAATTTCCTCTAAATTCCCAAACCGATGCCTCAACCCTGAGCGCTCTGCGATATAATTTCCCACTGCAATTGAGCCATCTCTCCTAATAAAACAAGTTCGTTTTTATTTTAAAATAATAATTTATTTTACATTATATATTTTTATAAAAACTATGATTTAACTTGGTAAAGCCCAATATTTTTAATTGGTACAAAATAAATATATGAGCTTGCTTAATAAACAAACGAACACATTCATTTCTTCGTTAGTTTTTGTCATAAAATTTGATTTTACACAATTGAAACATTGTTCAAATTTATTCGATGTTTTATTGTTTTTCAATTGATTAATTCTCATATTATATTAAGATGCATCGAACGCAATAGGGTAAACTCATCACCCTTCAAGTAGTTCAGTAGAGAGAAGGTGTAATTACGTTGGGTTGATCGATAATTCAATCAGTTACGAGTGGGTATAGAGAAGCGTAGTAACTACATACTTGTACAAGTAACTAGAACTCATACATAATTCTACAACTCAATCTATGTAGTATAGGTTAAACTAAGTGGTGTAAATTTCTTGATAGGTTATGCAACTTAAGGAACTAAATAAAGGCGTAGCTCTGCGAAATCTTATGTAGATTTTCACCGTTTGCACTTAATGAAGAGTATATTTTTGAAATTCATACAAAAAACACGCGTCATATTCAAGAATGAATTATTTTTGAAATATGTTAACCAATTTCTATGAGAAAATATGCAATGAAATTACTTACCCCTTTTCCAAAATTGTTTATAAAGACTTTTTTCTTCAGTTTCGCATATTCAGTATTTAAAATCTATTTAAACGCAAATTTAATATTTCTTTGCAATCAAACCACGAAAATAACAAAATACAGAAACCATAAAAAATTTCATTGTACCACTCACTGCAGTATTTTCAATTTTAGATCAGTTGAAATCGGTATCTGTTTGTATAGTTGTGACTGTGGCCAAACGTCCCTGATCCCGCTTCGAAAAAGATTAAAAACGTAGTAAAACCATCAAAACAAAGAAATAAATCGCCTTTAGATATAAAAAAGTTCAAAGAACTCGCCCAACACAATACGCACTCAAACATCAAAAGAAAAATAATTTGCATTTCAAAGCACGTAAGTAAATCAAATTATCAAGACAATACTGATAAATTCGTATCACTGATCCTTACATGACCCTATCGGACTCACGTGAAATTCCTTATCATCTTAATCCTGATCCCTCACAAAACCCTGATACCAACAGTAGGTACAATTTTATGCAAAGATCCTTATCGTTCTAACAGCCTCTCAGACCTTGGAGCGGACGAAGCGGGTTCTTGAGCAGTCAGTGAGCAGTCCTGTTGAGTTAGTCTAAGACTTAATTTTGTAAGCTAGCACTTCTTTTTGATGGGACAACAACAACATAGACGGACAAAAAGTCAGTTCAGACAACCGATGCAAGATGATGAGTAAGAACCGATGCGAGGAGAAAATACGGCTATTTGCTCTCATGGTTAAGGATGGCAGCGCTTTATAACTTTTTTTATGGTCTGCTTTTGGGTATTCCTATTCTGGGCAGAGGGAAAAGCATAATTTACTGATGAACCCAGGATCTCTTCAATCCGTGCCTAATGTCTGAGGATGGTGATTACGCCTGACTCCAGGCATGGCTCGTCTGTGGACAGTCTCCTTCCATCTGGAACGGTCTTGTGCTCTTGAACCCAGGTAGATTTTACTAAATTGCTCCATCGTTTTGGGTAGATGAGTGACCTCTGGATCTTTTTACCCTGAGAACAAGCTTTTAGAGGCTGTCTATCTGAGCTAACTATTTGACTATGTAACATAAATGAATTCTTATTTCACTTTATTTAATATAATTAAAGCAAAAGATTAAATCATTATTTCTTGTTGAATTTTCTGTGTCGTTTTCTGTGTTCGGGTGAATGAAAAATAAAGTTTTAAGTCTGAAATATAACCTGAACTCTAAACAAGTTCTCTTCACTCGATGGCTACTCTCAGGTAAAAAAAATGAAAGAGGAAATTGAGTGGAAATAAGTCTGTCTCGTAGTTAAGTGGTCGGTGCATTTGCCTACCATGCTTCAGATTCTAGGTTCGACTCTTGGCAGGGTGGACGTAAAATATTTTTTATGTGATTATTCATTGCAATGTTTCATAGTTCCTGGACAGGCACCCAAATCGTATGACTGATCACTTTGAATTCTATGTAACAAAAATGATCAGAATCCTCTACAATTGAAGTACCAATTCAGCGTCCAATGCACTACTCGGTGCGGTCGTAAATGATTATAATATTATACGGACGGTCAGTAATTGAATGATGATCGTAACACTGTGCATAAAACAATGCATTATACAAAAAACTCATAGCTTAGGAATTTCAGTAAGCCTTGGATTTTTTTTTCTCAAACAATGTTCCCGTCAATTTATGGTTGAGTTTTGTGAAAAAAATTGAATGAAAGCCCAATTCGTTTTACTGAAAAGATTAATCGCATTGGAGGAGTAAACTTTTGAAAGGTCGCATTTAATTTTTTACATAGTTTATTCGAATTTTTTGAGATGTTTGTGATCTCGTGCCAAATAAATATCAAAACACGTCAATAACATTGTCGACTGTGACATCTAAATGTAATTCGGTCAACTATCCACACATCGTGCGTTCATTTCCAGAACGGATAATAACCAAGCTATTCATTAAGTTTGTCTCCCTACCCGCTGTGTTGTTATCCTACACAATCCAAACAATTCTAGTCGATACATAACTGTTGGCTGTTGCAAATACCAGGCTAAAGTTGCTTGACATCTTCCACACAACTATTCAGTAGAATTCAACTTTTGTTCATTTGAATAACGACTTCTTAAACAGTTTCATGTAAAAACACGGTTATAGACTTCACGGGGCTTGTTTTCCTTAGTCTTACAGACTCTCTCGGCAGAGGAATTCTAAATTTGTTATTTAACTAGTTTATTGCTTGCTTTGTTCAAAGTCTACTTTCATAGATGCACTTTGAATGCGAATAGAAAATGTATTCATGTTAACTTGTCTGAAGACAAAATGAGTTAAAAATGACTATACACATAGGCGATATCTTTTGAATGCCCTTTTATATTTTATAATTGTTTGAAAAAATCAAGTTACATACTACGTAATGGTCGTTGTTTTACGGATAATTTCTCAATCTTTGTTCAAAATTATTACCTTGATTAACGTCCTAGCCAATTAAATCCAATACTTTTTTTATAGGCATACACAAAATATTAAACCAACTGGTCCAACAGAAAAAATCAATTTTATGTGTTTTCAAGCATTTCCAGGTTAGAATCTCGATGATTTATTCAAAGTAATCTGACTTATCGCACAACATTCACAATTCTGGATTCTGTTAAATCCATTCTGTTAAAAATATTGTTACATGGTTTATAGAATTAGAAAACGCCTTTACCAGATGTGGGCAAATGTGGCTTCGAGAGCAGCATGCGGTTCTTCCTTGGTTTAAGTGCGGCTCCCAATGTCTCTTGATAAAAACATAGATACTCCCTTTCCCCATTAAATTAGCATGTTCTCGAGGTTCCCTTTCTAAATATGATTAGTGTATTTTTAAAAATAATTATGGAAAATATACAACATTTAAAATATAAATATTTACAATGTATGTGTTTTGGGTACGAATAAATAAAAAAAATATTTTCATTAAATTAAATTTAAACTGTTTTGTGTTTCCTTTCGCATTTTTATTGTTTCTTAAATGCGAATGATAAATATTGTTAACTTTATATAACAACTAAGATTTGTAAAGAATATGATAATAAATTTGAAACTGGTTATTTAATACTACGTGAGAAAGTAACCCATTATATAGATATTATATGAAAATTCAGAATATGTCTCTCTTAGACCTCGTGTATTATACATTTGCTCTAGACTTTAATTATTTCCTAAATGTAGTTATATAAATCTTGATAGACTCTTTGAATCGGGTTCGGGTTGTGGTCCCGTGGCTAGCGTCTCGGACTTACTGCTCAAAGGTCCGTGGTTTGAATTCCACTCTTACCCAACTTGATTCTTTTTTTCTTATAGTGATTTATTTACAACTCGTTGAAAATGGCCCTCAAAATGTAATATTTGGGTAAATCATTGGAACGCAAATATTTATTTGAAAAAAAAAGTAATAACAATATTATCCCGTTAGTAAATAGGTTTTAAAGATTAAAAATGTCGCTATTTATATATCATTATTGGAAAATATTATAAAAAACATATTTCTGGAAGTGTTTCTGTACGTGTTATTTGTTTACTCATGTTTCTTAAATCATTATCACAAATGTATTCTGAAATCAAAAGGTTTCTATTTCCAAAACTTTAGTAGATTTAATGCGACGGTGTATCTCATTCTATCTCTATTTGAAGAATATGAATTGCGTGACTTAATCTAGGTAAGCTAAATAGATGTATTAGGGGCAAATTGGAAGATTGGAAGGGTTGAAAACTGATACTGAAAAACCTTAGTATCATTATTACGTCAAAAAATTAGTTCGTCACGGTAATAAGAATAGACATTATAGAGGTCTGTGAAATTATTTGCTTGAAAAGGGATATTATTTGTATAACCTGATGTGTATAATACGACATTAATACGTACAAATATATATGATTTGCCTAATAACGTGTATTATTAGCGTATTAAGATGAATTATGTGCATAATAAGTTATTTTCAATTCCTTTTCCACACATATTTTTATTTTTATTTATTGAGGAAAAACAACAGTTGTTATATAAGAATACAAAATATAAAAATTCTTACATACATCGAGTTAAAGTTTTTCACAAATATAATGAGAGAACATGTTACACAGTAAAGAGTAAAATAATAAATTATATAAGACATGAGAAAAAAAGAGCTCGTAAGAAGGTTAAGGGATGAGGAAATATAATGGAGTTGTGGAGGAGAAAGATTTTCATAATATAGTTGACCAATTCAAAATTTTGATATTATAATAAAATAAACATAATAAAGGAGCATAAACTTATTACACACTAACAAATGTTTAATTTTACAGTGTTTCAAAAAGTTTTTTTTGTAGTCACAAAATTTAGTATTGATAATATCTAAATAGGGACAGAGTAAATTAAATTTGGAGCAGCTACGATAAATAAACGAGTTTTGAACATAGTTTTTTTTTGGGCAATGAATTATAAAAAAAATGAACTTGTCGTGTTGACTTTACGGGACAATTGATTGAAATACGCTCCAAGAGATATGGACTATCTGTAAAATTGAGAAATAAATATACATTTAAAAAAAATATATATTCGAGAAAAGCGCACTATATTGATACAGCAATATTTGCGTATCTTGATCATTTATTACATACATGAAATACCATACTTGAGGTCCAGAGTTCAAATCCTGGTTAGGGAAACGTGGAATATTTCTTTTTTTTAACGTATATTAAAATATTTGTATTATTTATTAAAAAAACAATTTTAATTGTTTTTGTGACTGTATTAAATAATATTAGAGATAGTTGATAAATTATGTTTACTACTTGATATAAAACAACTAACAATAGTAAAGAATTATAAATTTCGTGTTCTTGAGTTATGAATCGGATTTTTTCATTAGAATTTTTCAATCTTAAAAAGTGTCATTGCATGATTTTCATAAAGTATTTACATGCGAGCACAAAATTTCTAATAATTTAATTTTCATTATAGAACATTTCCATTTATTTATTCACACTCCGAGTCCACCACGCACACACACATGAACGCACATATAAAACATACACATACATATACATTACATTACATGCGGCACATATTCATAGCATGAACTACTCAAAATGCACATTCAGCAACTATCCCAAATAATCGACCCAATGAAGAAATTTTCTGTATAAATGCAACGTGCAGTTAAAAATGTCTACATCAATACTGAGTCCATTATAATTTCTAAAGGTACGTCTAATGAATGAATTCAAGGTATAATTGTTTTTACAAGTGGAATTTAATCTAGTATAGCGAAGAGGACAACGGAAACCAATATTTTGTAAAAGATACAGTGAATCAACCATATTTTTTCAAATTTTGAAAAGAAAAATTAAATCACATGTAAGGCGTCTTTTTTGTAGTGATTCTATGTTAAAATTAATCAAAAATGCGCCGTAATCATTTTCAGTGTTGCCAAAACGATATTTAGACTCCTTATACATTTCTTTTGAATGTTCTCAATTTGATTAATATATACATTATACTAAGAGGACCATACTTATAAAGCGAATTCGAGTTGACTACGTACATAAGTATAGTAAAGAAGTTTGAGTGTATTTGGTGATGAGAATGGCTTGGAGATTCGTAAGATAAACCCTAGAAGTCTATATGGCTTGTCCATATGTTTTTTTTATAATTGGTATGATTCCTCAACAATGTTTTAAGCATGTCCAAATGCTTGCAGACTGGCTGGATCTCCTCCCTAGGGAGTTGGTATGATTCCTTTCGTGTGTTTAACTAACTCAACATATATAAGCTGTTTTAAGTATTTTCATCATCATCATAATTCTCATTTCGTACTCAAAGTGCATATGGCACTGCATCGGTAAACCAATCGCAGAGTGTCTTGATTACATGAAGGTAAGATGATCAATCTTACGCTTCAGGTGCTATGGACTATGAAATATTCATGTAAATACACATTTTTAAAAAAATATTTCATGACAACTGTGTCGAGAATCGAACCCTAAATCTCTTCCATGGTAGGCTATTGCGCTGACCACTACATCACAAAGCATCTTAAGACATGCATGTGAGTAAGAGTGCTTATATAACAAATGATAATGAAATTAAAACTTGCAAACTTTTTTGTTATCAATATATTCGTTGGACAGTTTTTATTTTTGCGGGCATTCAGAGTACGTTTAAATTACGTTCAGCTTGTAAATAACCCATCACGCGCTGCGTCCGTAAACTATTTGCACCCAGTGGAGATAAAACGCTCTACCAGGAGAACAGGAGTGTTCAGTGGTGTTGTAGCCATCCATTTTTAGGCGTGACAGATTCAAAGTCCATTACCCATAGTAAGCGAGTAAAAAATTATGTCGCGTCCGCTCGGTCGGGAACTGTCGACCACGGTCGTCTATTGGGGGCGAATAGGTGGGGGGTGGGATGAACTTTTAATTTGTATGAATCCAATGGATTACACTGTGCCACGTGGAACAGTGAAATAATTTATTCGCTTAAATATGTATTAAATTACGTAAAAATTAAAAAATGGATACCTTTGGCGTATATATACCGCCATATTTGTTTATTTTTGTAAAAATAACTAATTACTTTTAGCATAGACACATCGTTTGTTCAATCTATTGAACTGCTTATCCTAATGACCTATTTCAAAAAAAGTTTTTATCACGTAATACAGGGTGTTCATTAAACCCTGTCACATCCGAAACCATGATGATCAGTGTGAGCAAGAAGACATATTGGCACATTAAATTATTATTTTTAGAACGAATAAAATTCAATAAAATAAAATATTTAAAAAAAGCAAATGATTGCTTACTTCTGCAGCGGAAAAACGAGGAGGGGGAAGGGGAAGTCTGATACTGCGCTCCCCTCACTTCTCTCCTGCAGAAGTAAGCAACTATTTGTTTTTTTTTTAATTTTATTTTGAAAATAATTCTTTGTTCTAAATATTTTTTTAAATATGCTAATATGTCTTCTTGCCCATACTGATCATTGCGGTTTCAGATGTGACAGGGTTAAAAAAACACTCTGTATAAATTCCTTGTAAAATTCCATTTCATTCTGTATAATCTTAAATATCAAATATACTTTAAAAATAATTCATTAATTTCCTTTTATCCTAAACGCCATATACTCGAAATTATTATCAGGGGGCTCTTAAAAGGCAATCATACTTTGAATTTTTCACAAGATTATTTTGCCTTTAATAATTTTACAATAATAAAGCGTTTATATTACCCCGAAACAGTGGAACGTTCCATTTGTGAAATCAAAAAAGACACTCTCCTGCACATTTTATGTTTTGGAGTTTAAAACAGTCCAGAATGGAATAAACGGCATATAACTAAGCCAGTAATCCGCTGTAAGGAATTACAATAAGTAGAATACAATTCAAATACAAAGAACGAAATTGAAAAATATGAACAAAATAAAATAAACTGCAGGTATGTACAAACAATTATAGGAACATTAATTGCAAAACCCTGCTCTTCAAGACGCTTAATGAGTCTATAAAATATTAATGTTTTGTCGCAGTCTCTTTGAGATACTAGTTGTTCTGTCTACATATTACATATACTATATAGAATATTATAATATGATGTTGAAGGAAAAATGTAAAGTTATTGTTATACTTATAATAACATAAATACGTACATAATTTCTTTCCACTTAAATTGTCAAATTGAAAGCCATGTCCCGGGACCGGGGGGTAATTATATGACTTTACTTTACTTAATTTATTCAGTGTAAACTACTTTACAAACAAATATTTAATGCCAACATTCAATCATACGAAACGGAATTGTGAAAACGGGCTCTGTTTTCTTAATTTGCGTGGACACGGTTGAAATTCAATACTGACTAGAATCACTTTTGTTATGCGCCCATGAGGTATTATATTACGAAATTTGCGGTATAAAAGACGTTATCCATAATAATAATAAAAAATATTTTCATTATATTTCATGAATTTAATTATTTTAATATTACTTAAGAATTTTGAACTTCGTTCTGCATCGGTTCATAATGATCATTTGTTACATGAAAGTTAGATTTATCAGTCTCACGCTTCAGTTTCCAGTCCAGTAACAGTTAGTGTGGCAGGGTACAATTAACATTTACACAGATGTTTCATGTCGATTTTGCCACAAATTGAACCCGGGACCTCAAGCTTGGTAGACATACGTGTCTTACTTTTAATTTGTTGATTACCTAAATTACAATTTTATCTTTGTAGTATATATTGTGAAGGCTGTCTGAAGATTAAATATTTACTTAGTGAAACCCATATATCGCATATGTAACGCTTTCATAACACCTATTTTCTTCAACGGATGCGAATTGTGACACCTCATTAGGGCCCAAAACAGTAAAATACTGAGTTTTGAGAATATATGTCTCGCAAGAATCTTAGATGCGCCGTGGTTCGATTTTGTTAGGAATGAAGAAATGAGAGAACGGACCTGGCTGGCTCCGTTGACAACAGTCACTAAGCGGAAGCGATACGGTAGGCTGAGCCATGTACTGCAAATGCCTCCTGAGAGCCTTAACTACGTTTGCCTACTTAACAAGGCATCAGGTTCTCGACGTCCTGGACGTCCGCTGCTGACTGTTTGTTAGCAGCTTGCCCACCATGTACCGCACACCGCATCTGAGGACATAAGTCTGCTTGTCGGTGCCCACTTACACGGAAAAAAGCTGCTTGAAGGAGATTTCTGTAAGCTCGTAGCCTTAGCATATTTGTGCTAAAAAGAAAGTAATCCAGAAGTACCTAATATGCACTTCATGAGATCGAGAAAAGAGGGAAGTGAATCCTTTACTGACTGGGATTAAATTGATTGGACATGATCAATTTGCCTAAATGATTACAAACCTTTTTGAGAGCCTTG
The DNA here is from genome assembly GCF_059751315.1 of Micrasema longulum. Taxonomy (NCBI): domain Eukaryota; kingdom Metazoa; phylum Arthropoda; class Insecta; order Trichoptera; family Brachycentridae; genus Micrasema; species Micrasema longulum. The sequence continues at coordinate 200,818 of NW_028277421.1, forward strand.
AAATTTATTTTGGAAGCCACCTGATCTGTTTATTTGACAGGACTTATAACAGGACCACGGATAGTAGCAAAAAGCTCCATCAATAATCACAGAGAGAGGAAAAGGGACAAGACAACTGTTTGTCGGCAGAAATGCCTGGAGGACCTTTGTGGACACCATATGCTCCAACTAGGGAGTGACCACAGAATAAAAGATATGCAACCCATTTATTTACAAAAATTCTAGCTGAAAACATGGAGTAAATATGTCATTAGAAATACAATCAATGTTTCCCTAACAAAGGGAGAGAAATTCACTAGTTTTAATTACCTAGTGGCTATGTAACCAGTTCATAAATTCGCGCCACCTATCGATTACCTAGGGCGGATTTCAGTTCTCAAACTAAAAGGAGACTCATTTTCCAGGGAAAACTTTTGAAACTCGAAAAAATCTAGCCACAGACTTTTTTCTGAAATAACAAAAAAGGCGAGTATCAAAGGGTGAAATACGAGTTATTAAATTCAATTTTGGTTTGTTTTATTTCAATTTTTTAAATAGTTTTCAAACCCCGTTAGGGTTATGTAAACATATTTTAAAGTAAAAGCATGTTCTGTCTCGTGTGATTAGTTTAAAGTAATCGTGTGCTTTATAATGTTAATTTTAAATTTGTCTCCGATACATAATAATTTAATCCGGTGGAAGTGATTGTAGTGTCAAAATATATTGCATTGTATTTTTGCTGTTCCACATCAATTTTTCCTTACTTCATTCACTACAAAATACAGTTTGTTTTATTTTAAGTACAACAACTTATATTTTTTTAATTAAATCCTTTGGCTATTTTCTTTAATCTTTTGTTGCTTCTTTTGTAAATTAGCCATTAGCAACAACATAAAAAAACTTCAATTTTTAATGAAAAACGAAAAAATCTCTTATTTGAAATAGGATAAAAATTAAATATTTTTTGGTAAATACTTAAGTCTTGAAAGACTATAAAGTCGGCATTGTAATGCCTAGGTAGATTATCTACTCTTAGGTCAGCATTTGATTCAGGCAGAGGAAAACTCGTCTAAATCCAGCGCTCCCCAAACACTGGATTCGGAGATCGTGCTTTTGCCGTTGCCGGCTCCTTTGCTTGGAATCAATTGCTTTCGAACTTACAAATCATCGACAGTCTCAGTCAGTTCAGATCCCAACTAAAGTTTTACTTATTCAGGCTAGCATACTCTCAATTAAATAAAAATATCTAATATGTCACTTTAGTTTAGTTAGAATGTAAGTTTAAGCATACAATTGTTATGCGCCCTTGAGCGAATTTTTCACAAAATTGGCGCTATATCAACCAACCAAATATTGTTATTATTATTAGATAGATGACAAGTTGAGCATGCCGTCTTGGGAATGTTGTCTAAATTTGTTAAAACGTAATATGAAAATCATGTTCAAGCACGCACTTTTTACGTTAATTGCAATTTATTAAAATTATCATTAATTTTGACGTTGCTATTTTTTATCAAAAAAGCCTATTTAAAATACGATAGAGAAATAATTTAATTTTTATTTGGAATTGAAGGCGGAGTAAAGTTTCAGTACCATCTATTGGTTAGATTTTAAAACTCGAGGAAGTAACGGCGCGGCGCATGCGTCCGATCATATGGCGTTTGAGATGACATGGCAATAAAAACCTTCGGAAGGAATATTGCTACTATGAAAAATAAATTAACTTTTTTTTTCATCCATAGTCTTATTTCCCCAAAAACGACATGTCGGTGGATCGAAATTCACCATACTCGAGGCAGATAGAGATAGTAGGAAAGTTAAGTTTATCCTCTCGATATGTACCGATGAAGGAAGCATTTGTTATTGTTACCTTGATGTTCTTATGTCATCAATTATTTTTTTTAATGATATTTAGTGATTAAATCTTGTAAAAAATTAACATTCACAAAGGCGAAAGCGATCGTTGGTCAATAAAGAAATTGTAAAAGTATTGCAAGATGTTGGATTGTTACTTTGTAAATACTATATATTGTATATCAATTAGTTTCAAATAAAGGAAAGTATTTTGAATAAAATCACAAATAAATAATTGTCAATTGAACGACTTTATAAGAATATTCAATTGCGTCAATTACAAAAATTACTGTCATAAATTTGTGCATAACATTCTCTCCCCAAAAACATATTTTAAATTATTTGTCTTAATCAGATAAACGATTTACGACATAGAGGAAGGCAAAAAATCATATTTTGGAACCAGAAAGTAGCTGGTTTTCTTTTGGACTGCGGAAAAAACAATTATTTTATCTCGGTATAAAACATTTCCGCAGAGAAATGACGACAAATAAATCAAAACGTATTTTCATCTTCAGTTGATTGATAGTGCAAGATTTTCTCACAAATCACCGAAAGATTTAGGACTGTTGCGAGTCTCTTTTATTTGATAAAGATGTTTATATTTTTGGTTTTTTCGAAGAAAAAATACTTCTTGTCAACAGTTATTGAACTGAGATGGAAAACTCATTCATTTCATCTGAAGGTTTGTATTTTTTCTTAATTTTAATAAAAAAATCTCTTTTTTTGTAGGCAAATTGTGAACCACAAGCTATTTTTTAATACATGAGTTTCAAGATAGCGTTAATTTTGAAAAAAAATGTGCCTTGGTGGGTATAACTCACAACCGTTCACACTCAAAACCGTTTTTAATATTTTACAAAATACTTTATTTTTATTTAAAACAGTATAACTGACAACAGAGATGGAAAGAAACATGGAGGTCTCGGCATTTACAGGACTTATGACCTGTCGTTGGCTGGTTAAGTGGCCACTTTACATACTGTGTAACATTCACTATTCCTATCAATATTTCTTCAACTCTTCTATCTGTTAATTTTAGTGATGTTAAAGAGCCAAAACCTTTATTGATATAAAGGAATTTATCTGATTGAATTATTCACTAACATACCTGAAAACAATTTTTCACTAATTTATTAAATAGATTATTTTGATATAATATGTATAAATGAAATAAAACCAAGTTCTTTTTTACTGTTTTTCATTATGCAAGTACCTTAATATTTAACGTTATTCATTATACGTCATTGCAGGGATATATATCGGGTAAAATCATAAAACGATTAATATTCAAAACTTGTTTACCTGCAGTTTAGCATTAGACTTACACAATGGTTTTTCATCAATAAATTTAAACAATTTTACTACTGTAAAATTTTACAGAAGTATAAAAACATGGGCATGTTTTTCTTCGAAGAAGTGATATCAATCTTGGTGGCGAAATCACCTCAGACAAAACAGTCATAATTGAAGAATTCATTAAATATTACAAAGACACGGAAAAAGAATGTTGCGTGTAGGCGCCCAATTAGGAACCATAAAACACAGCCCTAGAAATATGGCTGAAGCATTCCGAACACTCCACTCAAAAGCAGGTTTAACATCATTGTTATGCCTAATGTATTCAAATCCTACTCTTTCATACCAAATTTAATAAAGACTTTAAACGTATAACGGTGAAGTTCTCAAATGCTTTCCAAGAAACAAACAAAATCCGCGATTGTTTATGCAAATTTCTCAGTTCACCTTAAAGTAAAGCTCTATATAATAAAGCCTTCGTTTGCATTTTTTGTTTCTTAGTTGTGTTGTTCATACAACACAGGCTTTAAAGTCTGTGAAATTCTGTACTTAAAAGCTGAAAGGCTGGAAGTCACATTTTTTCGAAATTGAGTTCTGAATGTCATTTTGTTCATGTATTAAGATTCTATTAATGCTAAAAACATTAAAGTCCTCCGGTATACCTCTAATGAAATAGCTTGTTCTAAAACACCAATTGTGCAGTAATAATACTCATGCTTTCAACAAAATTCAACGGTTTGTTGGTATTAAAGCAATAGATACAGAATATTTTCCACAATGTTTATAACACCTCTGACGCCGCGAGAGATTTTTCACAAGATTAAGTATAATTAATAATTGTCATAATCAACCGTACTTAACCATTATGTCATTTTTTTGCCGTTAATTTCATTATTTTACTTTGCTTCTTTTCACATACTGTTTACTTTTAATTACTGCTATTAATACTTATTAATACCAATAATTGCTATTAATACCATGTCATTAAATTTATATTTACCAGTTATTTTCAGAAATAGTGAACTTTTTAAATCATCGCAAGTAATTTAATGTTTTTGCCTCAAAAAAAATTTAAGCCAACAAAATAATACAATTATCAACTAAACTGTACTGTACAAAATAACACACCAGTTTGACATAAAATACTTGACGAGAATTGAGACGACAAAAATTGCATATAAAATTGCATTGGAAAATATAGGATGACGACATAACATTAACCAAAAATGGTGATACACACAAATATAATAAGAACCAGGCAGCAACAACACTAACACCAAGCAATGACAAACGTAGGACAACCAAATATACTATACAATGGACTTACACACTACAATTACAAACTTTACTTCTTAAAAAATGACAATGGAGACAAATTTGATATCAACCCTCAAATGCATGTGATTACAACACCAACCGGACGAGACATAATATGACTTATAATATTTCTTGTATTACGGTAACGGGTTTTTTAAAGTTTTAAATAAATATTCAAAAAAGTCAATTAAAATATATAATATATACCTACATACAATACATTCCGTCGATGGTCAATCAAGCAAACCTATGGACGGGGTCTGCGTTTTAAGCTCAGAGCTTTAGCTATACTGCATAGAATAAAAACGTTCCAAATGTTTGGTTTAATTTTTAACTGCTATTTATAATATTTTATTTAAATATTTGAAAAATCACATAAGTTAAATTACAAACAAATATTGCACTTAAACACTAAGAATAAATTAAGCAAGCGAAGGAGTGCGGTATAGCGGAATAATTAAAAGGAGGCAATGCCTATTCTAAGGAACCGATATGTTGCGGAAAAAAAAAAAAAAAAAAATATTAGGATCGTATTTGCAAAAGTGTTCACGGATATATCTTGTTTTTTAATCTTTACAAGAGTTGTGAAATAAATTTATAATCCATGTATATTTGTAAATGTGTTGACCTCGCTCTTTCATTACATTGGTCGTAGGGAGTCAGAAAAGTTGATGCATGCCACGGATTGGAGAACCTTACTGGATGTCAAAAATATAATATAAAAAATAAGGAATAATTTTAAAAATATATATTTATAGATGACAACCATGAAGTTTCGCATAAATAAATTGTCTATGTTTTTATGAATGTATGTATGTGTATGCGCATGGGTGTATGTACGTGTGTGTGTATGTACATGTGTATATATGTGTATATTTATATATACATGTGTGTATATATGTGTATGTCTGTATGTATATGAATCAAAATGTGTATCCGAATAAGTTTATATTTTGTTTGTCTGTGCTCTATATTAATTTGTTAAGTATTATAATATATTAAAATGTAATTGCCTAGCTTGGAACGGGGTATGTACCCTTGTTAGCTGGGCAAAGGGAATATGGAATTGTATTTTGATAAAGAGTGTGAATAAATAAATAAAAAAAAATAAAAAAATGATAAGTATGAATGTAATATACAAGTATGTGTGTAATAAAATAAGTATGTATATAATATAATATAATAAATATGTACATAATATGCATATAATTGTTGGCAAATTTTCTGACTATTTGCTTCCTATGTCTATTAACCATTTGCCAATTGTTTTCCCAAAACATTTTCTACTTTCGTTTTTCCAGATGCAAGGCACTAAGTTTTATAGTTTTGGTCCCGTAAAAAGAAAAGATCTTTGAAACACCGCTACATGCGCTTTGGGCATCATTAAGTCATTCCTCACAGAATTTCGTGTTTCGTGTGCATAGTGTACCTTGTTTAACAGCAAATTTTTAACGAAAGGTTTCGGTTTGCGTTTGCGATCCTCAACCTGAGTACCTACGGCCCCTTGTGTTGTTGTATACTGTAGCTAACCTCGTGATTAAGAGTAATATAATGGTTTTAGTCCGTACTGGCGACTTTATTAGACAGTGGCGTATTATTAAAGCGCACGGAAGAAAAGTGGTAGTGTATTGTTACGCTACCTGGTTGAGTTTCGATAAAAATAGGTGAGTCAGTTATTCGCGAATATTTTTTAATTTTTGATCCTTGAACGACCCCGACTTATAGGATTGTAGGCTTCATTTTAATTACTGAGTTTTTTTTTCCTCAAATAACGTGTATTAACAATTTAATTTAATTTAATTTATAATAAATATATGGCCAAAGCCAATTACAACAGTTACATGAAGAAACATAAATGCAAGAAACCGAAAACTATTTAGCAAAGACAAACAAGGGCAAAACAATAATAGTATGCAATATATTTAAAAAAACGAAAGATCAAAAACTTTGAGCTAAACCATGCCAATCCAACTTCATCCCACACTGTTTAGTCGCGAAGAGATCTACGAAAAGCCGGAAGATCTATCCCAAAAAGTCTCAAGTCGTGTGATGAATTGACTAATCTACACATTCTGGACATTGGGGCATAAAAACCAAAGTTGCTCTTAGAAGATTTTATAAATAGCAGATTTTGACTTCTGGTGACACGGTTGGGAACATGAAAAGAAATTGATTGCAACAGAGATGGGATATTTATAATGCGTGTTTAAAAAATACTCACTATTAAAAAATAGGAATCAAGTTGTGGTAGAGTGGGATTCGAACTTCGGACCTCTTATCCGTGAGTCCGCGACACTAACCACGGGACCGCAACCCGATTCAACCTTCTTAAAAAATCATACCAGTCTGATAAGTTTCGCAAAAGTAATGAAATTGATTATTCCTCTACAAAACTAAGTCGGAATAGTTATAAAGTTCTTTACAAGAATACCCATCTTTCTACATATATAAAAAATTAGGTTCCATAAGTTTGTGGTCGCCAATCTCGGGAAGAAATAAAAAAACTGCCGTTAAAAATATTGTTCTATAAAAAATGGTGAATTTTTCAATAAAACCAAATTGTCGATGGGTTTTTAAAAATTTATTTTTTATTTTTTATTTATTTAATTTTACAATACGCCCAAGGGGCATTTACAAAAAATATACAGTTAAGTACAAACATAGTGCGTAAAAATTTAAAAGATAAACAATACATTTAGAAACAATAAGAAGCATACTGCCATGCAAAATAAAAAGTGAAACTTTACATAGTAAAAAGAAAAAATAATTTTATATGGATATAATAAAAGTAATTGAATTAAAAAGCAAATTGTAAGTAACTTGTAAAGAATTCAAACAAAAAAATAAATACATTTTCATATATTTATAAGTGTAAAAATAAATATACAGGTAACTACAAACAAAGAAAGTAATAATTGTATAAATACACAACACATTAAAAGAAATAAAAAAAGATTTTATATACATGTAGAAACAATAAAAAGCAAACTGCAATGCAAAATAAAAAGCGAAACTTTGCATTAAAAAAAAAGATTAAAAATATGAATATAAGAACAATGTTAAAATTAAAAAACAAATTGTAAATAACTTGTTAAGAATTCTAAATATATATATACACACATATATACACATACATATATACGTATAAAAAAAATGTTATTAACAAATTAATCTTAAAAACAAGTAATGAAAATTAGTTAACAGTAAGTATATGTGTGAAAATAATATAATATACGGTACACAAAAATATTTGATAAATTAATATCAGAAAGAGATAAGATAATAATAATACACATCAAAAACAGAGAAAGAATTGTATGAAAAAGAAAGTTTTATTACGACATTAATAATTTGCTTCAAACAGTGCATTTAAGAACGTTTTAAAATTAATAATTGTCGTATTAAAAATGTCTATTTCACAAGTAAATTTGTTGGCTAAGGAATGTAAACGCGGAATCGGAGAGTGTCGTGCATAGTTAGTACCCACGTATGTACTCGTAGTTGCAAACAACTCCGTACTTCTAGTGACTCGATTAGGTATTTTGAAGTTAATGAGATTCAGGAGTTCACAACAATCGAGCTCCGAATTTAAAATTTTAAATAAAAAAAGGAGGTCATTTATTTTTCTACGATCTTCTAATAAAATTAAATTTAAAGTGTCTAATAAATACGTGTAATTTATGTTATCTAAGGGAATATTTAATTTAAAATTTACAAATCTCAAATACTTTTTTTGAATTCTCTCTATGTTCTTAATGTGTAATTTATACAGAGGAGACCACACAATGGAATTATATTCTAACTGACTGCGAACTAGTGCTACATACAAAATATTTATTACTTTAAGTGAATTAAAATCTTTGACAGTGCGAAGCAGGAAACCTAATGTTTTCATGCTTTTGTTCGTTATGTTGTTTATATGATTAACGAAATCTAATTTTACATCAAACACTATACCCAGGTCTCTAATTTCGCTCACTCTTTCGAGCAATATATCATTTATAGTGTATTCATACATAATAGGGTTTTTTTTACGACAGAAAGTAATTGATTTGCACTTACTTACATTCAAAAACAAATTATTTTGTATGCACCAACTATTTAGTTTATTTAAGTTTAACTGAAGTGTTTTACAATCATTAACATTTGATATTTCCTTATATATTTTTATGTCGTCTGCAAACAAGACAACTTCTACATCCTCAAAAATGGAAACAATGTCATTTATGAAAAGTAAAAACAGTACTGGTCCCAAGTGACTTCCCTGTGGTAAGCCGCTAGAAGCGTAAAATGGTTGTGATTTTGTAGAATTAACTTTAACATGTAATTTTCTATTAAGTAAATAACATGAAAACCACTCCAACAATTTACCTTCTATCCCCAACGCTTGTAATTTCCTTAAAAGAAGTTTATGAGACACCTTATCGAATGCCTTCGAAAAATCAGTGTATATGCTGTCAACTTGTTTTTTTCTAGTAAATGCCTCTACAATATAATTTTGGTACAGAAGTAGATTCGTGGCGGTAGATCTACCCTTCACAAAACCGTGCTGATTGTGTTCTATCAAATCTAGTAATTTTGGATAAATTTGATCCAATACTAATGACTCAAAAAGTTTTGATATTGTAGATTGAATACAGATAGGACGATAATTTTTTATATTAGTATTATCACCTGTTTTAAAGATCGGGACAACAAAACTTGATTTCCAAAAACTCGGAAAGTATCCCTTAGTTAATAAGTGGTTGAACAATAATGTAAGTGGACCAGCAATAGAATGGGCACACTGCTGAAGAAAAATTGGAGGGAGGTTATCAGGACCGGCAGATTTGTTAACATCCAAAGAAAGTAATTTGGCAATACAAGAATCATAAGTGATTTGGCATCTAGATAAGTTTGTAGTTTTATGGTAACTATATGACGGTATGTTTACATCAAGAATTTCTTGGTTGTAGACATCTTTAAAAAATTCAGCAAATAGATTGACTATTGACTCATTACTATTAGCAATTTTGTTATCGAAATGTAATTCTGGAGGAATGTCAGTACTGTCTTTATTAAGTTTATTTACAAATTTCCACAAATTTTTTGATTTCAGAGCGGTATTTTCTAAAAAAGTTATGTGAGCTGCATAACACAATTTTGATAATTCTTTTGATTTCTTTCTAGTATTTCCAAATTCAATATAGTCAACGATGCACTTTGTTTGTTTATACTTTTTGTGTAGATACCTCTTTGTTTTCAACAAATCTACAAGTTCTTTTGAAAACCATGCTGGGTAAGTTCTGATCTTAGGTATAAAAGATGGTACATGTAAATTAATAAGGTTAAAAAAGATTTTGTACAAGTTAGTGATTGACTGCTCAATATTTTTATCAAATAAAAACGACCAATCTGTAATTTCTAATTGCTCTTTTATAGATTTAAAATCTGCTGATTTATAGTTGAGACTTGTTTCATGTAGTTTAGGTTTATAAGGGTTGATTTTAAGTTTAAAATGTAAAGGAGGATGATGATTATCCACGGGTAAAAGTGGTTCATTCGATTTTTCAACAAGCATTGTAGGACAATTTGAGAAAACTAAATCTAGAAGACGTCCATTAATGTTATAAATAAAATTATGTTGGAATAAATTAAGAAAGTTCACCATGTCCAGTAATTCTCTTGCACAGTCATTTTCACTTTCATTATTGATAACCCCATTGTCACTAGATTTAAAAATCAGATTTGGAAGGTTGTAGTCTCCAATTAGAAATATTTTTGAGGTGTTGTATTTTAAAGAGAGAAATTCAACATCTTCATTGTGGCGCCTATACAATTCTACATCTGAGAGTGGCGGAATGTATATTGCTCCTAGAATTATGTTTTCAGCGGAGGTTTCAATTTTTATGAAAATTTGTTCTAGATTCGTGTTATTTGTTTTAATAATTTTAGATGTAATGTCTTTGTTAACAGCTATTAGTACTCCTCCTCCACGTGCTTTATCACTTGATTTTGAAGATCTGTCGCAGCGGTAGATTTTGTGATTGGTGAAACCTAGCTCTGCAGATTTAAAGGATGGGTTTAACCAAGTTTCTGTAAATACAAATACGTCATATTTGTATGATGGTAAAAGAGCTCTAAGGTCATTGATTTTAGTACGAATTCCACGGGTGTTTTGATAATATGTTCTTATGCTGCAGCTCTTCAGTTTTTTTGAAAGTTAGGTACTATTTTAGGGATGGAGTTAACATATTTAATCGTAAGGTTTTCACCTTTTTCATTTCGGGTTTCAAGTTCTTTTCGAAGGTTTTGAAGAAATTTTTGTTGCGTAGGTGTGGAATCTTGAAAAATTTTAAAATTATTTTTCAGGAAACGGCGTTTGCTAAAGACAGTTCTTGATATTTCCGTACTGTCAAATTGTATTTTTATAGACCTCGGTTTGTTATCTAGTTTTCTCCCGATCCTGAATGTTTTGATAATAAGTGTTTTTGCTTTTTCATCAATATCTGAGATAATTTGTGATACAATAGCTTCATCATCCATCAATCTACTGACTTCCGTTGGCTTTGTACTTTCCGGTACGTTACATATAATTAGATTCCTCGACCTCTCTTTTCGTTCGTCGACTTCCGATATTGCTTCACACATACTAGTGAAGGTATTTTGCTGTGCGGACATTTTTTCATACATGGCTTTGTAAACTTTAAGTTCGCCTTCAAGACCAGTTGTTTTCATCGCTGCAGCTGTTGACATACTAGCGACTGAACCAAGCAGTTCGTTCGTTAGCGGAGTGATTTTGTTAATTTGTTCTTTGGTGAATTTGTTTGACGGGTCACACATAATTTTGTGGATCGCGGCTACTGTGTCCTTGGCGTTTGTGATGAATAGTAGAATATCCATGGTTTTGTTTTAAAGAAAATAATTTAAATAAATATTATCTTAAAAAGTAAAAATTTAAAAAGGTTAATAAGCCCCTGGTAAATCAGTCGATATGTTTGCACTATGTGCGTATCATAGTCATTCACAGCACAGGTACCTTTTTGCGCAGCGAACGGAGTAGCGTCGTAGGTAGGTTTTAAGTTTAAAGTACTAGTAACGAATCTTATTTAATCTATTATTACACTTTTTGAGCACTTTTATAAACAGAAATATACACCATTCAACTTCTCAATGCACACCTTTTTACTGGCACTAGCACTAGTAACCTTTTTATGTCGATATGTTTGTTTATTTTAGGAATAAAGACAGAGCGATTTGAATACGTTATGTACTTTCAAGTAGTTTGACAGTTGGGATTTGGGCCAGTTGGGAAAATGATAAAAATTTACAAATTTCATGTCAAAAGTAAACCGAATTTGTATTCCGTTAAACGAATCATATTCTTGGGGGTGGCTGAAACTTTTATCCGGCTATATTAAACTGAGGCGGAGAATATTTCATAGAGTCTTATTCAAATGAAAATGCAGCACCCCTTGAAACCAGCGGCTGAATTTGATTTGGTTGCTCCATTGTATTTGATTGCAACTCAGCGGCTTCATTTTATTTATTCTTCAGATTTCTGAGAAATATTCATAGTTCTATCTTTGAAAGAAGAATAGCGATTCAAATTTTGTGTTATCCAACTTTCATATTTTTTACCTTCAAACTTTTTGTACTTTACTTTCTGAGTGACATTAAAATAATTTGGCGACTAACCAAATCGATCGCAAAACTCGATACTCGATTACAAAACATAATTCATATAGGACCTGTGATATCAACGGTACTAAACCCTTACTACATACAGCTTTCAAATAAATTAACCAATGAGGAATTTCAATGGTTTTTTTGTTATTTGTTGATAGACTATATAACTAAGCCGAAAATTTTTTTTTTCAATCTTTTTATATCGTATTATCAGCGTTAAGATTTATTAAAGATTCGTATTCCTAAAATAACCATGCGTGAAATAATCCGTCAGAGGTTCTTTTCCGCTTATTCTCATTCAGTTCTTCCGATCGGTCCATCCATGGTAAGCAAACCAGATATCTTTCAAATCATAGGTTGATTCATATGAACCAATGACGTCATACAAAGTAGTCCGATTTTATTACATTTTTTTTATTTTCGTACATTTTCTTGAAACTTTGCAGTACAATTCAATGCTCTAATTTTTACCAAGCGCAGGAAAACACTTATTGTATCCAATTTCCCGTAGGGCTGAAGTTCCTCATGGAAAAAAATATTTTTAGTACTCATTTCGAAAAATAAGAACATGACGAGTGAATTGAACTTTTTTTTTCGAGTAGTACCTACTTTAAATAAATAATAGTATTTTGGTTGATCCAGAGAATATGTTTTTTTTTTCCATTTATAAAATGTTTTTTTTAAAATTTACGTTTACGAAAGCGACGACCTAAGTTTCGGTCAATAAAACGAGCTTCAGTCAAGGTTTCGGTTTCGGCCATAAATTGGCCGAAACTTTAGCTCAGCCGAAACTTGCGGTCGGGATGTGTCGGATTACATTTGATTGTACTCGGATGCGTCTTATGGCTCGTGAATTTAGTTTGAATTTATTGTGTTTTTGTAATTCCTTTATAATTAATAAGTTTAAGTTCCTGTAGCGAACATTAAAGAACTGTTACATACAAGTTATATGTACCCGCATAACATAACAACGAACCGAAAAGCTTTAAAAGTGAACAAATTTACTCATTAAATTTATACCTTTCATTTCATTGTGTATTTAACACTTTTTTAATAAACTTGGAAGGTTTAACAATGAAAACGTCAAATTTTTGGCATTTTGAGGTGACTTTTAACCTATTTAAATAAGTTATTGGTATCCTATTTTTATCAAAAAGAGCAAATCATCTTCAGAAGATTGGGTTGGAATAATTATAATGTGATTGATTATTGTATTTTGTTATTGTATAATTTCTTTAAAATATATATGTATTTCAAGTAATTAATAATGTGTAGAGTACGAGTAAATTAATATTTCATACTCGATTTTTTTTTAAATATTTTTAAGCAATCTTTATACCACATATATGTAAATGGCAGAAATGCCGTATATAAATAAATAAATAAAAATAAAAAAATAAAAAAAAATAAGTAAATAAATAAATAAAAAATAAATAAATAAATAAATTAGTGTTATTTCATATAGTAGTATAGTATTATTTTTTCAATTAATTGTTTTATTTTTATGGAATACTTGTATTATATCAAACAAAATATTCTGTTTTATGTAAATAATCATTAAATGTAAAATAAATATAACGTCTTTGAATAAATATTGATATACGCTTCACCCTTAATGGGTTTTTCCCAAAACTCATTGGTTATATTATTTGAAATGATGAATAATATGTTTTCAAAATAATTAATTTAAATACCAAAAAAAAACAAAAAGTTTTGAAAAATATTTTGAATTTGTATAAATTATTGTAGGGTAACTTAATCAATTAATCAATTTAAAAAAGTAAGAACGTTAAAGAAATGACTCATAGATCGATGGTCCACTTTTCGAACCCCGTTCCACCACAACTTGTTTCCCATTTTCTAATACGGAATGTTGGTATATTTGGGTTGGTTATAAGAACGTTTTTTGTTTTTTTTATTTTACACACGGCAACGATATTTATGTCATTAACTTTGTAAATCTTCCATAATATTTCAATTCAATAATAGTTTTTACCGTCCCTGTTTAGATAAATACACATTTTTCCTTAACCCCCATAAGGTTTTTGAGAAAAATCATATTACAAACCGATTAAAAATATTTTGTTACCGGCTTATCGCAAAAAAATGTATTTTACTAGTAAAATTATCATTCGGAGTGCCTTTTTCTTCTTGCGGTGCCTTGTCAGGTCCCCCGACGCCGAAGTTGGCGATCACTACAGCGAAAGCATCTCAGTCCTGCGCTACTCTTGTATTCCGCAGCCAGGACAACAGCTTATTGGATGTACTCGCCATAGTGATTCCTGGAAAAAAATTACCAGAGTGGTTTCCCGTTGCGTAATCTGGTGGATTTTTCTGTCTTCCTTTAGCTGGTTGGTTTTGAGGCGCCAAAAACTCGCCTTTCATCCTCTAGTTATCTGCTGTAATCACACCGTTATGAGTGCTATCCCATTGCCCGGGGTTCGTGACGTGGACGCTAACGAGTTGGACTAGTCAATCATGCCGGTAGAATGCAACTGGGCGTTTGCAGCATTTTATAGAATCACACCCTCCAGCAAGATGTGACTCACCACGACCCTACTGACTTCGAACCCCAATATTGGTATGCCTACTATCATCAAACAAATTAATTGAAATCTAAAGTTTGTATTTGAAGCACTAACTTTTTGGTTATTCATTATAGTAAAATAAATAAAACATTAACTAAATAAACATAAACAACATCAATAAAATGAGTTACGTAAACCTTGACAAAGAAGCTTGTTTGCTTTGAAACCGGTCGGTGAAAAGTAAAAATTAGTGGTTAAAAACAAAGTTGTTATATTTATTTTATTACAATTTAAATCTATTTTTGAAATGTTTTTAAAACGAATAAACTTTTCTCAGCGGAATACCATCTACAGTTGAAATCAGCAGGGAACTTTATATTATAAAATAAAATCATAATCAACTGATCCTCAACTGATCCTTACATATAATAAACTGATCAAATATACCTGTATATTTTTAGTACGGTTCCTTTTTTAAATTACGTAATTTGTGTAACTTTTTTATTATGGTTGTGTCTTAAACGGATTTAATTTCATCAGAAATTTAAACATTTTATACCGTTTTCTGCATCTTTTATTCACTGATATCCGTTTAACGAATTAGTGATTAGTACCACTTATTTTCTTTACCGGTCCCTATATTTAAAAATATGTGCTTGTACGTTCATTATTATCATAAATTGTCGACCAAAAAAAAAATTATACGATTATTAATAGTTGCGTGACTTTTTTTACTGATAAACTAACATTTCGTTATTTAATAAATTCTTTATTCCGTAACTGCATACATCATAGGAAAAGGCGCTTTTTTCTCCTTACTGATTCAAGAACTTTTATTGTAACTACTTCCTTACTTGTTTCGTTTGACATGCCCGAATAATACAAATATTTTTGCTGTTCATTGTGTCGATTACTAAACAAGGCAGCAAAGATGACATTTTTCTACTATTTTCATGCGATGAAGTAAAATACCACTGGAATTTTTATGCACATAAATAATTGTTTAAACCCCGAAATTTACTTACCACAAAGGCATTAACACGTTGTAAAACCCAAATGCAACAAAAAGTGTCCGTTACTAGTTTGAAATTCAGCAGTATTCAGTGTGAAATTTCCATTTGCAAGCATCAAAATGCATGCGATATTTTATTCGGCATAAATTTCAATGTTTTAGCAACAAGTTGCAAGTACTCAGCGGGAGGCCGTATTTGAACGACTTCCGTTTTATTTATATCTGTAACGCACTCCATACAACAACACTAAGTATTTCCGGTTATAATGCACCGCCAGTTCAAATATAATATCGTTCTGTTGATTTCGGATAGGGCATTTTGAATTTATGTTGCTGAGGGAAATACTTTTTATGTTTGAATAGTAACTACCAAACATCAATTTAAATATTGTTTGGTTACTATTCAAGCGATATTGTATGGCATCGTACCATGTTGTTGGAACAAATATACTATACATATTTGCTAAAATCATATTTCCGTAATAATATATCAGGGTCTTGATATCATTGTAACCGAATAGTACTAGTTTGTTTTTTTGTAACTTTGTACATTTTTAAAGTTGTTTCATTGTCAATGACATCATAAAAACAATAAAAAAATACAATAATCATCATCTTTTGTCCAAAAACTGGAATTTATTCATTAGAAATATTTGATAAAAAAAATTCCGGCTTTGTTAAAAATATCAGTCAACCTTTTACTTTACTATATAAATCCTACTGTACCAATAAACTTTATAAATCCTACTGTAACATATATATTTTTCAATATAAAGTATGTACTTTAGATGATAAAACACTGAACTGCTGTTTTGAAGTTAAAAATGCATAAATTATCGTAATAATTTATTTTGTAAGTGATAAAACCACCAAAGTTCACTTTCGTCGTAAAAATGCTTTTTTTAGTTAAAATAAAAATCTGAAGTCTACTTTGTTTTAATACAGTAAACATCAATAGTCTCAGATACGCTTTTTTAATATGTAAAAAAATAAAAATATTTTACATTGAAAATTCTTTATAGATTTAAATTATCTCACTTTGTTTAAAAATTATGATGTTTTGAAAATAGCGCGATCACAAAATCTTGTTTCCTGAACATTTCGTTCAATGTGACTCCCGCGGTTTATTCTTTTAGGTACAGATGCAATTACATAAGCAGCTAATTTATTATACACGTCTTTCTTAACGGTACGTTCATATAATTACGTTACAAATCTAAAGAAAGTAGTTTTTAAATAAGTAAAACATTGAGCTTCTCAAAGATACAGCTCGAGGATAATTGAAGTTGTTCTGTGGAAATGGCAGCCTTTGTCCAAAAAACTAGAGAACATTTGTCTTACGCTTGAGTTTGTACCTACGATAAAAAAGAGTCGGTGATTTTAAAAATGTATACCTCATAATTTGTGAAGATACATCACATTGTTGATGTGCCTCTAGGCTGCCATTTTCCAAATCTTAAACCGGTTTGATGTATATTGACTTATTTATTTAAAGCACACTTTGGGCGCGCTTACATTATTCCGAGATGTGAATATTTTTAGCAAAAAGTGCGTAAGAGGAAAACCCGCGTTACATATTAAGGGAAGGCAGCTCCCGTGGCGGTAAATGTATTAGTTACAACGTACCGTTTGCATAGCAGACGTCGAGATACAAATCTATAGGGAAGCCGAGAGAATAACTTATTAGCTGAGACATAAATATGAAAATGGTATTCATTCTTTTACTCCCTGTGTCTTTCAATTTTTCTCCCGACAACTGTTTTCATTTTCGCTTTATATTAAAATGCAGTGTCACATGCAATTTGAGTCTCAACTTCGTGGAGTTTAGGTTTTTACGTTCGACCGCATTCTCAGTCAACGAGTTAGATATAAATTGTTAGTTTTAAAACTGTTTTTTTCATACTAGACATTTCACAGCTTTTCAGAAAAACTCCATAGCATATATTTAAGGTGCATAATCGCAGAAAATTAAACTAGTTTGGTAGATTTAGGTGATTTAATAGTAGAGTTTTATTTTGATAGTTCTATGCAAACAACAATTATATCTAATGGATTATTTTTAATCTACAGAACGATTCACAAAAAGTACAACAAATAACGAATAATAATTATGGCAAATATCATTCGCTTTATTAAAAAATATCATCATCATCATTCCCTTTCCGTACCTAATGGTGCATAGGGCACTGTATCGGTACACCAATCTTGGCGTATCTTGTTTTTTTTACATTAAGGTAAGATGATCAGTCTTACGCTTCAGGTACCAGTGAAATATTCTAGTGTGAAAACATCGTTTAAAATAAATATTTCAAATCAACCATGTAGGAAATCGAACCCGAGACCTCTCGCATGGTAGGCAAACGCGCGGACCTTTACACCACGAGGCCGACAAATATATTGGTTTTAAAATAGTTTTAGACGAACAACAAATGTAAGGTTATTATATAATTGAGTGTTAGTATTTTGATGGGAATTTTATAACTTGTTTTTCAAGTATATATTTATTTTAAAAACTTTATAGGTATATTTAGATTAAGTTGAAATCGCTTTTAAAAGTTTTTTTTTTAATCCGCTTTCATACTTTAGATTCACGAGTTTTATCGTTTCATATATACCATCAACTAGCAGTAAAACTTCGTTTACTTTAGCGTTCATAATTAGGTACTAACTCGGTATTTCTGTGGCTAAACTCAATTTAAAAGTTTTTAAAACAATTAGTTGATCTGGTAAATACTATTTCGTGATCACTTGTGGCGTGTTTGATAGTTTCATAGTCATTAAAATTACTTTAAATAGATCTTTCCCTTATCACATCTAGATAACATTACCATCCGTAATTTCGTTAAAAGTTTTACTTTTTCCCTCGAGTGAACGCGCCTTTATTAATACAGCGTTATTAAAAGGACACTAATTAAATTACTTATATTTGGATCGCGTTTCATCAATTACGCTGTGCAAATTTATAAAGCAAACATTTACCCTTTTACAATAACATTCCTAAGTGAAAACAAAATGGTGACGCATATCCGTCCCGGTATTTCCGCACCCTCCGAGCCACGTGGTATTTCTATATTTTAAACGTGTATTAGGTTGTGTTTACTACGGTATGTTTGTTTCGCATGGTGTTGCTAAAATAATAAAGACACTAGCCAAAGTCCACACCCTAAATGTTCGCCACAAACACAATTAGCTGACCTGCAGATGTCGCCCGACGGAATGGCGAACATTCCCATTAGGCCTCATACGAACAGCGCTGACCAGCAGCCAGAGCGCCAACGCCACTACTGAAAATAAAACAAACTGAGTACAGACACACAATATCGTGAAAGTGGATATCTATGTTACATTAACGGTTACTTCAATCAGAAAATAAACGCATTCAACTACTCTTGGACGGTTTTCGAAGAGATCTAAATTATTTGAAGCTCATGACATTCCGACAGTGCATTATACCAGTATGTTGCGTAAATATAAACTTGTTGGTTTTAGATTCATTAATTACTTTTTTTTTGAAATTATAAAATATAAACATTATCAATCTCACAACAACCTACTAAAATGCTTATAAAATGATTGTGATAATTTTATTTTACAAATTTATATATTTCGACACAAATTCAATGTCGCATTCGTCTATTTATGTAAAACTAATTTAAGAACATGTAAAATAAATTCAAAGATAAAATTGCAAAAAACGCTGTTTATATAATAATATTATTTATATACACGTACAAAATATTTTATAAGAGAATAATGCAGTTTAATACCAACAAGTTATAAAACATAATTCCCCTTAATTACTTTTTTCCATTGATTTATAGTACTGATTTAAGATAATTTATATACAAATACTGTTGTTTATATTTCAGTTTATCTGTATCTTTTTATTTGATGTTTTATTGAATATGTTTTGTAACTTAAATTATTACAAAAAAATAAATAAAATGCTGGAAAAATATGCGTTTTTCAGATATTACATTATATCTCGCGGACCTCATAAAAATGCGAATCGGGCCGAGGTCCTCAGTTTTCCCAGGCCTGCTCTGATGTGTAACATCCTACAATTTCCCCTAATTTCCCAGTGTATGTTTGTTCTCGTTTATGTAACACTTCTTAAATAAATTTTATCGCTTTTGTTAATAACCCTCGATATAAATTAAATTATTTTTGTAAATACAGTCATCAGCAGGTACAAACTAAAAGTATTCCTAATGATGCCGATCCAGCGTCCGTTCCCGAGTCTGGCTTTGTGCCGTGCTCGCACGATCACAAACGTGCTCAGAAAAGTACCAACAGCCTTCACGCTCGCGTCACTATCCCGGTGCCCGATTATTCCAGAACATTGGCTGCTGTGGCGATAATCAGATCTGGTTCGTTTATTACCGGAGGCATTAAATTTAGGATAAACAGGCCTCTCCGCCCACCGAGACGCCTAACTTTATCATTGAGAAGAATGTGCGGTCGTTTGACGCGGTATCACGTTCGCAATTTATGGATTATGGGCTGAGATCGCATAGCTGAGGCCTGAGCACGAAAATATTTCCCTCTCCCGCTTACAATATTTATTACGTATTTTGCAATTATTTCTGCCGTAATATTCATTTTCCATGAAGTAATTTGACGAGCAAAATATTTTACGAACATGGTGTAGCATTCCTGTTAGAAAATACTTCGCGTCGCTGTTGAATTATATAATAGTTATTCCGCAAAAGTTTGTAAATACACTCAACATTCAAATTTGCCTTTAAACATAATTACGTATTCAGAAAACTTTCTAAAAAACTCATCAAAAATAATTTAACGTAGTTTTGCAGAAAGCAGCCAGCCCACAATTTTGAGAAAATGAGATATTGGTGTTATTGGGTGCAGTAAGTTCAATTCTATGTTCTGCTAAAAACCGCCAGACCGCTTCCATACAACCTTCTGAAAATAGTGTCGATAAAAAATGGCATTTCTCAATTTGCAGAAAACACCCACAACACTTGAAAAATCTTACAGTAATTTGAAAATCATTTAAACTGGTCAAATACATAAAAGGATTCTTGAATGTAATATAAAAAACTAATGAATTCATTGTTGATCATTTGTCATAGTCAAAAGCATTCCAACTGTTGTGTAGATTTAATTTACTCTTTTCATAAAAGTGCTATTATCTCAGTTTTATTTTTATATGGCTGGCTGCTTTCTGCATAACTACGTTCAATTATACCCATAATTTGACCAATCCACCAATTTAATATTTTTAAGATCGTGTTTTTTCACTGACGTATATTAAATTAAATAGAAATGACGCTTCATTTAACGCGAATTTGAAATCGTGTTCTAAAAATTATTGAACAAAATTGCCGTGCAAAAGGCGTATTATAGTAAAAAGAACCAACTGCTTATAGCGTTTACTTTGAATTTATAGCTGTACGTTGCGCCCTTTCGCACTGCTTCACATTTGCTTAGCTTATACGAGGAAAAATATTATTTCCCGCCAAATAGAAGATAAGATCCGGAACCTATGTTGAATGGAACACAAATAGGATGCTTATACCCGTATGCAGAGACAAAACTTAAGGTGAGGAAAGTACATTCTAATTTCAAATACAGAGAATAACCCGAAGGTGAAGACAATAGAATGTACTCTCCTCACCTTAAGGTTTGTCTCTGCATACGGGTATTAGTGCCGCATCTAGTGTATATAATTTTTTACATCAATGTGTTTTTTTTTACTCAATTAAAATTCTGATTTTTTATTCAGTTTTCCTAAATATTTCAACGCAAGTAATTATTAATGGATGATCTATGGGATATTAATTTCCCTGTCACTATGAATAAAGTTTCAGTTAATGTTTTTAACCAAGCTCATATTTTCACATTACTTGAAACATTAATTTATTTATTTCTGGGTATTCATTTGTGTCTAATTATATAATTTTACATGCCATTGCATTTCTATTAAGGCTTTAGTGCGCTTAGGACGTGGCCGCCATCATCATAGTAATACAAAGCTGGAAGGTATTATAATTAGTGAATTCACTCCGAAGTTCTTTAGTGAAATTCCCGAGGTGTCCATTTGCGGGACGATTATGAAAAAACATCAGAAAATCCAGAGAAATTTTTCAGGAGTAATGGAGCGAGTATCGTAACCAGCAAATTGTTTTCTCTAATGAGCCCGTCAGGCCTGCGTAATACAATAGGCGTAGTTTGCGTCATAGTAAAGGGCACGGTGTGAAAGTGTTCTAATCTACACTAAGGCGTAAATATCTCGCGCAACGAAAACTAAGGGAGTAAAATATTATGTGCCCACTCAATTGAACTGAACCCAGCGGCTTATCTACCTAATTTCTTTATTTTTTAATAACAAGACAAAAATTTTAAATATATTTTTACGTTAATATTAAAAATATAATATAATATTTTAATAAAGGTATTTTTCCCGTATTAAAATGCCCCAATTTATTTTTTTTATTAAAAAGAGAAATACTTGAGTTCTTATCATTAATTTACTTAAATATTTAGGTTAACCGACCATTTTCTATAAGTCGTAAATTACTTGTGCGGGAAAATGGAAATCGAGTTGTGGTAGAGTGGGATTTGAACCTGGGACCTTTAGTTCGCGAGTTCACAATACTACCATTGGACCACAACCCGGTTCACAACAATTGTTCACTGATTATCCTGCAAGGTTGAACCGGTTGCAGATGTTCGCAGTTAATTTTTTTTTAAAGTATCTTTCATACATTTTTCAATTGTGACTATCTTTACATATACAATTCCTCTGTACGTGTGATGTCAACGTACTCCTCCTAAACGGCTTAACCGATTTGCGTGCGGTTTTCAGAGAAACATAGGTCTTTGCGCTGTGCGTGTTCGAAGATATTAAAATTTTCAATCGAATATGTAAAAAAGAAGTTAGGAGCATAAATATCTAATTCATAGATCTACCAGGGTTGCATTCGAGGAGAATGCATTTACAAAAAAATGGAAAGATGTTGTTTTTTAGTGTATAAAAAAAGTTTGTTTTTGAATTTCTACAAACAGCATTGGTTTTTTGTGGATCTCAATCAGATTTTTTCCTTAAATTCCTTATAATTTTAACACATTAATTTCTTTTTATTGGATTTTTGGTAACACTAACAAAATATTAAATTCAATAAATTTTTAAAAATCGTATTCCTACATAAGTACACTCCTTTGTTGGTGAGACGACTGAAGTTTGACGTTTGCAAAAAGAATGTCATATTTGAAAAAAAAATTATTTTATGTGTTGGAACTCAACCATAAAAAAGTACCTATGTACCTATTTAAATGAAATATTTTAATGTTATCAATTTTAAGTTTTGGAATTTAATCACAAACAAGTAGTTAGGTACCTACTTATCAATAAAAAGTCTTTTTCCAAGCTAATAGTAGGGAAGCCAACGTTCGGGCAGGACAACGTCTGACGGGTCCGCTTGTTATTTGTAAATTTTCAAACACCAAAAATTTTGTATTTGTTTTCAGGCTAACCCACATTTTTTTGTGTAATTTTATTTAACTATCGTACCATATACATAAAATAATATAAATATACAATGTTGCTTTGAAGCTCTAACTAGGGTAATAACCCCCGGTAACTACACCTCCTTTAAAGACAGTCAAATCATAATAACAATAATAATTACAAAAATAAAACAATATTTTTAGAAAAAGGTAAAAAAATTAGTAAAATACATTGTAAAGAACATATTGAAAAAGCATAGTAAAATGTAACGAGTATCTCCAAAATTCAATTAACAAAAAAATAATCACAATTCAAATAAGAACACGTGTTGTAATTAACCCCTTAAACTCTCCTCGAGCAATTTCACTAAGGAAGGTAGCCGTAACTTATTTAACTTGTGGCTGTTACAACATTATTATTTAGCTTTTGACCTTTGTAGGAGTATTGTTATTTTTATTACCTACTTCCTTATATATTACCTACTGAAACAAAGATTCATAATCTTAATGTAAGGAACCTGTACATTTTGCTAACTATTTATTGTAACAGTCTCACGTCAATAACAAAAAAAAATCTGCCTTGATTGTGCCAAAAAAATACTGTTTGTGTAATTTGTCTTTTTCAGTTACATTATTTTTCTAAAGTATAAGCAAAGTACTGACTAGTATTTATGTAATAAACATCAATATATTGTCTGCATAAATATAAATAACGTACAACCTATGTTTTTTTTATTTCACTTTTTTCATTTCCGTTTTTTTTTCACTGTTATTCCTACAAGATTGAACATTTTTACATTATTATCAGTGCACGTTGGGGTTAGCCTATAATAACATGTGTCCTATCAGCACGTTGGTTTTATATTTTTATTCAACTACTATGGCGAAGGGGTATAGTGAGATTTGCATGTTAGTTTAATTTGTGTCCTGACGAAGAGACGGTTAGACATAACACATACCATAAGTGGTATATAATATACAAATAATTACTAACATTTATTAAAATGATTGACCACAAAGTTAATGCTTTAAATGTTAATAATACGAAATTGAAAACTTTATACTAACCGATATAACTACTTTTTTTTTTTAACTCATCATGGGTTAAACCCACTGACGTATATCTGTGGTTAAATCCATTTAGATAGAATCGAAATGTACGCAATCCAAGGAATGTTTTTTTGCTGTAATTTTAATTTGTAAAACAAATTGAAAATATAATAAAAGTAAACTATTTTTACGTTCTTAAGTTGTTGTTAAAGATTTAAAATTGTGCAACAAGTTACTTGAAGATATAAAAAGTTTTATAATATTTACAATATTTTCAATGAATACTTTTTTTATGAATTTTGATATTTATGTAATTAAATGTACAGGTTAATTCCTAATTTGATACGAACTAACTTAACAGAATATAAAAAATAAATAATATGACTAACTAATAATAACATAGAGTAAATAAAACTACTACGACCAAACGTTACAATACGTATATTGAAATGAAACTTTTCTATAGTTTTCAATAAAAAAATAATTTATGTATTCATTTAAAAAAAGTTTTTTTTTATTTAAGAAATTAGGAGTTAATGCTATTGATTGTCTTATAGAGGACAAAAAATTTGGGCTCGACATAGTAATAACTCAATTTCATCATATTCGGAGTTACCGTAGTTTACTTCTAGCATACAGATGTTATGTACAAGTAGATATATGTTCATGTATACCTGTGTATTCTATAAATTTTATTCATTTATACATTTTCAATTGTTATGCATTTTATATTTTTTTTAAATATAAAATTTTGTAGATTTACCATCTTGCTTCGGAGCCTAACACTTTTTTGGCAAGTTTAACCTAAATCATTCTTTTTTTCTGTATGCATTTTGTACTGCTGAATAAAGGTTATTAATAAAAAAAAAATGTGTAAGCTTTTAATCTTGTTAAACGGCTACAAAGACAAAATGCTTTTAACTTTATTTGAAGTTTTACGTCATTCACTTGAATACATTGAAATTCGGAGTGTCATGTCAAGATCCTTGGCACTCATATGCTAAATCCTAAATTTACATATGTGCGAAACTTGGGCGACGTTATTTATCAGTTGCAGTAGTAAACGCTCTTCAACTTGCAAAGTGCACTGAAAGAACATCCTTCTACTAAGGGTGTCTCGACTAGGGCCTCTCTACTCTCTACTCTCTACTCTCTTGTAGCTCCAAAGTGAAAAGTGTCGAGAGTGGCGACAAACACCAGCTACCCTATTCTGAACACAACACCTTCATCATCATTCCCTTATCCGCGCCTCATAGGGCACTGCAAAAGTACTCTAATATACATGATGATAAGACGATTAATCTTACACTTTAAGCGCCAATCCAGGGACTATGAAATCAACATTGACAAAATGAGAACAAACGCAATAAATTAACAAATTACAACAGGGATGGAGAATGCCTTAAAGAAGAGAATATGGAAGTCTAGTCATTTACAGGGCTGTCATTGGCTTGTTTAAGTGGCTTCTTTACACACTGTGAAACATTCACCATTTTGCAGATGCTTAAACATCCATATTTCTTCAATTCTTCCATTTGTTGATTTTAGTGAAGTTAAAGAACTGAAACCTTTATTTTTGTGAAGAAATTTATCTGGCTGAATTATTTCACACACTAGGCAACGCCTGAAAACCATTTTCCAATTTTTAAACTTCTTCTTGGACCAATTGGTTTTATTACAATATTTGAGTTTGTCCAAATGTTTGTAGACAAAAGACTGGATTTCACCCCCTCGGGAGTTATTAAGATCAACAAATTACAAGGCAAGGCATTTACAGGGCTTATGACCTGTCATGGCAAACACTAGACCACGGGGTGGAATAATCTCCGTTTAATCTCTTTTTAACTCATTATTTCATTGATTGAATCAGCAACAGAACACTTCATGGCGAATTGTTGTTAAATTTTTATTTTCTGTATTCTTCGATGAGTTTTTATTTCATAATAATTAATAAAGTATTTAATTTAAAAATTATTAACAGTAAATAAGTAAAAATAAATTAATACAACGGGGAGCTTTCCATTCGAATCTCTTCTCTATAAAACACCGTATTAAGCCCCGTATTATTGCAATTTATTTATATTTCTACTTATACATATTATTATTAAATTAAAATGTAATAATTCTATGGTAAAATTCCTTTCCCGGTCAACTATGCTACCTCCTATCCTAATACTTTACATCTCTCACAGAGATTCTTTGTTTTTAGCTAATTTAAGTACTTATTAATAAGCAGTATTTTTTGTCTACTAAAAAATATTCAAATGTTTATTTTTTACTCTTAAAAGACTGCGGTAAATAATCCCTTTGCGCGCGGTGATGCAATATCGTGTTATCACCAGTAATAGACGGAATATTCTAAAGTTTAGACATTTGGAAAAAAATAATCATGGAAACATACTATTCAATAATTTATTTTCCATAATTTATGCAAATAAACATATTTACATATGTATGCCCTGTTATTGCAAAATAAATTAAAAATCATAAATACGCCGATCATATTACGCACGTGCGTCTCCTATTACTGTCATCAACCGACTGAATATGTTTTACACAACACCCGTCACAGAGCAGCGTCTTTGTCTTCCTTGTTATGAGTTGCATCTTCATCCTCTTTCTTATAAGATGTGTTGCTGAATTAGCGGACATTCATTTTTTGAGTTGCAGGGATAAATATTTTTTGCATTTACATCCAGCATAGTTATACAAATTTTACTTTCCAAATCCCGTGTGAATATATCCATTTAAACATTTCAAAAAATACGAATTCATCATTCAAAAAAGTAAGAGAGGTATATCAACTCTTGTATCCTATTAGTTAAGTTTGAGAAAAACTTTATTTGATATTACACATGTATTTTTAATAATTTGCTGTGATATTTTGTTGTATTCCGTTGTTTTTCTAATTAAATTAAAAACGTTTTTTCATCTGCTTTTAAAATATTATCTCAGCCAGTTACCGTAATGGTTGTGACTGTTATCGATATAATAGGTACCTTTCACTGATATATTATATTTGGTACCTACACAAAATAGAATCTTTTAGAATTTTAATATGTGCATTGAAAGAACAGAAAATGCTTGCTGTGTATCTCTTCAATATTATTTTTATTTATTTGCATAGGATACGTATTCGTTATTCAATAACATCCTGTGCGAATTTTCACCAGTTAATTAATAATTCATCGTCCGTGGGTATCGAACTGAACCACTAGCGTTAGACCAATCACCGAAATTATAAATGTTATTTGAACATATTTGGTCAATAAATGGCGGGCGACGTAGGCAAATAAATTAACGCTTTTGTTTATTTGATTTATTAAATAGCTTTTTATTATTATTCACACGGCTCCGTATTTTTACCTTTAATATCGACAAATTTAAAAATGTTGCGTTTTTGCATTTATTACGTATGTACACAAAAAAATATTTTTAATTGGGTAAAAAAAGAGTATTTGCGTTATTTTGTCATATTTACATATGATGTGAACCAGTTTGGTTGACTCTCAGAATCTGCAGGACGGGAACTCTTATTCTGCGCAAGACGTCGTGTGTCACCACCAAATATGTAGTTACATCAGCCACTCCACTGAGGCCGTACAAATGCCGACATTTAATGAACGGCCTTGCAGCTGTGTTGAGTGGCCGATTTGACTATTCGACGGTGACATATGCGAGAATCTTTCGTAGAACGCTCAGCAGAGTAATTCCGTGGTAATTATTACACTCCAATAACGAGAAAATGTTAAGAACATCGACTTTTTGTCTTGATAAACTTCTATGGAAACAGAAAATACAAAATAAGTTAATGCGCAAAATAATAATAAAAAGAAAGTCCGGCCGACTTTATGTTTTTATTACACGGCGAGTTTTAAACACTCTAGCCTTTTTGGTTTCTTGGTTTCGTGTTCAAGTAACGTCAGAATAAGACAGTAAGGGTTGTGGGGGCAGATAACAAAGTAACGCGTTTACCATCCGATAGTTGACCCTGTTATCTCTACGTGATGTTATATTCTTCTTTGTTCTTCTGACGATGTTGCGACTTGAAAATGCTCGAGGGAAAATGGATTACCTCTGAAAAAAGTGCACATTTTTTGTATCGGTGTAATTCCTTTGTGTTGTAGAAATCGAATTTCTCTTCTTGTGTGTCCTGTTTTACTTACAAATGTTGATTTTTTGTTGAGCTTGCGATACATAATGTAATATTTTTAAACTTTAACATACCAAAAAATTTTTATTGTTGGACTTCAAGGTAGCACACTGCTGTTATTCGTGTTAAAAATATAGATGTTGGAAAATCTTTTAGATCATTTAAGAATAAAATGTACATTTAATTTTCAATACTTATTCAGAATTGTTTAACATTTTTCATTTAACACATATTTTAAAATTATCATAAAACAGAATAAATAAAAGAAAATCGTAAAATAAATCAAATTAAACTTCCCTAAAAGTTTGCACTTATCAAATAAACAAATAGTTTTTTTTGGAAATTGGTTATGGGTTTTAAATGCAGATTGTGCGAGTTGAAGTTAATTAAAAATGTTTTTTATTTTTTATAATTATAAAAGAGACATAGAAAATATTTTTTAAGGAATACCTATATATAAAAGTCTAGATATTTACAGATATTTTTTCGGTATTTTTTTAATCTGTTAAATTTTGTTAAGTTAATGACCTGAAATATAAAGGTATTTTTAAATGCAATAAATGAAATAAGGAATGTAACTACTATTTTAAGGTCATCATAAAATAAGTACAAAACCTTTGGTTTGTGTTTATCTAATTCTACAACAAATTTATATGAAATGGCATAAATTTTTCACTGAGTATTTAAAAACCTCCCTTTTGCGGCACAAAAAGTTGTGACATAATCGTTTTTGAAGTAAAAACACTTTAAATCAGTTTCTGAGAGTTCAAATGTTTTACTAATAGATATAATTTTTCAAATGTCTATTCGTTTCTCAGCTCCTTTTTGTTGTTTGAGGTTTGTCTCCTTAAACCCTTAAAACGTAAAAATAAAAAGGACTTTACTCGATAATTTGTTTTTTATAAAAGTCTCGCCACTGAAGATTTATTTGAATAAAACGAGAAAGTATTAGATAATGAATTTACCGTTATAAAAACAATATGGTTATATAAATAATCGCGATGTAGTTAAAGTTAAATGTTTATTCTTCACAGAGAGGATGGACCGCCAAACACGCTTATCCTGGCATATATTCCTAGCTTCTTCCACATTCATACGTCTTGTCTCTTACATGCCCTTCGATTCTGCTGTCTCCAACATGAGCAGGCTTTGGATTTTGATTTATCTTATAATGCCACCTTGATCGTCTTCGTTCCACACTATCGTTCATTCTCGCCATATACATCTGTTTTATCAATTTTTCTTCCCCCATTTGTTCTACATGACCAAACCATCTCAGGGACCCTTTCTTAATCTTGTTAATGATACATGTCTTAGATTTGCATTCTCGCTTAATTTTATCATTTGTAACCCTGTTATACATTGATTTCCCACACATTTGTCTTATAGATCTCATTTTGACCGCGTTTACTCTGCCTTCATTCTTCCTCTGCCTGTTCCATGTTTCTTTTCCATACATTTGAGACTAAAACAATGCTCTGCATTGCCAGTTTAGCTTCGATTTACATATTTTTATTATCAATTACTGTGCTTAGTGCGCCATTCATTTTGTTGCCCGCATTCACTCTCCTTTCATCGTCTTTTCCAACTCTTCCATATCTTGTAATCTTGCGTCTCAGATGCACAAATTCTTCTACTTATTCTAGACATTTAATGTTTACATTCGTTATGCAATCAGTAACCTCACGTTTCCTTTCAGATTCTATCAATTTTGACTTATTTTCACTTCGATATTTCACGGTTTCCTAGAACAACTGAACCGTAAAACTTATTGTACTTGAAATTATTGTTCCTTCATGTTAAAAATTCATCATATAATCATTAACATTAACCTTATTTTAACCTTATTTTAAACCTTATTTTATTGTTGTTATTATATCGTATTTACTGCATTTTGTGGTTACCTACCGTATTGTATGGGACTCGTCGCACATTATTTATTCGATGTGTATCAGTTAAATTTTAAAATAAAATGCCCTTTATTTAGAATACGGTTTTGAAATTTAACATACTTTTCTTGATTTGAATTTTAACAAAAAGGTTTCTTACTTTTTACTAAGCTCTTTATTGTACCATTTTTAATACAACTACAAGTTTTAAACAATTATTTGTTTATACTTACGCACCCACACACACGCGCCCTCTCCCTTATTCATTCTCACACGCACATGTATCCTCTCCCTCATTCATTCACGCATACACACATTCACATACACATGAATACAAACGTCACACAAATACAATTACGAAACTTCTTTTCTTATATATTATGTGTCATTATATTAACAGTGGATTTTTTTAATTGGCTTTAGCATTGTTAATATTTTTCTACTTATTTTGTTTATGTAATAGCTGTAAAAATCCCAAATAAAATAAAATAAATAAACAAATTAAGTAAAAAGTACTAGTAAACGGATTTTCTTCACATATCTGCATTTTTTTCACATTTTCATGTTACTTTACCAATAAAATTGAAGTACTTAGATTTAAATAGACCCCAATAAAAGACTCCGGAGAAAAAAAACTTATTTTTAAATTTAGCGTATATTTATATGTGTGAACTGAATTTCGAAACATTGTTAATATTAATATTGTATTGCACTCTCTCCGTCCCTTCTGAAAATAGGATTAAAATAAATAAAACAATTTCAGACATCCATCGAAGAAAACCTCATATTTCGTATGCAATATTAAATTTATTGGGGCTCTTCACTCTGTGTGTATAACAAAGGGATGTTTTGTTATCTTTACACAGTCCTTAATAATGCACGTGCGTTAGAAGGTTCTTTTATTACCCTCAGTATTTTTGGTTTCCCCAAATGGTAAATTCGCACTGAAAATTTTAGCGTTCGGAAACCGTCATCGTCTATGCAATAAAGTTGGAGGCTATTAAAAAGTTATATGACAGAGATTGAATGTTCAATACGCCATTCAAATGATATCTGGAATAATCGCAACATAAAACTTTGCAGTAATAATGGATTTACGGCCATTTTTCATATTTTCCCTCGGTACAATAGCTATGAGAAATGATAATAAAACAGGTTTTTTCTTCCTTTTATTTCATACACGCAATTCAATATTACATTTTAACCGATTTGTAATTTTTTTATAGATTTATACGGACCCAAGTGTGTTTTTATAATTTCTCTGATTTTAAGACAAGATCGTTTGTTTTATTTTAAGACAAGATTTTAAATCCAAAATAAACCTTTTTGCCAAGAAAAAAGGTGAGAACTGGTCAACGGATTTGTGAATAACTGGGACAAGTAAACATTACGCATTTTTTTTAAACGTGAAATTATCAACTTTCTAAGTTAAAAAATATGTATTTTTTGACGTTGCGTTACCTAAGCCTTAGAAGAGCGGTCGGCAATTAGTTTTGGTGGCAGGCCGTATGAATGTATCAACTCTTTTTAAGGGCCATGTGCCCATTGACGTCACACGTGCGCGTGTGAGCCAAACTCGAATGATTTAAAAGCAATGCGCCTAATATGCATTTCAAAAATTGCTAAGATGAAATAACACAATTTGAAAAGTCGTTTTAATACAAAACATGCCAACTACAACTTTCGTTCCTCTAAACAGT
Organism: Micrasema longulum; assembly: GCF_059751315.1. NCBI lineage: Eukaryota > Metazoa > Arthropoda > Insecta > Trichoptera > Brachycentridae > Micrasema > Micrasema longulum. The sequence continues at coordinate 232,737 of NW_028277421.1, forward strand.
CTGATTTGCGAAAAAATAAAGTGAAATCCTTGATTGACGGCCAAGCTGATATAGGTACTACTGTAGTCTGTTCAGAAGACCACTTCGTGGGCCGTAACTAACCCGCGGACCGCCAATTGTCAAATATAGGCAGAATGTTAACTTTTAAAGAGTGTATAATGCTATCGACAACCGGTCATAAGCCTAGTGAATTCTCAGACTTCAATAATTCCCTTCTAAAAAAATTCTCTATCTCTATTTTAATTATGAAAAATGGCTAAGACGTCTGCCTCATACACGGATGGTTCCGGGTTCGATGAGCTCAAAATATTTATTTAGATTTTTCTCAAGCCTCTGGTGTAATTAACCATTCTAATTGGGCCTCCTGGTCCTATTTTAAAGCAAAAAAATATCAATCATTGATGCAAAGATTGATAATAATATATATTTTGAATTCATGCCAAAAAATAATAAAAATGTAACACTTCATTTTTTTAACGCGTGCATACATTTCGTTGTATAACTATTGTAACTACAATCAATTTTTATAATTTCTTATTAATTTCAATAAAAAAATATATTGGCTTTCTGATATTTTAAACAATCAAGTTTTGTTAAAATGGCGTCCTAGGAAATAAAAATTTAAGTACTAACATCGGTGATGATATCGTAAAATTTTAATCTTGAAAACTTTATGGCTAGGTGCATTTTTACGGACAGTTTTCGAATGGTTGCTGACACTTTGTATTGACGAAAAATGCATCGCTAACAGAAGCTATAACTTTATATGGGAATGCACATTATGCAATTTACCCACTTGCAATTCTTGGCAATCATAATAATTATAAATATTATTTAGCATTTATTTTACATAAAACATAAAGAAAATACAAAACAAATATTTTGTCAAAGAAATAAATTGGGAAAAAAAATATCAAAAAATTAGTTTTTTAGAATTAAGGTCTAAAAACGTTACAGTTTTGACCAACGCCTCAGGAGTGGGTCACTCTTGTACAGAAGAAGCTTAAACCACATCGCTTCTATAATATTTTTTTTTTTACTTTAAGAAAAACACAACGACGTCAAACTTGACATGACCAACACCCAAAACATAATATTTAATACTTTTACTTTTTCTTAACTGTATTAAAAACTAAAAAGTTTTAAAAATCGGGTTGTGGTTCCGCGGCTAGTGTTGCGAACTCACGAATCAGAGGTTCAAGGTTCGAACCCCACTCTACCCTAACATGATTTCCATTTTCTAATAGTGAGTCATTTACAACTCGTTGAAAATGGTCAGCGAAATCGAAATATTCGGGTAAATTATAAGAACGCTAATATTTCTTTTTTTTTTTTATATTAAAATGAAATAAATTTGTTTTTTGTGTGCTACTTTATTTTAGTTAATTTAATAACCAACTAGTTTCGACAAAACACTATGTCTTTTTCTGGGTTAATAACAAACTTACATAATGTACCTATAAAATATAAAACAAGAAACTATCGGTCACACAACGCTGCAGGAGTGGCGAGAAGAAGTGACCTAATAGAGGCACACAAGATACTCAACAGTCACTATAGCTGCCCGAATTTGGATCCCATGCTCAAGCTTAAACACGATGCTCGTCTTCGAGGCCACATTGAAAACCCCACACACTTACCTGGATCCATTTTAAAGGTCTTATGGCCTTTTTTCAGATCCGCACATTGCAAAAACATATATTTTTAGCTGTAATGAACGGTAGGGTTTTACGTTTACTGCTTTCAATGCCCCTATCAAGAGCAACCCAAGTATATACGTCAATTTGTCTGTCACCCTTAATGTAATTTTCCTAATTCTGATGGCGATAAGGTATGTTAGTTCATTAGCTTGCTAGTAAACCAAAAGAAACAAGTCTAATCGGGAGAACCGGAATAGGTACCACCCCTTCGCCGGCCAAATAATTCAAACCGATTAAGTCCAAAAGAAAATCATTGTCTAATTATTAATCTTTGAGGCCGCAGTCTCAGGCTGGAAAAAAACAGATTTAATCTTATCATCATAAATAATACGGAAGCATTTCCTGAGCAATGGGGTTGTTGATTGTTGATTGTTGAAATAAGCTGCCACAAGAGCTGATCTCAATGTTTAGTCTCAATGGGTTCAAAAATGGACTAGATTTGTTTCGGAAAAGTTCAAGTACGCCAACAAGTAATTTTCATTAAAATAAATTTAAGCATATTAGCATTAAGCTGCTCGCTCAAAATAAATGTCATTTTAATGAAAATAATACCGTTATTCCATTTTAATATATTTAATAATAATGTTTCACAAAGTTGGTACTTCAATCATTAAAAAAAAACGTTTGCATTAGAAAAAAAAACATTTTTGTATGACAATAAAGGCATTTTCTGATCTATTCAGTTTACATCCATCATATTAAACGGAGAACATTTTAGAGAAAGGAATATAGAAGTCTAGACTTTACTGGACTTATGACCTGTCATTGGCTGGTTTAAGTAGCCACTTTTACACTTTGTAACATTCACTATTTTGCATATGTTTGAAAATCTATATTTCTTCCCCTCCCCCTTGCCTTGTTTGGGCCTGCGACCCCCCACATATTGAAAATCACTGCTGTATGATTTATCTACTTTTAAGTATGTCAATATTTTCAATCTGAGTTTATGTTTTTAATTCATAATTTCGTTTATTAGTTTTATAAATATTTATCTTTACATTTGGTTGAAAAGATAGTTTAAGATATGTTTATAAATTATTCGTTCGCCATATTTAATTCATGCTCACGAATATAAAGCTTATTAAGTATCTTTTACTTCTGAACGCTTGCCAACATTTTTATGGCCGAAGAAATGCATTTCGATACTTTGTATCGATACACTTTAAATTGTGAACTTTTACGGCAAGGGAGAATTAATATAATGGTTCCCCAAACTTTATGGACTCCAAGAAAAGTTTTAATTCACTAGCATCACATAAAATCAACGTGATATGCATATGAAATAAAAGCGCCAGTATGTAATGGTATAGAATGTAACAGGATTTTTACAATGTGACTGAACAGGAACGTTTTTAATTCAAGTTATTGCCCATATAAAACTTTAGTACCTTTACATTAAATAATTCGTTTGTGATTCAACTACAACGCAAAATGTACACATTTTTCTGTTTTTTTTTTTTTTAAATTTGCCGACGAATTACAACTTAATCACAAATAAATAAACAGAACCTTTATTACTTTTATAAATTTAATATTCTTCAAATCATTCAATCATCCAATTGCCATAAACATTTCACATTCCATTCAATGGTACATAGGTTAATTAACGTTCCGCTAGATGATACTAATTTTAAAAAACAACTTAATACAATAAAACAGATTGCCAAGAATATTGAGAATTTTATTGATGATATATTAAATTAAAAACAAAAACGCAAACTTAAATAAATAAAGCAAACCCACTTAAAGAATGGAGGCGGATTCTTTTTATAAATGTAATTTTTTCAAAACAATTATCTTATTACCTACCATCAAACATTAAACCGACTTTCTACACAACTAATAATATAGGAACCTTGTTGAAAAATCACAAAGACAAAGTCCATAAATATAATAAATCTGGGATATATAAATTAAATTGTAATGATTGCGATTCAATCTACATTGGAAAAACTAAAAGAAACTTTAATATTAGAGTAAAATAACACTTAAGATGCTTAAATAATAATAATCTTTCTGAATTTGCAAATCATCTGATAGAAAATAATCATAACTTCAATAAAGACACTGGATTAAAAGTACTTCATCTTGAAAATAAAATATTAAAATTAGACATCTTAGAAATTAAAAAAAGCGATTCATAATAAGAAAAAAATCACGAACAACCAAATAAACAATATTTCTTTTAGTCCTCTTCTGTCTTGCTTTGAAAATATTGATATCAAATTACCACCCTTGAAAGGAAAAAGACTTGATTTATTGGGTCCACGTGTAGTATTTAGTGAACATGATAAAAATAAAATAGGAATTAATTCATTAGTTACGTAAACCTTGACAAAGAAGTTTGTTTGCTTTGAAACCGGTCTGTGAAAAAAAAAAAATTTTTTAAAAACAAAATTGTTTTATTTATGGCTTTTATTCGTTTTTTTTAAATAACATCGTATTGCATTTAAGTCCTTAAAGACGACATCAACTTTTAAGACTAATATTCCTTGAGGGGGGTATTTACGTTGGAACTCTTTTATGATGTGAATGAAATCATATTCTGTATAACTTATGTTAGTAAACGAACCGACTTTTTATGTATACCGGTTTCGAGACGTATCAGTCTCTTCTACGGGACACTCACTACACCAATATGGGAATACTAAAATACACTTTCACCTTTACCGTCACCCTAGTATACATAGCATTTACGGAAAATACATAAGTTACGTGCAGAGGTATTAAGGGAATGCAATCTTCCTATTCGGACGTGCACTCAAAATCAGGTTAGCAATAGGTGGGTTGAAAGTAACACGAGTGGTTAATTTTTAAATAAAAAAGGGGGCTATATTGAAAAGACGTTTAATTATTTTTATTTGAATTCGGATTTGGAGCCCTGTAAATGCCTAGGCTTCCATATTCACTTCTCAAAAATGTTTTTCTCTCTTGCTATAGTTTTCTTACCTTAAGCATACTAATCTTACCTTCGTGTAACAAATGACCGAAGTTAACTGAATTTGGTGTTCCAATGTAGTGCCCTACGCATCATTGGGTGTTGATAGAGGTAAAATGATGATCGTCGAACTTACTTGTAAAACTCGAAAATCAAAAACATATTTTTTCACGATTTTACTACAGCAGCGTATCGTAGCGAAGTTTTTTTTCGTTACTTTTTTAAAAATAATCTAAAAATGTACAGATACACAAGTTTTACGCACATAGATTATTTGATGTCGTAACAAAAAACTCCAAAATATAATCTATGACCTTTTGTGGATTTACGAATTTTACACGTAGGGTGACGATATGTCGTCCATAAAAAAGTTATAGTTTGTGTTTTATAAATTTGTTTCTTTTATTTTCAGTACAAAGATGACATTATTTTAACATTCATATTCCAAAATATGGTCACAACGTGTAGTCACAATAATTTCGAAATGGGTAAGATTTGTTTTAGAAAAGTTAAAACACACTAACAACTAACTTTCGTTAAATATATTTAAGTGTCAACTTTTTAGGTGCTCGCTGAAATAAAAAAAAAAATATTTTATATTTTTTTCTAATAACTTACTATTAAGTAATTTTTTTAAAAATTCAATGAAACAACTTGTCTCGGAAGTATTATTTCAAATACTTTTACAAATATGTTATATATACTTTTTATATCTACATTCGGAACATGTGTAGTTTTTCGTTTTTCGTTATGTTCCTTTAAATTAAAATTTTGACATTTATATTTTACAACGCTTTACTTTTATCGGGGACCTGTATTTTTATATAAAAAGGGGGCATTAAGTATCTTTATTATCAGTTCATCTTCTGAAAAAAATATTTACATATCCCTTAACTCTCCACAATCCCTTTATTATGGAAACCTTTTTTGGAAACAACATCAGTAAGTCAAGAAACTTACGATCACTCTTGATCACTTGGGAATATAACAATAAATGAAAAAAATAGAAAAATATAAATATATTGAACCCGAAATCCCTTTGCCAATTTTTGCAACAAAAAAAAATCTAATGCATCTCCTTTCAATATACTATAAATATTTTTTTTAATAAACAAAGTTACCGTTTGAATTTTGTGATTTTGTGATTTCTAAAATTCACTATGTACAAGTAATTAGTTTTATTCTGACTTAAGGGTGAAATTATTTTATTAAAATACTATTTATTTTGCGAACTTAATAATATTCTTATTCGTATTATTAAATATATTTCTTTATTTCCAATATATTTTTACATACTTAAATCTCACGTTTTGGGATTAAAATCAAGATAAAATTATTTTCCTAGTAGAATAAAAAAAAATATTTTTCCTTATTTAAGAAATACTCATATACATTAACTGAATTACTAATTTAAATTGAACCGATGCGGTGGTGGTGTTTAAAGCAAAAAAAGCAAATTTCATTTTATTAAAAAAATTACAACAGGGATGGAGAATACCCTAAATAAGGGAATATGGAAGTCAAGGCATTTACAGGGCTTATGACCTGTCATTGTCTGGTTTAAGTGGCCACTTTACACACTGTGTAACATTCACCATTTTGCCCATGTTTGAACATCCATATTTCTTCAATTGTTCCATTTGTTGATTTTAGTGAAGTTAAAGAGCTGAAACATTTATTGTTGTGAAGAGATTCATCTGACTGAATTATTTCACATACTAGGCAACGCCTGAAAACAATTTTTCAATTTTTAAACTTGTTCTTGGACCAGCTGGTTTAACCAGCCAATGACGTGTCATAAGCCCTGTAAATGCCTTGACTTCCATATTCCCTTATTTAAGGTATTCTCCATCCCAGTTGTAATTTGTTAATCTTAATGACTCCCGAGGGGGTGAAATCCAGTCTTTTGTCTACGAACATTTGGACAAACTCAAATATTGTTATTTAATTTAGTTTATTTTAAAATAAGTTTTGAGAACAGATATCTCAGAAGAATCTTAGGTGTGTGGTGGTTTGACTTTGTAAGGAATAAAGTTATAAGACAACGGACGCAGCAAACTCCGGTGACGACTGTTTTTAAGCTGAGGCGATACGGTTGGCATGGCCATATATTGCAGATGGCTCCTGAGAGCCTTAACAAGGCTTGCCTACTTTACAAGGCATCATGTTTTCGACGTCCTGGACGTTTTATGCGGACTGTTACATCAGCAGCTTATGTTAGAACTACGGGACGCGAACCTGACTCGGGAGGACGCACAAATGCTGACACCCGACAGAGATGCCAGGAGGATGTTTGTGAACACCATATGCTCCAACTAAGGAGCGGATATAGAATGATTGAGCGGATGAAATTGAAATCGAAATTGAAAATTGAAATTATGATTATTATTTCTATTTTATTTAGATATATATAATTTGTACAAAACATATTCTCAATCTAGAATTTACTCTACCACATTTTTACAAAATCGTTTAAACCTACTATGAGCATAAAAAAATAATGTTTTAGTGAACATGAAATGTTCTACTAGATTTAAAACAAATATTTTTTTGACAAAAAACGGAAATGTTTGAATAAATTTTGCAATACCAGAAAGTATTCTGGATAGACAAGTACAGGTTTAAAATAACAGGTCGTATAAACCACGTTCAAAGGTATTATTACCATCCCCTGTACAGAGGAAATATTTTATTTCACGGTGGGGAAGTAAAAAGAGCAAATCACTATATATTCCGCTGAACCGTTTGTCAACTCTTCGGCTTTGTTGTTTTACTAGCGCCCAATGTTCAGCCGAGACAACCGAGGGTTCGATAGCAGCTAACACTTCAAAGCTAAGTCTCAAAACGATGCTTTGTGCGATATAATAATGCTCCTATATCGTACGAACTACGAACAAATCGCGGACAAAAGCTTTCGCCCGTTCTTAGTGCTGTCTTCACACAATAAGAAAATTTCAGCGAACAAAAGTGGAGAATATTACACCAGTCTGACAAATTGAGGAGCGGGTAATGAATGCTTGGAGCCCCAAAAGGGTGTTGTCTTCCTGAATGTATCGAAGAATCACGACTTTACGGTCCGGAAATTACCTGAAATTAATCAAAGTAAAATATTTGAATTGATTCTAATTTTAGCCAGAAATCTACTGATAACTGCAGAAATACCCACACGCCGCGATAAAATAACATAGAGTATTGAATTTTATTTTATTGTTATTATTTTATTTTTTTTAATGGCGGGCAAACGCACCAACCAATGCACCATCAGACCCACTAATTCCCCCTCGAATTTATTTTGTTGGGATTTTACCTGAGAATAGTCACTTTTTTGTAATACATTAGAATAAACTAAATGTTAATCCTTCCTTATTTTACCACGCCGCACATAGGGGCAAGATCATTCGAAAATCGGAAACAATTCACTGGGTGTATTTAAAACAATATTTTTGGTTCAAATTGATTAGTAATGGCTACTAGTAAATAAATAACATTTTCTCAAACTGTTTTAACAAGTTTTAATTTATTTATACATATTTTATGTTGGTAAGTAAATTAAAGTATTATACTGTTTTTTTTTCGTAATAGTGATAATACTTATGATTCATCTTAATTATAGAAAAAAATGGCAAGTAATGTAAAACACAAATTTTTACATTTTTATGAAGATGATAAACAGTCATCATCACTTTCATTCTTATCAGATACTCAAACATTCGGAGAAATTATCATGTTGAAAACTTCCTTTGGAAAAAAAATTATCTGTTTTTTCGGTAGTTGCCTGTAGCTTGTAATTAGAGGTTCAGATGAAATCATCATTAAATTTTAAAAATCCTCATTACAATTCTTACGAGAATAAATAAATAATTTAAACTATATTCTTTTAAATCTTTGTTTCTAATCTCTTGGGCTTCTTCTGATAATTGGCCAATTGGTAACAACGCAGCCAAAATCACTTCTGGGCCGTGGATAAATATTTTGTGCACAGTAGGGGGTATGTTAAACCAGGGATAAATTTTCACGAAATACTAAGCAGTATCAAAAGTATATTTCCTAAAATTGACAATTTAAATATCCTAACCACTAAAATGGTATGCATTCTTTTTATTAATTCTTTATTTACTCCCGTGATCTCGGATTCCAAATCTGCGTCACTAGAAAAACGCCTGGCATTGTTCCCATCGTTAGAGCTTCCATAACCCCGGCATTGGCTGATCAACTCTCAATCCTATCAGAAGATTTTTGATTTTGCAACGTTTGCCTCGTTCAGAACTATTTTCAAAGTTGTTTCCGGACGGCCGCGCCTACCTTTTATTACAAAGGTAACTTTGTGCTATGTAAAACAAATTGCGGTTTCCAGCCAATCTTTATTTTTTAACATAAATCTAGGTTTCATTCGACCAGCTTTAATCTATTTTACGTTGAATTGCGATGCAAATTGCGAAATCTTATGATTCAGTTCCTTTAAATGTTTTTAATGACAATTGGTGCGTTTTATAAGATGTTTTTTCAAAAAGCTTAGTTGGTTATCGAATTTTTTGAATTCCGATTATCTCAAAATGTTAGATAATTCATTTTTTTTTGTAAACAAGCCATTTGGACATGTATCAATAATATACGAATAAAAAAAAACTATCAAGTAAAAAGTTTATCTGCCCTCCGATGCTTACTAAATAATTAAATAAAAAAAATATGTCCACGCATTTGCAATGATTTGATATTTATTCATAAACAAGAGTAGTTATAGTCAAATATGACATTCAAATCTAAGCGTGGACGGATGTGGAAGTAAACTATAACTCAACGTTTTAAAAAATATATCTTAAATTTTTGGCGTATTCCTATTGAAAGCTTAAAAAAATCATTTTAAAAAATGTCAAATATAATTAATATATAATAACTTAAAATACATAAAACATACTTAAAGGTATCGGATTCATGTAAAAAAAAATACATAAACTCTTCTCACTGAGTGGAAATAATATGTAAAATAATTGGAGTAAAGGTCATCGGTTGATACACGCGACCTCACCGGAAGAAAGCTGCTTTTTCACTGACCTTGTAACAGGTGATGAATCATGTGACTAACTTGAGTGATGGGGAAAATGATGCTCTGATATCTGTGTTCGAGAAACAATAACGCTTTATAGTCGTCTCTCTTATTTCATTTTGATATTTCTTTCCGATTCTCGTTTAAGGCATACATATACAGGGTGTTCTTTAAACCCTGTCACATCCGAAACCACGATGATCAGTATAGACAAGAAGACATTTAAGCATATTAAAAAAAATATTTAGAACAATTTTTTTTTTTTTTAAATAAAATATTTAAAAAAACTAATGGTTGCTTACTTCTGCAGGGGAGAAGTGAGGGGAGCTCGGTTGTCGGTGTATCAGACTCCCCCCTCCCTCCCTCGTTTCTCCCCTGCAGAAGTAAGCAACCTTTTCCTTTTTTTGACATTTTATTTTTATAAATTTTATTCGTTCTTATTGCTCATACTGATCACCGTGGTTTCGGATGTGACAGGGTTTAATGAACAACCTGTATAAAATGGGCCTTAAGTTTTTGAACATGAGGTGAATTTATTAATGCCTAGAGACACAAGTGAAAAATGCTATTAAAATAATATGAGACGTCCTTTTATCGTAATTAATTTCAATGTTTATTTGATTATAATACTCGCATTGTACTGTCACGGGCGAAAAACGTTAAAAATATAAATTTGTAAAGTCCTACCATTGTTACAAGACCATATACATTTATTAAAAAACCTATTAAAAAGATATTATAATACATATATTCGAGTTTGATAAATTGTTGTCGGTGCGTAGTAATTTAAATTGACTTTTTTGGTAAGTAATGAAAGTCTAAGAATAATAATTGAAATTCGCCATTTAATAGAGATTATTAGACAACGGTAATAAATGTTGAAATACTATAGTAGTGTAATTTAAAATGAAATACGCACATAATTACAGAATACCGTAAAACTTTTACGTCCCGTGGCTCTCGGCAAAAGTATTACGCAAGAAATGAAATTATTTTTTAATACCAAAGAGCTTATGACTTCGTATCAAAACTGCGGAATTCGCATGAGATCATTTCTCACTCCGAATGAAACTGTAAGTCCCGGATTACGTGCACCCAAAGGAGCGGGAAGAAATGGGGCATTTAGTAAAAGCAGCCTTTGAGATTACTCCTAGGGGATGGAGCTGGGGAGGGGAAAATTGACCCTTTGTATCTGTGGGATTTGTTTTACTGCGTATTGTTCAAAACTACTGGACATGTGCAGTGGAGGATTAAGCAAGGCTCGGCGATAAAGCGTGCGGTAATGGGCCAGCATTAAAATCCTAATTTGCGTTCCCGCCAACCATTGCGCTTAGGGATGTTGTAATGCGTATTGCTACTAGCTCCTACTGATCTTTACACATTTACAATACAGTATAAACCTACCTCATATCTGCCAACGGAATCCGTTGATTACGACTTTAAGCCAAACTAAAACATCCTGGAATCTGACTTTTACGCTCGATAGAAAGCCCAGATGATACCCAGATAATTTCGAAATTAATTTCTTAACCAACGAACTCGAATACCTACTACAAGATAAATTTTTCGTGAAGTAATTTCATAGTTTGCGATATCTTTTTTTCTAAAAGTAACATTAAGGAATTTTACTTTATCTTAGAAAAGTTATAAAGGTTGGCAGATAAATATATTAGCTAATCGCTAAATAGCACCGCCTCGGATGTAGACGTATTTCGTAACAGTGACACTTCCCTCAGAAGGGCACATTAAAAAAAAAAATATTCTCATCATTCCTTTTCCGCACCTAATGGCGCATAGGGCACTGCATTGGTATCAATTGCAGCGTAGTTTGTTTTTTTTGTTACATACAGGAAAGATGATCAGTCGTACGCTTTAGGTGCCATTCCAGGGCCTATGAAATATTCTAGTGTAAAAACAAATTTTAAATAAATATTTCCTCTTGCATGGGTAGGCGAATGCGCAGACCAATAATACACCACGAAGCCGACAATATTATTTACCCTAAGTTAACCATTATTAGCGATCAGGATTTTTCGTTATATTTTTGAAATAAATGGCGCCATTTTTTTTCAATTTACATTTTTTTTTTACGTTCTGAAAATATTATCTCTAAAGGTTCATCAGAATTTTCGTACGAACATTTAAAATTAACGATTCCATTAATGAATTATTTATAATGTCTGCTCAAATAATGAAAATGTATAGAAAGAACCGCTGAATGGCAAATTATTTTTCGCTGAAAATATAAAATAACTTTCATTTCAAATAAATGAAGATTTTCTCGATAAAATTGATGTAAAAACGTGAAATATAAAAAAAACTCAATTATGGAAGCAACGGTTTGGGATGCACGGTGATAGGACGGCTTAAAAGATTTACTGCCGTACATTCACGGAGACTAGACCGCTGTGCACGTGCAAACCACGAGCTCACTGCGTGATATGGCATGATTGGCCCATTTCACAACACGGCGTGATAAAATACTATACGGTGGATCAATATTTATTGGTTTTAAAATATATAATTATTTAATTCCTGGCAAACGCAAATAACCAGTTAGTCAGGAGACCGACTAATATCAAGTAGATTCTAACTTGTAGACTCTAGATTCTGCCTCTTTTGGGTTTCCCTGCGATTGATTTTAGTACTTTCATCTCTGACGTTCTGAGCAGTTATTTGGTTTTTCTATTTAGTTTTTCTATTTAGTTTTTCTAATTGGTTTTCTGCATGTTTTATTTTCTCTCTATCTATCCTCGCCTTTGTGTATACACCATGATTTGGTCTGACACACGTTTTGTATATCCGAATTGTGTTTCCCATAATCATATGTTTATTGTACTATACGACACTTATTAGGCATCCAGATGTTAACTCACTGAGATGGATATGTTCTTATTATCACTATGGCAGCATCATCTGCATGGCATGTGATGTTAATGACCTTATCTCCCTTAGTAGATTCACTACTTTTTTTATTCTTAAAGTCTTTTTTTTATATATTTATTCTGCTTGTGTAAGAAAAGGTTTTTGGCGTATATTTTGTTGTGCTATATTTAGTTATAAAGGTGCTTAACTTGCTTTGTTTCTTTGTTGTTCGCAATATGTGTTACCTTCTAAATGTTAATATTATTTATGTCCCGAATTGAGTTGTTGTAACTCCTGAGAATGTAATTCAACGTATTCTACTTGTAAAATACGTTGTGTTATATGATTTATAAATAAATAAATTTAAAAAAAGTTAAAATTCTTGTGCAGGATTTTTACCTCACAGTACTCGCTAAATTTAAGTTATGATTTTGGCAAAATTATCATTAAAATCTCTTCTGTTAAGTTTTACTTAAATATTTTAATCAGGTTGTGGTCGCGTTGCTAGTGTTGCGGACTCACCAATTAGAGGTCTGGGGTTCGAACCCCACTCCTTCCCAGCTTGATTTCCATTTTCTAATTGTGAGCTATTTACAACTCATTGAAAATGGCCACCAAAATTGAAATATTTCGGTAAATTATAAGAACGCTCATATTTCTCTCTTTTAAAAATAATATATTAACCGAGGCATTTTTATGAATATTTTTATGAAAGTCATTAACTATGGAGTTTTATAAAAAAAATATAAGTATTTTCAAATTTAAATAGCTACTAACGAAATATCAATCCACTATAATTTTACCGCGCCGTTTATATTAAGTGATATGTGTGAAATAGGCTATTCTATGTCGGGTATCACGCGGCTGGTTTGTTTATTTAGAAATTCTTGTAATAATGAACAGACTTTAGGTTAATGTTAATGAATACAGACAATGAGGACCGAGTAATGTAATATGGCATGACCAAATTCAACAAAAAATAAGTATTTAAAAATGGACTTTTCAAAACTCCAAATTAATATTCTAAATGCATGCCTGAAACGATGCATAGAGGAAGCGAGGTCTGTGATGTGGCATTCTTTACTTTCTGTAGATAGAAATGAATATTACCTATGTACGAATTAAATTATTTATGTAACTTATTTCATAATTAAAAATTCTATGTGCGTATATTACATCAAAATAATTTAAAAGAGGTTGTTTCTGTCACTGGCAATCTTTTAATTACAGGTAAAACATTTTGTGCATAAAATATTTCATTCACGTAGGTAGTACAAACATTTATAACCGCTATTTTGACGTACGTTACTCCTATAATTTTTTTTTTTCACATTTGAGGGGCCAAATATAATGGTGTATAGTATTGGGTTTCGACTTTTTTTTTTTTTATTTTTTTTTTTATTTATAAACCCTTACGGATTATAACATTCATTTTACATAAAATAATATATATATTTTTCATTTATACTCTGTTGTTCAAAATAATATTTTTTACATCTTTTGTAAAGTTTGTCTGAGTCTTTTGTTTAGTTTTGTCTGGTAGTTTATTGTATAATTTCAGTCCCTGGTTCATTAGTCTTGATTGTCCTTGTCTTGTTTTAGAAAGTTGTATATGGTATTTGTCTGATATTCTCGTATTATGTCCATGTTGACTACAATTTTTTACTAGTTTTAGTTCTTCGTCTACAATTACATTAGTGGCTAATTTATGGATAAATTTTAATGATTCTAGTTGAAAGAGTTCATATATATATTAATTGCTTAGTTTGTTTAAAAAGTTCTCTAGTTGCAGTTAAATAGGGAAGGTCATATACTAACTTTAATATTTTATTTTGTTGTCTTTGTAGTCTGTTTATGTCATTTTGATATCCTGCTCCCCATAATAGTTGCGTATAACATATTTTAGTTTTTACATAGGCTTCATACATTAGAATTTTTTCCGTTTTTGGAATAAAATTTTTGATTTTTAAAAAAAGACTCGATAATGTCGCCACTTTGCTAATTAAATTGTTGATATGAATTGTCCATGTTAATTGTCTGTCTATTGTTAGTCCTAAGTATTTAACATGTTCAATTTCAGTAAGTCGTTCATTATTTATGTAAGCATCTACTTTATGACATTTTTTTCTAGTTTCAAAATGGATAATATTGCATTTTTTTTTCATTAAGTGTAAGTAAGTTTGTGTTTGTCCATTTAGTCAACATAGTTAGGTCTTTGTTTATGTCATTGTTTGTTAAAACGTCTGTTTGATTTTTATAGAATAGTGCAATGTCGTCGGCATACATAATAATTTTTCCCTTGAAATTGTACAGTGACAAATCATTAATGTATAAAATATATAATATTGGACCCAAAATGGATCCTTGGGGTATTCCAAAATTTACCGTTTGCAAAAGGCTTTTTTTTTCATTTACATATGTATACTGCTTCCGATTTGCTAAATATGATTTTAATAGTTTACTTTCTTGAAATTTTACTCCTATGTCGTTTAATTTTTTTATCATGGTCTCAACATGAACCGTATCGAAAGTTTTTTTTAAAATCTAAGATTACTCCCGTGATTGGAATCCCAGTATCCATGTTGGTTTGAATAAAATTTATTAAATTCACTAGGGCTGTTTCGGTTCCTTTTTTTTCCTGAAAGCCATGTTGATTATAAGTAAGTATATTAAGATTTTTAACATGATCCATTAATCTCTTTTGAATATATTTTTCAAATATTGGTATGCAATTTGTTTCTATATTAGATCATTTTCATTATATCTGGAGTTAACCAGTCTTCATTATTATCCACCCTCAAACGATATTTTTTCACTTTCGTAGCTATGGACTTTGATTCCGAAATAATTTATATTGATTTTTAAAATTGATGTCGTTAACCTTCTTATCTGTTCGTTAACTATATTCCTGAAACAGTTATTATTTCTCACAACATAGGTATAAGTATTTGCCATTTTGAAAAATGTGTGTACCTACCTGATATTAAAAAATATCATTTAGGTAATTAAGATTAAGATTATTGGCATGTGTACTTAAATAAAACATTTCTTTAAATAATCAAGATTTATTAATTTTACTTAAGTTGTCAACTAGATTTTGACAACTCTAAGGCCTATAAATTGTTTGTATGAAAACAAATATAGCTTAGCGGGTAAATTTGCCTAATTGTTTTTAGACGAATATTTTATTAGTTAGCCATTGAAAATATGCTCAAACGACAATTTTGCCTTTGAATTAATAATTCAATATAGTAGTTCTTAGACAAGAACGTCACATGAGCCACAGTTCAACAAATAATGGTTGCGGGCAAACATGGAGGAACATGCAGGTAATTTTGCCCGCCATCTAAATTTTGAATTGCTTGAAATCGCATTTAAATATGACTGAATTTACAATTGTAACCTAATTTAATGATTACCAAGGTCATTCTTTGTCATTAAAAAGTAAAGCATAATTTACATTTTTTTGGATAAAATCAACATAATTGCAAAAAAGCGGGCAAAATTGGACGGTTTTGCGGTACGTCATAGTGAGTGTCATTTTACAAAAAATGGCAAACAAAGTGTGTTAAGAGCGTGTAACTCTTATTAAATTATTTATATTTTTTAACTAAAGGCAAATTGTGATGTAAAAAAGCTAGAGTTTCTGCCCTTTCTGGCAGAATCCGATTTCTCTCCTAAATTAAAAGTCTCTGACTGTAAACGGAGCTGGCTGGACAATAATGTGAGCCGCAATAAAAAGGTGCTAAATGGTCTCAAAATAACATGTGTGTAATATGATTACATTCTAATAAGTCTAACTGTTTCCGGGTGAATATCAAAGTTTCGATATTGTTGTATTTTCAAGGTAAGTTCCAGTTTGGGTTTAAACCAAATTAAAATAAAGTTGACATTTCATCCTGCAAGTGTAAGAACATTAAGAAATGCGTGTCCCAGAAACAAAAATGTAACCATCAAACTTCTTTATCCACCAATGGGCCACTAGAAAAATAATTATTTAAACCGCAGATAGTGTTTAAATCAATAAAAAAATCAATTGGGTAAATGTTAATTAAATCAATTAAATCAAAATTAAGTGAATTAAGTAAATCTCAAATTCAGCATTAAAAATAATGCAGACACATTTAGTGTGTTGACATCATTTTAAATCTTATCATTCGAAAAAGGACAATAGTGACAGTCTTTGCCAATCACAACCAAAAGCCTCAACGTAGGCTGCTCCTATCGATAAGCCGACCGCTACAAACAGTACAATTTATTATCAAGAAAATATGATAGATGCGAAGTGTTAGACAAGGCTGGGACAACTATTGTTTTAGCAGTTTTTCTGCGATTATTGACAAAAATAAGCTTCGCCAAAAACGCAAAATAGCACAAAATTGGCGACAAAAGTCAAAGTCCTATAAATATCTGATTTATACTTTGACGGACAGAAAAAAAACTTTTTTTCATTAAATAGAACGTGAAAATGCATAAAAAACCGATTTAATTGATAATGGAATTAGTGTTGAAATTCTTGTGATATATTGCACCGATTTAAAACACATCAAAAGGAATAGTACAGCAATTACCCTAAGAACCCTAAAAAAATACACCTTACAACTTAACCTGAAGGTAATCAAATTTATAATTTATGCATAATTTATAATTTCCTGTTATGTTTCTTGAGCACCCAATATAAATTATTGAAATTGGGGAACGATAAAATATCGTGTTTTGAAAAAACGATACAACTGATTTTTTGGCGAGTTTTTTTCAGGTAATCCATGCGTCTCAATACTGGCTTTAAACTTTTAAAAACCCAATTCGCCACGTGGGGTGAATATCATGTTTTGAAAAAACGATCCTCAATTGTAAAAAAAACCTCGGAACTCTACTACCGCGGGACCACAGCTCGGTCCTAGCACAAATATAAAAATCTTCCGTTACATGGCGTTGCGTTTCTACCGTAGATAATACAATTGTGCCAATTGTGAATTCTTGCGGCGGGCCTTGCGCACGCGGAGTGCGTTTGAAAAACACGAAACAATTGCTCATGTACGGCGACCGCGGAATTTCATTGTGATGCCAGGAAAATTACAATTTAGCCCGCGCGCGGCCGAAGCGAATTTTCGCAAACGCGATTTATGCGCGCACGATGGTAATTGAAATAAAAATAAACGTTTTACGAATTGGTACGCCGATTGGGTGTGCGGTGGATTGTGCTACATAAATATGAAATGTGGTCATTTTCACATGGCTACGTAACTTCATATTAAGGAGCGTGTATACTTTTTTCCGTCGGGTAATTCTCTCATAATGGCCTGTAATTGAGAGAGAATTTTCTGGCTGCCTTTTTTCGGGCTTCGCCTCCTACTAGGTAATAAAAAGGATTAAGGGATTGCTTTAAAATCCTTAAACTCTTGAATAAACCTCCATTTACAGTGGATATCATTTCGTGCATTAATACAGCTACGAAATAATTTAATTGTACCTACTGATTCTTGATTATCATTATAAATTGTATGCTAATTACCTAAACCGTTTAAATATTCTGAACATTGCTTTATTTGAAAAACTGTTTTCAGAAAACAATCACTTTTTACTCAACAAAGTTTAAAGTGTGACCAAATGTTGGTAGATCGGCTAGATTTCCTCCCGAGGGATTTATTTGGAAATACTATATTAGTATATTTCTTTGTATTGCTGTTGTTTTTCTTAATAAACAAAATAAAATAAAATAAATAAAATACTCAAAACATTGTTGAATCAACTAACTGGTAATACTCGTAAATAATGTAAAAATGTTTTCAGGCGTTGCCTATTAGGTGATTGGTTCAGCCGGATGAATCTTCCCCACGTGATAAAGGTTTCAGCTGTTTTACTTCACAAATGTCAATAGATGAAAGAGTTGAGGAAATGTGGATGTATAAACATAGACAGAATGGTGAATTTTACACAGGGTGTAAAGTGGCCACTTAAGCCAGCCAATGACACTTCATAAGCCATGTAAATGCCTAGACTTCCATATTCCCTTCTCAAACATATTTTCCCTCTCTGTTGCAACAAATTTAAACTTTTTACTAAAATCAGCAAGAATCTGTTACATTTTAGATATTTTCGTTATGTTTAACCCTATGTAGACTCGCAAACATTCATTTTACAGACCGCGTAAAACCTGTAAACGCCTATAACTTTTATAGTGTAAGAGATAGAAAGTTCAACTTCGAAGTACGTATAAATATATTTTGCCTATTTCAATTTCATTTAATTAAAAACTATTAAAGAGCGTTTAAGATATTAAATGTGTTTTATTGTAACTCATATTCTTAAAATCTAAAAGTATCTACTAGAGTAAAAAACTCAATTCTGATAATGGAAAAGAGAAATTCTGGAAAAAATGTGTATAATCTAAGATTCTATGAAATGGACAGTATGCAATAAGGAAGTTCGGTGTTTATTTATTTTTTTACATAAACGGCATAAATTGTCTTTAACATATATTGAACATAAATATGAAAGAAAAAAATACACATATAAATACATAACAAAAAATGATAAAATCGCATACCCATAACAATATTAAGAAGTAGGTAAATACACATAAGCAACCAAAAATATTAAAGAAATTAATACATAAAAATGAAAAAGCAAAAAAGGAAAATATTATTAAATATAAAGAAAAGTTTAAGAATTATATTGCGAGAGAAAAAATAAATCAGACTCGTTTTATAACTTTCAAGTCCAGAACCAAATATATCAGCCTTGTCCTCATACTGATTACAATATCTGTGGAGCCTTGGGATAGGCGAGTGCATGTGATAGTTGGTCCTAAAACTTGCAGAACAAAAAGGAGATCTGTGGTGTTATTTTGTTATTTTTTTGTTATTTTATTTGCTATTACGCTATCAAACCGAGCCCAAAAAAAATTCGTCTGACCCTGTACCCTTCAAAGTACACTAAACATGGCTACCCGAAAACCGAAACGCGTGTTCACCAGAATCTGTGACGTTTTAAAGTAATTCAGTTTTATTAAAACTTTTTTTTGCATTCTTTTTTTTTTAAATTGCCCTAAAATTAAATGTTCTAATTTTTACGGCGGGCGAGAAAATTTTTTTTTATCTTCAATTTCCCGTAGGAGTGACCTTCATTGTTGTTCTATTCAAAATATATAGAAAATATTCAAACATTCAAGTGAATATATTTTTTTAAATAATGTCATATATTTATTTTATTTTAAATCTTCGAGTACAAAGAATAAGTCCTTTGACGGAGTTATTGCCGAAAGCAATATCTTCCAGCCAATCAAAAAACAGACTGGTCAAAAAGTGTGTTGGTCAAAAATTTGATCTAAAAAACAAAAATATATAACAAAAGAATAGGTACATGAAAAACCTAATTAATTAAAAACAACGGCAGTTTTTAATGGGGAGATAAGGCTTGCACAGATTAACTTAAATAAAAGTACATTATGTTTTACATATTAAAGGATAAGGAATGTGAAATCGGGGCCACGATTATGAAAAATTATCTTCATCGGTATATACTGAGACGGTATAAACTAATTCAAATTATTTATTCACAAAGTAATATAACAAATAACAAAGGATTTAAGACGTTAAATTAGAACTCTATATCAAACCAAGAACCCTTGAGCAATGGTTCGACATTATTAAGGTATAATACTCTTTAATAGCAAGAGTATTTGCCTCTTAAACATAGTTTCACTAATGTGAAAGATGTCGATCTCCAAAGTGATAATGTTCAGCTGCTTGACTGCTCTTCCAATCGGCATGACCAGAGGCAGGTTGGTTCTGGAAACCGGGAGGTAAAACAGTCTGTGCTGACGCTGTCGGAGATAGCCATCAGGAACATAAAAATGTCGATATGGATGCCGAAAGTGTGTATATTTGTATGAAAATTCAAAATATCATCGTCGGTAACCGGTAACCGGTAATTGAAGATGTTTAGAGAAAAAAATAGTGAACATATTCTATTTTTCTTACAGAAAACTTAATTTTACTTTGTAGATAAAACTAAAGATAAACTTTTATTTATGATAAACCACTTACCAATGTTTAAATTTGATTATATGTATATTTTTTTGTGATACCATCCATTCTGTTATTCGGTGTTCTTTTTTAATCAATATATTTTCACAAATGGTACATGTTTTTTTTATTCTAATACAAATCTACTTTTATGCATCTAGTAATTGTTATAACTATAACTCTCTAAAAAAAGAGACTAGCTCTTGTGCTTGGAGAGTGACATACACTTTTATAGTTATTTATTTATTAGAATTTATATAATTTTGAATATACGAGTATATGAGAAAAAAACAACTTTTGGGATATAAAAAGAAAAATAATAATGCATTAATACTAATTAAATTAAATTAATTAAAATAGAATGCAGTATTTACACGTTTAATTTAAACTTTTTTTTTAAGAACGCTGCGTTAAAACGATCGATAATCCTGTTAAAAATATTGTTTCAATAGATAAGCATATCGCTTAACTTTTGACTCTCTACAACTCCATCACGTTTTTTAAATAAAAAAACATTTGTATATTTCAAAATGGGTTTTATTTCTTCCTAGTCGTTAAATCGCCTTGTAGGGATATTAATTCGTATCCGTTGTTTAATCACGTCAATTAGATTCATAATAGTACCGACACAATACCAATTTTTAAGAAATGGTAGGTATACTATGTAAGTATGACCTAGAATCCTGGACGAGTGTTTTTATTTTATTTTATTTATTAGGTATATTAACAGTAATACATGTAAAAAAAAATATAACAAATAAAATATACAGAGAATAAAACCAATAACAGATATCCACAGAAATACATTAAATACTCGTACAATACATACGTGTTAGAGTGTTTGTGTAAGTGTAAGTGTGTGAGAGGGAGGGTGGTAAGATGTTATAATGGAATGAGGGTGGACATGTGCGTAAATATCATTTCACAAGAGTCAAAATATAAAAATATGTAAAATATTAATAATTAAAGATAAAATAAGATTATATTATAGAAACTAAGTATAAGACAAAAAAGTGTGTTTTAAAACGCGCATTTTAAATGTTAATTTGGTACAAAAAAGGGGATCAATAAGGAGAAAGTTCAAATTATATTTACGAGCAAAACGTATAAGTGGAGAGTTCTGGGCATAGTTCTTACGATCTGCTGGCACATGAAATAGAGAGCTCGATGTGTGACGGGTGCGGTAGCCAGGAACATTTAATGATAACTCCGACATAAGAGCCGAACTATCAAGGCGTCCACTAAGTATGTCATGAAGCACCCCCATGTCTAATAGTAGACGGCGATCTTCTAAACTAAGCAAGTGGTGCTTTTTGCAGGAAGACATATAACTGAGATCGGTATTCCTGCATCTCCAGTTAAGATGTCTAAGAAATGTCCATTGAATTTTTTCGAACCTTTTTTTATGTGTGACATATTGTGGAGACCAAACAGAAGAGGCATACTCGAGCAAACTGCGAACATAAGCAAATTAGACCATTTTAATACACGCGATATCTCTAAATACCTGACATGTACGAAGTACAAAACCAAGATTTCTATGTGCACGGGTCAGTATGTCATCGAAGTGATTCTCAAATGTAAGTTTGTTATCAAGAATAACACCCAGATCGCGTACGGTATCAACTCTCTGAACAGGTTGGTTTTCCAATATATATTGATATGAGATGGGATGTCAACCGCGCGAAAAAGAAATAAGCAAACCACTTTGATACATTGACGTCAATACGATTTTTCAAATAGTATTCGGTCAAACGGTTTAGATCATCTTGAAGTTTATGACATTCAAGGGGATTCTTAATTTTGAGGTATATTTTTTTATCATCTGCGTACATTAAAAACTTTGCGTTCATAAATATCATAGATATACGCATTGTAAAACAATGGTCCCAAGTACGATCCCTGGGGTACTCCGGAGGAAATATCAGTAAAGTCAGATCTAAAACCCCCAAGAACAACAGCTTGGCTTTTATTGTTGAGATTAGATGAGATCCATCTGTGAACGTCACCTTTTACACCCAAGTTTAAAAGTTTTCTCATAAGAATTATGTGATCACTCGGTCGAAAGCTTTTTCAAAGTTTTTTGTTTGACTCGATGGCTACTCTCGGGTAGAAATTTAGGATAAGAAAATCGAGTGGAGATAAGTCCGCCTCATACTTGAGGTCGGAATTCGATTTCTGGGAAGGTAGATATCAAATGTTGATTAAAAAGGTGGTCTTATATTGCAAAATTTCATTGTTTCTGGACTGACACCTGAAGCGTAAGACTGATCACCTTACCTTTGTGTACATATTATTAATACAAGCTGCATTTGGTGATACCAGTGCAGTTTGCTATCACCGTCGGGTGCAGATAAAAATATAATGATGATGATATCTAGCAGGGGCGTGTGGTGAGATTTTAGATTAGGGAAGCAGTCACTTGTTACTAGGTACAAAGGTAAAATATGTGCCTACTACTAACACAGTAAATTTAATTAAGTGCTTTGAAATAAAGTAAAAATAAATTTATGCTATAATTTTACCATAAAAGAGATATTTCATGGTTTAATATCATAATACCATCGTGCCAACCTATTCAAGGGGTGTTATAAAATAATCACAATTTATGGAAAAAAAACATGGAATAAAGATCTCAATTCGCGCATGCGCGGACTTGTGAATTCAGTACTGAGCGACCGCCTCATAGGAAACAACAGACTTACGCAGTTCCTTATTTCAGAATAAGACGGAGCGCAGTGAATTTTACTTCAGTTCGCGCAGGTGAAAGGTTGTGTGTGGGCTTGTCGTAATCAATATTTTTGAAAGTTCCATTTTTAGGGAAGCATTAGTTCCATTCGATCTATGGACGGACCGGACGGCGCATATCTTTTATAATATCTATCTCTATTTTTATCAATACGCACAATTGGGCCGCAATGAGGAAGTTCAGTGCTATAAGAAATTTAACATAAAAAAGTTTTCCTGCATGCAGAAAAAATTAGAGCGCATTTAATTGAACGGCGAAGTTTCTAGAAAATGTATAAAATAATTAATACAAATGTAGGTACTACTTTAAACTACGTCACACGTTCTTGCTGATCAACCAATCGACTACAGCGTTGGATAGATTTTCGGTTTCGGTACCAGTCAGGATAACTCACCGGCATCTAGTGACGTCACAGGCGAAGTGATTTCAAAATAACAAAACTTTAAAAAATCATAGCGATGATTATAAAATACATTTAAAAAAAACCTCCGGCCACTCCTTTTCAATGTGCATATTGCCGGCCAACGGCAATATCTGTTTAGTGACATTGAAAAAATTGTTAAGGAGATTAATACAACAATGTTCCTTTTGGTGACGGTTATTTTTCACTTAGTTTTTTATCGATAACAAAAAGGCAAAATAACATCATTTTGTTTAGAAAAATTTAAAATACTGAGTTTTGAGAATAGGTGTCTCAGAAAAATCTTGGGTGTGCGGTGGTTTGACTTGACTGGATGCAGCAAACTACGGTGACAACTGTCATAACTGTCATCAAGCGGAGGTGATACATGTATACTGCGGATGCCTCCTAAGAGCCTTACCACGCTTGCCTACTTTACAAGGCATCAGGTTCTCGGCGTCCTGGACGTCCACTGCTGACTGTTCGTCGGCAGTTCATGTCAGAACTACGAGACGCGAACCTGACTTGGGAGGATGCACAGGAGCTGGCAGCCAACAGAGATGCCTGAAGGATTATCGTGGACACCATATGTTCTAACTAGGGAGCGGACATGGAATGATAATGATGATGATGTATATTGTATTGAAACAAAATCATATAATCTTAATGAGAAATTGAAAGTACTTTTGAAAATAAA
Source organism: Micrasema longulum (assembly GCF_059751315.1). Classification (NCBI taxonomy): domain Eukaryota; kingdom Metazoa; phylum Arthropoda; class Insecta; order Trichoptera; family Brachycentridae; genus Micrasema; species Micrasema longulum. The sequence continues at coordinate 257,160 of NW_028277421.1, forward strand.
AATCTCTTAACAGATATTGCCGCTGCGCTGGCGAAGTGATTATTATTTTATTTTTATTTTACCACAATTGTTGTCCAAAAAAGAATAATTGGTTGGTTGGAAGAAATTGCCATTTGGCAATAAGCCCGCTAATGTACAAATAACATTATGTAAACAAATCAACTGGTTGATTACAAATTATTCTTTGGAAATCCGTGACCTTGGTGTTCTTCTTCTTCTTCTTCAGCCTTATTCTCTTCACTGCTGGATAAAGTGCGTGTCAACATGGACAAAAGAGTGTGGTTTACTATAAACCCATCTAAAACACAAATTATGTTTGCAGGTAGTCAAAGATTGCTTAGTAAGCTAGACGTACCTTCACTTAATCCTCTTATTGTCAATGGTACCAATACTCAATACAGGAAATCCGTAAAAAATCAAGGAGTACAAATGGATGAACATCTCTGCTGGCGAGCTCATACTAATGAATTAAGCCGCAAAATATTTTCCAGTCTACACTCACTCAAAAGGTTGCAAAAATTCTTACCCATTAATACTAAATGCACCCTTGTACAAGCATTACTACTACCCATTCTAGATTACGCTGATGTTTCCATGACTGATGTAAGCTGTGAGCAACTCGATAAACTTGAACGACTTCAAAATACATGCATAAGGTACATTTTTGGTGTTAGAAAATATGACCACATTTCTGATTATCGTAGGCAACTGAAATGGCTCAAAATTAGACAGCGGAGAGACTATCACTCCCTCTCACTTCTGTTCAATGTACTTCATAGTCCTAACGCTCCTATATACCTGCGTGAAAAATTTCAACGCTTATCAGTTCATGGTTTACCTCTTCGTTCTAATTCTCAAGGCACTCTCTTAATACCCATCCACAATTCCTCTTTCTTCTCTAACTCATATAGTGTCCATGCGACTCGACTGTGGAATCATCTCCCATCCACCATCAAAGATTTTACTACATTATCTCTGTTTAAATCACGTCTGAAGAAACATCTCTTTTCTCTTCCTTAATCTCTCCTCCTTTCCTTTTTCCTCTTTCCTCTTTTTTCCTTTTTCCCATTAAGTAATAGTTTCGATTTAAGGTAATTTATAAACAAATACGTTTATTTCTATTTTTATATATCTTTAGCTTTAATTGAATATGTTCTGTAACTTGAATTATAAAAATAAAACTTTTATTTAATTGGTTGGTTGGAAGAAATTGCCATTTGGCAATAAGCCCGCCAATGTACAAATAACATTATGTACAAAAAGTTAAATAAATAAAGGCCTCTTCCAAACGACTCCCTTCCTTCCTATCACCCGCTTTCATCATCCACGTTTTACCGGCAATAGAGGCAATGTCGTCGACCCATCTTTTCTGTGGCCTTCCAACACTTCTTTTGTTTGTCCATGGTCTCCACTTTATTATTCTGAGTGTCATTTTTATTTTGTCATTTTGCCATCATTTTGTCTCGCCAAGTGCCTTGGCGGAGCCTGTAACCGCTAGAAGACGCGTCCCCAGGTGGTGGATAGGGGAACACTTGGCAGATATGCAGGGTAGGAGGGAAATAAAATACCTCCCGTGAATCAAACAGGCGGTAGCGTCTGACCCAGATTGGGCGGCTACAAACAGCGTCTGCTCCCTATGTTAAGGGCAGCTGAATCCAAACTCACCAACACATCTGGCAAGCGTGGTGTTTTAATGCCAAAAACATCCAAACAAAACTAAATGAACTCTAATTTTAAAACTAGATTACCCCAGGTGAGTAGAACAAGTTCAGAATCTCATGCCGTGCCAACGGTCAGCCCCTAGGACTCCGGGGGGGGCTGAAGACTGGAACATGAAATTAAAGATAGCAAATGGGATATCCTTGAAATATGCGAAACAAGATTGAGAGGAGAGGAAGCCGTAACATTACCTTGGTATTATAAATTAATATTGTATGTAATTCAGTTAATATAAGGGGGCCAGGACTGTAAAAATGTAGCCATGTTCAAATTATTACCAAATGAAAATCACTAACAAAACAATTTAATATTTTATTTTATGGAACTATTGAAACCGCACTAACACAAGTAATCTGAATTACTGGAAAGTGTTTCCAGAAAGATCAAATTAAAACTTTTTAGTAAAGCAATCATACATAAATATTATCTGATATCTGAGAAAACAAAATATGAGTTTTCGTTCGGTATATTTTTCAAATAAAATCATTGATGATCAGCTCTCAGTACTAGTATACAAAATATTATTTGAATAATTTGAAAAAATAAATCGTAAAAAGATTACATTGGTGGTGAGGCTGCATTTTACATGTATGTTTTTGAGGGGATCAGAAATAGAAACATAAACTTACTTAATAGATTTTTTCATATGATTCAATTTTATTTAAAGAATTACAATTATTTAAATAGTATAAATATACAGATGTAACACAAAATATATGGAACAGATGATACATGTGATACAAAACAATGAGCATACATAATTTCACCTTTAATTTATGGAATGTCGGATAAAAAACGCAGATACATTTTTCTAATTTAGTAACTACTTTGTTAGAATTCAAATAATGAATTTGGATTATGGATTGATGCGGACAGAATAAATGTCAACATGAAGATTATATTATCTGCCTTTTCTAGATAATTAACCAGCCAAGAAATATGTTTTTTGAAACATGTAGATTGTTAACTATTATTTTATTTATTTAATTTTATTTATTTATTCACACTCTTTATCAAAATACAATTCCATGTTCACTTTGCCCAGCTAACAAGGGTACATACCCCGTTCCAAGCTAGGCAATTACATTTTAATATATTATAATAGTTAACAAATAATTATTCAATTCTTTACAAGTTTATTGCATATATTATGCATATTCAAATTTATTTCCACGGAATCTATAAAACATTAATGTGGAGTGTCCTTAGTCTATATCTAACATGACTCATCCTGAGATGGAGATTTTTGTGAATGAAATTATTTTTAATTTTTGTTTTATAATTTTTTCGACCAGTCTGTTTTTTTGGTTCACTGTAAGTTATTGTTGTAGCAATAAACCTGTCAAAGAGCATATATTTTTTAACTTTAAGTTTAGTAAAAAAAAAGCAGTTTTATATTAATATTGAAAATCAGACATTTGAAAGAAAGAAATTAAGATATTTGTAAATTTTTTATCAATTAGAATTTCAGTTTTGATGGCTTAAGATTATCTATTAAAACCTAGTTTTAACCACAAAATCAACATGATAATGAAGAAGTTCAGTGCTACGGAAAATTGGATATAAAAAATAATTTCTTACACAGAGTAAAAATTAGAGCATTTAATTGTAAAGCAAAGTTTCTCAAAAATATATGAAAAAATTATAAAAACGAGCTATTTTGAAGTATGTCACATACTTCTTGTGAATCAACCAATCAATTACAGCATTGTTATGTGTTGTGATAGATTTCCAGTTTCTGGGTAGTATTTTTTTTAACCTTTTAGTGTATTTTGACACTATGGGGACTTAAATGTCAACACAACTCACCAACGACAACTCGTGACGTCACGGGTGGAGTAATTTCAAAATTACAAAACTTTAAAAAATCATATTGATGTCATAGCGATGATAATGGCATACATGTTTTTTTTTAATTTGTCTTATTTTGACGGCCTACTAACAAATTTAAAAAAAACACTGAACTTCCTAATTCAGAATTAGCGCCTTTTGCCAGCTAAATACTGATGTTGTTAAGTACCATTGAAAAATTTGGCATACAGAACAACTAGATACTTACTGATCCCTTGGCATTGTTCACGAAATATATGTCAATACATAAATACTATGTATATAAAATTGATTTAGTACTGACTGATCTTGTAAAGTTTAAGCAATAAGTAAATATAATTCCTTGAAATTCAAAGATTCTATTTTAATAATTTATTTACATTTATAGAGACACAAGTCCCGAGTAGTGTGATAAAGCTGAGAAAATGTATTTTCTATTCACTTGATCATAACAGATGTGTTTTTTTTTCATATAATACATTTTTAAAATTAATTTATTATACAATTTATACATAAAAATACAATATTTTTTACTTAACGTAAATAAATACCAAAAACTATAATGGATTATAAAAATTTCAGAAAAACAAACCATAAAAACTACACAAAGGCTTGGTCTGTTCGAGGGTGGGTATACTAGAAATTATGGCTTAAAATTAATGTCAAACTGAGATATTTACAAACAATATTTATATATTAATTAGTTTTATATTAAAAAGAGAAATGAAACTTTGTTCATAATATTTCTAATTAAAAGTTATTTTAAAACACATATTTCACAGTTTTCGGCATTTAACTCATAATTTATCATACCAGGTTGATGAAATCTAGTGTAATTTAGGCGAAATTTTTAGTTTAACGGTAACACTTTTTCATTAAACAATATTCCACTTACATATTGTCACCTTAATTTGATTACAAAGTCACTGAATGACAACTTAACAGCAGGCAATGAAAACATCCTAAATAAATCATTTTGTGTGAAATTAAAGAGCTATAATATAATAATAATTACCTTCATAATGCGTAATCCACCGAAAGAAACTCACATTAAGTTCAGGAAAAAGATTATCATAAAAATTGTTTTGTGTTAGAACATGCTATTTTCTAGAAAAATTGATCCTCTGTTTCACAAATCTTAGTGTCAATAATAAATTTAAACAATTGAAACTAAACACTTCAATATTATTCCCACCAGAACACACACAATCATTGTTCATATTGTTTTATTGAACTAAACATAAATAAACTAATGTAAAACTTTGGAAGGGTGTGATTATTTTCAAAACGTCTTTGCAGTGTCTACACCAAAATCTAGTTTGTACTTGTATTTTGGTCGTAGTTTAGTTTTATTACAAATGTGAAATTCACAGAATGCTGATTTTCATTTTGCATCAGGAGGCAATGGAATATAGGATGCAAAGCAGATGATCGTTGGGTCTACTAGTTCTCGGTTCATGATCGGGGTTGTGGAATTTTTGCAGATGCTGTCTAAAGAGTTCTTTGTCAAATTTTTGTTGAAATTTCTTTTTTCATAGTTTTTAGCTTATACATCGCATGCGCATTTAGAACCATTACATTGATTGTCTGAAATGCAATATTTTTATACCATTTTATTGTTTTTCGCACGCATTTGATAAATTGAATAAGCATATTGGATCGATCGACTAAACCCATATACTTATTGTAATTTATCACTTATGAAGGTTTCAATATTGGGGCCTTCGTCTTCCAGTCCAACTTCCCAGTCAGAATTATTGATAAGTCATGCGCAGAGGTCAGCATGTGGACCTCCTTTTTTGCCATTTTATGACAAGATTGCAACCTGGTTGCTTCTACTGGGTGTTTCCCTTTTTAACGGTTCCCAATTTTGGCATATTTTTCCGCATCTTCATTACCATTCTGCAAGCATTTGTCATGAAGATAATGAAAAAACAGTAGACCGTTATACCAACTGTCCACATAAAGTATGTCCTATTTTGAGATATCATTTAACGACACTACAACTCTCCCAGATGTTCCTAATTGCATCAACACAGTTTCTCTTATGTTATTTGACAAATTGGAGAATTAATCCAGTTTTAACATCACACAACACAAAAAATTTAATAACAAATCGATGTCCTTTCATTAGAATATACTGCGTTATTTGAAGTCTACCTTTAAATAAAACCGGAGACCCATCAATGCACAGATTTTTGAACTCCAGCTTATCTGTTGTCCAATAATCACTTATCTTACCTTTTTTGCATCTGGCCATTAGCATGATCGGAGCGATGAAAAGATACAATTCTTTAATATTCATATCTTTCCATTTCCGGTAAGGAGAATACGGTGGAAATTCTCTAGTAGCCTTCAGATTTTGAAAATATCTATTTGTTTGTATAAAACGTGACTAATAATATCAAGGCTAAAAAAAGTTGAAAAAAATATAATTCAAAACTCTCCTCATTCAACTCGTAATGTTCAAACCTGATTGTTTGTTAAAATCAAATAAAACAGGATTAAATCTATTGCCACATTCCCAGTGTAATTACTCTGAAGCTTGCAGATCACTGTGAAATTCTGCTGAAGTTTGAGGATCATTACAAATTTCTGTCAAAGATTGAGGATCACTTTGCGGTTCCATAGGATTCATCGATTTCTCTGCCATTACATGATTTTCATTATCTATATCTACAACATTTGTGGGTAAATAATCTAAATCATCACTCATAGAATTATCAGAGTTTTCATCAAACATGAAACTTTCGATTTTGTCTTCGTTCACAAACAAGCTTTATTTAGTATGTTCAGTATGTTCAATATGTTCAGTCAATTATTGAAAACTAAAAGTTTATAAATATTAATACCAAAAAGCTTTCTCACAGATAGTCTAACAAAGCAATCCACATACCCGAAAGACAACACAAACATTGAAATCTGACTAGTACCGATAATCGACCGCAATTTGCCAGAACCTGCATGTGACTGTGTGTGTGTGTGCGCTCAGTCAGTCGTATGATTTCTGAATGATCCACATTTCGGAAAAAATAATATTTAAATTAAAAATACTTTGATATTGCCAACATGAGTACAATACCCTATTTAATAAAATTACATTTTTACTTTTGTCTTTAAGAAGCAAGGAAAGTACAAAAGTACATACAACTCGGACAATGCAACCACAAGGTATCGCTCCGTAGGTAGGCCCATTAGACCAAATTTTTCGGCGGTGCTAATGCAGGGTATCGGGTCTTATGGATTAAACCGTTGTGTTCGTAGGAATATCTTCTTTAAGTTACGTGATTTGAAGAACGCGTTATTTTTATTTCTGACAACAATTTCTTAAAGTAAAAAAAATGTTGCATTCAAATTAAGGCGACAATATAACATCCCAATTGTGAATTTGACTATCACTATATATGTTTACACATTTATGAATTATCATCATCATTCCCATTGGTACACCAATCGCAGCGTATCTTGATCATTTTTGTTACATGAAGGTAAGGTAATTAGTCTTACGCTTCAGATATCAGTCCAGGGACTATGAAATATTTTAGTGTAAAACCACCCTTTCAAATAAATATTTCATATCAACCATGTCGGGAATCGAGCCCGAGACCTCTTGCAAGGTAGGCAAACGTGCTGACCATTACACCACGAGGCCGAATGATATATATTTTTTATTTTTATTTAAATCTTAAAGTAGGGCACACATATCATACATATTGTTATGTGTGTTCTAATAATAACATTGCAAATATATTTAATTTATAAATTGTTTATCACATATGTCTATATATGATATACAAATCATATCATACTAATAATATTGACATGGAATCAAATTTATATCTTACTAAAACCGACATATTATGTTAGTAGGTACTGCACTGAATATTGTAAGTCACATAAACAAGTTCTCGTTTGACACTCGGCAAAGATTTTCTATAAACATACAAATCCTTTGTATATATTTTTTCGGTCATATGTTTGTTATTCTAATTTTACGGTCACAACACAGAATTTATTTAATAAATAAAACATTCCAACCCTATGATTATAATGCAGCTTTGTATGCATTTTTCTTTTCTGTTTCAGTGAAATGCAAAACAGCGGCGATTGCTTTTAGCATGTGTTTTTTTCTAAACAAATCTGTGGAGAGAAGGAATGACAGGACCACATTTTTCAAGTATTCAAGATTAGCTCCTTCCCTGGACTGAATGCGAAGCAATCTGTAAGAACACAAAATATATTATTGAATACAAAAATGATAATTATGTTGACAGTTAAAAGAAAACAGCAACTGATAAACACAATAAGTGTACAGTCCATTAAAATTTTTAAAAACACTTTGTTTATGTGTGAGTGAACATTTAACACAAACGAAATTTGGTTTACAGATAGGCACTAGCATGTTAAATAGCCGTGTATCTGATGTACCTCCATGTGGTACACTACGAGCAACGTTTTTAGGCGACTGAGGAATCAGCAACGAGTATAGAGCATCAGAAAATAACTCGACCTCTGGGGGAGTCAACAGCTTTGGGCAGATGAGAGAGGCGGCCCGTGGAGGCCAAGCGGGGTCTTGAGGAATTAAAATACCTTTCAACCCTCTCTGGTGTAAGGTAGCAGTTACACCAGCAACAAGCAGAGGCTGATGGGAATAATGCTGACAATGTTCTGGATTCTGGCTAGAACTTTAACCGTCAATGCGCTCAGCAGCTGCAAGACCTGTTATAATCTAACTCCTAGGTTTAAACTGATTTTTTTACTTATTGTAATATCATTCAAACACTAAACTTCATGGTCAAATTAAAATATAATGTAAATGAGGCTAGATTTCTTACAATCCTTGGCTCTGTAGCTGAAAGACATGCTGTAATCTAGCACCGATCTGTTATAATTAAAATAGATCATAATTGGAAATCAGGAACTAGAATCCCAATCGTCCAAGCGCTCTGTAGCTGCAAGACACACTGGGATATTTGTTTTCTGTACAGCGCCCTTCAGGTGATTTTCACAAAAATGGCGCTTATATCTTACCCAACTATAATAATAATAAATGACACCAGTTCTCATAGTGGAGTTGCTATAGTTATTCCAAACCAATGAAATAGTCCTGTCTTAGGATATAAGAATAATAAAAACCTTATCATTTCTATTCACTCAAAGACTGTGATAAATAATTCCTTTGCGTGTGGTGATGTAGCATTGTGTCACTGTAAGCAAAAGACGGAATACAATACACAATTACAATAATGCTTAAATAAATAATTACCTGTCAATTTCTTCTTTCAGATTCCGTCTAACTTCCTTGAACCGGTCCTTTTCAATAGTAGCGTCACGCTGACAATCTCTGTAATTGTAAACAAGTCAAATTTACCACAAACTAGTCAGAAATATAAACAGTTTATGATTTGAAACACACTTATTTAGAAGGAAGATAAAATAAAATAGAGCTATGAAAAATAATATTAAATAATCGTGTAGTTTTACAAGAGACTGACACATTTAGGAATAATCATGGTGGTATTTAAGGAGAACTAAAATTCATTGCCACTGCTCATCTAATAATGATACTTTGGTAAAATAATGCAACAAAAAAATTGGAGGCAATATTATGTAAAATATTTCATTTTATTCAGTTTATTTATTTTTTTAACAGGAAAAATAAATATTTGCGTTCTTATGATTTGGCCAAATATTTCATTTTGAGGGCCATTTTCAACAAGTTGTAAGTAACTCACTATTAGAAAATGTGAATCAAGTTGGGGTAGAGTGGGATTCAAACCACGGACTTTGAGTCGTGAGTCCGAGACACTAGCCACGGTACCACAACCCGATTCGTATTTAAATGTATGTTTGATTTTTAACAATCTAATCCCCGCAAAAAATTCAAACTGCTTGTACCTACAAAAGAATAACTGAGTAAATATAATTAAACCAGGGGAAGAAAATTTCGACAATGCAATATCACCCATTTTGACGCTCGTGCCGCGGTCATGTTTCTTCCAAAACATGTTGTACTCCACATTTAGTATATTAATAATTTATTATACTCAAAAAACTAAACCACTATAGTTAGATAATAAATAAGTACACAAATAATAAAAAAACCTTAAACATTTTAGCCAGTAAATAATGAAAATAAAAACCCAAACTGATGGAGAAGATTGTATTTTTAATTAATAAAGATAAATATTTTACACAAATACATAAATATTACGTATTTCAATTTTGCCACCATTTCAAACCTCAAGCATAGTAGGCGAGCACTCCAATCTTCCACTAAGACGGATATTTTTCTCCACTGGTTTTTTTTTTTAGGATTTCTACCTAAGAGAAGCTATCGAGTCAAAAACACCCCAAACAGGATTCAGGTTCTATTTCACACACGGAACTGTAAACTGTATTCTTCATCCGCCCAGACAGAGAATAAATTAAACAATATGAAAATACAGCCATACAAATAATTAAGCAAAATCAAATATAAAATAAAAATTCATTCAAAGAAAAGAAATAGACTAGCTAACAATATGCATTAAAATAATATATTCAATCACTCGATAAGTTCGTAGGATGACATATAGTTGGCGCCACTATTGACAGATCTATATGATTGACAAATCAAGTACCAACCTTCAAATAAAACATGTTAAACTTCATAACAATTTGACGTTTAGTTCACAAGTTACAGTGGTTTTAGTGATGCTACTATCGTAATTTTTAAAACAATTTAAAAATCTAGATTTCTTGTGTTGATAATACATTATTTTTTAATGGGAAAAAATATCTTTCAAGCAAAGCAATGGCTTGACAAGTGTTATTTAGACACTGCTCCATCGAGACAAATGATAGAGAAGTGGTTGGCTGATTTTAAACGCAGCAGTACAGACACCGATCAAGCCGAACGCTCCGGTAGCCCAAATTCGGCAGTTGTTCCAGAAAACATAAAAAAAGTCCACCAAATAGTTTTGGCCAATCGTAAATTGAAGTTGTGTGAGATAGCTGACACCTTAAAGATATCAGAAGGCAGTGTATTCAGTATTTTGCATCAACATTTGTCCATGAGAAAGCTCTGTTCGAAGTGGGTACCGCATTTGCTCACAGTTGAAAAAAAGCAACAACGCGTCGACAATGCAGAGCGCCGTTTGGAACTATTTCAGCGCAATAAAAATATTTTTTCATTCGGTATGTGACAATGGATGAATGGATTCATTACTATACTCCAGAGCAAATTGGCAGTCAGCTGAGTGGACAGCAACCGGCAAAAGCCGCCCAAAGCAACCAAAATCGCAAATGTCAGCTGGTAAGGTTTTGGCCTAGGTATTTCAGGATGCGCATGGTATTTTGTTAATTGATTACCTTGAGAAAGGAACAATTATCAATGGCGAATACTATATGGCGTTATTGGTGCGTTTGAAATTGCGGAAAAACAACCGCAAATGAAGAAGAAAAAAGTGCTCTTTCAACGAGACAATGCACCGTGTCACATCAAGTCAATGGTAATGATGGCCAAATTGCATGAGTTGAACATCGAATTGCTTTTGCACCCTCCATATTCTCCAGATTTACCCCGCAGTGACTATTGGCTGTTCGCAGACCTCAAAAAGATGATGCAGGGAAAGTGATTTGGCCCAAACAAAGAATTGATTGCCGAAACTGAAGCCTATTTTAAGGCCAAAGATAAATCGTTTTACAAAAAAAGGCATCGAAATGTTAGAGAAGCATTGGAATGATTGTATCACTCTTGAAGGAGAATGTTGATGAATAATATTGAATTTTGCCTAAAAGTTGTTGTTTTATAAGTGATCCTATGAACTTATTGTGTGATGTTTTACATATTATGTTATATCAAATAAAAAAGTATAAATATTAGTAAAAAAATATCTCTAGTTAACACCAGAAGAATAAAAATAATCTCCACCTGTATTGTCCTTCCAAAACATGTTTTTCTTTTCTCAATGCTGATATTTCTAAATCTTTTCTTGCTAGCTCATGAGCATAATGCAGCATGTGTGGTGGAGCAGATACCTCCTAAAAAAATAATATTTATTTACTTAGCACTCAGATGCCTGTTAACTAAACATGAAAAGTGTACCAAATACTTATTTCATTTATAACGCAGCAACCTTCGTTGACAACTGTTACCAAACGGAGGCAATGTTGAATGGGCCACATACTACATACATGAGCCTTAACCACGCCTGAAGGCTGTTTGTGTTTGAATTAATAACTATCAATATTTTTAAAAAACATTAGTATTTTTAATCTACGCTACCATTGGCAAAAACATCACCTGTACATTAAATTGTACAACGTTTGCACACATGTAAAATACAAATAAATATGTAATGTCTGTACCTGTAACGAGCCATTAATATCGTGATACTTTGCACCATCTACTTTCCCTTCCTCCTCTTTCACATGCCTTGCTCTAATTTCACCTTCTCTCTCACCGAGCAATGTTGAATATCGCTCTCTTTGTTTTTGCAATTGTTGTTCTAATGAAATAACTCTGCTTTTATATTCTGATAACTCTTCTTTATGTGTTGCTCGCTCATTCTTTGTACACTGGAAAATCAAAATTAAATTAACAAAGAATTTATGGTTTATATAATGGTACTTATTTGATATTTTAATATATAAAAGAAGAACATATTGTTCTGATTTCTGTGCTTGTCGTGGAATATTTTTAATAGCAGTGATATAAATATTAGATATATGCATTACATACAAATATTCCATAGGCAGGCAATATCAACGATATTAAATTACTAAAATATTTACCGTTTCATAATTATATATTATATTTAGAAGACGAACGTCCTAATTATTAAAAAAAAGAATTTGGACATTTTAACGCCAAATGTATTAAAAGAGCATGTCATAACATTTGCACTTACTAGAACACTAATTTTTCATCTCTTCCTATATCGTAGTTGCATATTCATAATAAGTGACACGAAAACAAAAACAAAAAATCAATTCGTCAAACTTCAAGCTGCTCTCCAGAAAAATTGCCAATTCTGTAATTGGCACGTTTGTCTTCGAGACCATAAATTTATTCTCATATTTCTGTGATGAATACATTGTCAACAAATTATCGAAATATACAAATAGAATTTTAAGAGACAAATAGAAAACTAAAAAAATAAAAAAGTATGTAGGTGGTACAGGTTGAATAATGTAATAAGGTAATAAATATGTTATAATTTTATAGTAAGCTAGAGAATGGAAAATAATTCTAAATTTAGTATTATGTACTGGAAGAAATGCAGGGTTTTTATAGTTATCTCCATTTTGACTGGCAAATAGTTTATCATAATATGAATACTTTAATACATATGTATTTATATATTTTTAACTGTTTTCAGTATAACAGCAGACTTTGAATCAAAAATACTACCCATAATTTGATTCACATTTTATAAAATATGTATATGCATTGAAAAATACTAGATTAAAATATGCAGCAGAAAACATTGACGTTTGTGCATATTCTACAAATGTTGTGATAATTTTCAACATCTTTTACTTGGGCCAACAATCATTTGTACCAATATGTTTTAGTACAATAATTTATCCTAAGCATTTCAAATCGACTGTATCAGAACAGTGGTGGTTTTGGTACTAAATTTCTAGTGAAGCTACAATATATTTTATGCTCCTATACTGGTAGACTTAAAAAATCAATATTGATAACCTATAGTCTGTTATTAAGTTTAAATAAAAATATTAAATGGAATAAAAAAAAAATTACTTCATTATTCATAAATTTCTTTTTTTGCACCACAACAGGCCAGGAGACCCAATTACAGCGGTGAATTACAACACAGAATACCCAGACTTGAGAAAACTCACATAATTTTTTATTTTTTTTCATACCTCTAGTTGTTCATTAATTTTGACATCACAATCTTTTTCAGTTTCTTCAATTTGTTGATTCAGTACTTCTACTTTATTTTGTAATGTTTTGATATGTGATTTTAGCTTTTCCACGTCATTCTTATTGGCATTTCTCTGTTGTACCATCTCTGTACTAGAATAGTTTTGCGAAAGCTGCTTTTTGTAAAGTTCATATTCGGTTCTTAATGCCGTTAATTCAGCTCGACAAGCAGAGTGTATGCTCTGTGCATTGGATCCACTTTGGTTAAATATACTCCATATATCTACGGGACTTCCAATTGTTTCATTGACAATAATAAGCTCTTTTTTTAAAGAGTGAACCTTGTCAATTATTTCTTGAAGATAAGCCATTCCAACTGGCCTTTCAGTATCTAGCTGACCTATGGAAAATAATAGTAATAATAAACTATATTAATAGTGTCCTCTCACAAAGTCTGAAATCATACAAACATATTTCTCCTTAATATTTATATTTGTAAAAAGGGAAATTGTATGGATATAAATTATACACGGTTTTTCAGGGCTATACTGCAAAACTAGGGAGGAACATTTTTTGATGTGTACTTTTAAAAGATTATTTTTTAAATCGCATGTTTTAATTTTTTTAAAAGAAATATAAAACGTATTTGACCAACAAAGCGATACGTAGAGCGGGATTTGATCCTCGGGCCCACTCAGTCCACAATACTATTACGGGACCACAACCCGATTAAACAACTTGTTTCAATACTTTATTTCTCCCATGAATATCACCAATAAATATCATGTAAACCTAAGTTCCCATTAAGTTCCGAAAACTCAGTTGTAAACACTAGACTTACCAGTCGTAAATTAATGCCTAAAATTGAAGAAAGTAGAGATAGGCATTTTTAATTTGCAAATTGCATAATAATATTGATGAAGTTTTTCATTATAATAATAGTTGACTTTTTGTGTGAAACTGTTTCAACAGTTTTGGAAGAATAACTGTTATAAAACAAACTACTTTTTTTACCACCTCTAGAAGATAGACATAAAATTTTAACCAATCATAAAACCGATTAAATGAATTGCATGTTAGGAAAAATGTTTTTTCAGATTGATATTAAATTTCTATTGTCTGTGAGTTTTAATTGTCTCCTGAACATTTGCGTAATCTGAACTTTGAAGGTTTTACAAATAAGCGGACGATATATGACTATAAAAGCAACATAAAAGATTCAAAACATTTTAGTTTGTAAGTGAAAATTCTTGATGGAAGTTCATTGTAATTTATTATATAAATAAAAGACGAGTGATACTTTAATCCACAAATTTGGAAATCATAATTGACAAAAATCATACTCACGAGGGAATGGGACACTAAAAATAAAATACTTAAACTCATTAAAATAGCATTATATCAACTCATAAGTTAACCTGAAAAAATGTTGATAATGATCCTTAAGATAAAAATAACTTTATTTACTTTACTTTCATATAATTTTAAATTCTCTATCCTTACCTCTGTTTTGTATAAATACATTGAACTCCTTAATAAAGATACCAGTCTCGAAGATGTCGCGAAAGCGATGAAACCGGTCACTGGATATTTCAAATTTGTGGATTAAAGTATCACTCGTCTTTTATTTATATAATAAAAAATAAAAGATTCATATACATATAATAAATTTTCAATATTCATACCACTTAGAATGTCTTCTACAAGGGATTTTCGCTTCTCTCTTTCAATATTTAACTCAGATTTCTCTTTGGGACTAGAGGAGACATTATTCCTCAACTGTTGTATAACTTCTTGGTCCTTGCGCCTCTGCCTATCATATTCTCCAACAGTCTCTGATAATTCAGCAAGTCTGGCTTCCAGAGTAGCAACACGCTCCTCTTGACTGGCACACATTCGTTTGGCCATTTCTTCAGCACGCTTTGACTTTATGCGCTCCTATAATAAAAAAATACATTAACCTATTGAAAACGATAAATTATTTTCAACGGGTGTCAATTGTGACCGATTATATATTTTTTTGGGAATTGCCATTCTACATTATTAGAATAATTAACAACTGAAATGAAAGGCGTTTGCAACTATTAACATTAGATTATAAAGGGAGCAGTAAGAGAACTATCATTGTTAAAACTGGGTATGCGATAATTTACTATTGATTGAATATATGAATTTCAAAATATAAAAAAACTGTCTTTATGTACATCATAAAACCTTGATTTTTGCAGTTACATAAAATGCATATTATAAATCTTATTTTCTCGGCCTCGTAGTGTAATGGTCAGCGCGTTTGCCTACCATGCGAGAGGTCTCGGGTTCGATTCCCGACATGGTTGATATGAAATATTTGTTTGAAAGAGTGTTTTCACATCAGAATATTTCATAGTCCCTGAACTGGTACCTGAAGCCTAAGACTGATCATCTTACCTACATGTGACAAAAATGATCAAGATATGCTGCGATTGGTGTACCAATGCAGTGCCCTATGCACCATTAGGTGCGGAAAGGGAATGATGATGATACCTTATTTCATAATGTATTTATATGTCTGTTTTTGGCAAGGTTTTGTAGTTAAGTTACACTACTAAAAAATAATAACATCAACAGGTAAAATAAGAAAATAAAGTTAATTGTTTGCAAAGTAACCTCTCTAATAGCCGTAACATGATTTTGCTTCATCACTGCAATTTCTTCTTGAAGTTGAACGAGCATTTGTGGTGTTTCCAGAGTTCTTGCCTCTGCTCGGTTAAGCTTTCGTTGTGTGGCTTCCAATTCACTGTTCAAATCCCTGAAGCGCTTTTCTAACTCCAAATTATTCACTATAAATAGAAGCACAAAATTAAAATAATATTTTGGTCATATCCAAATCGTTTTATTTATTTAAACTTATTGTACACTGCACTCTGCAAGTTTACTGCTACATAATAATTTCTTCCAACAAGACAAAGGGTTTTACCCATAGGCGATCATTTAAATACAAAAATCATATTATATATACATACTGTAAGACGTCACTCCCAATTATGTACACAAAAATTGTTTTTTCTTTTACGTAATGGAAAATGTTCAAGTAAATATATGCATTAAATTTATATAAAAATTGTATTTAGTGATACCTAATATTGTATACTGATATTTTATTATCTGAATAAACTAAAAATAAAATATATATTTTTTTTTAATTCTGGAGAAACCCTGAATAATTTAACAATCAGTTTATGTTAATCGGTAGTTCGTGTCAGAACTATGGGACACGAACCTGACTAGGGAGGATACAAGAGCTGGCAGGTGACAGAGATGCCAGAAGGCTCTTTGTGGACACCTTATGCTCCAGCTAGGCAGCGGATGTGGAATGATAATAATACTTTTGACCTTTTAAATGTTAAATTTTCATCTAAATCCATTTAAAGTAAAAGAAAACCTTTTATTATATGAGGTGGCCTCTATGCTAAGAAACTTACTATTATATCTTATAAAGTCAATTTTAACATTGTACTATTAACATGGGTGATAAGAATCTTGATTGCATTTTTTTATTTTATTATAAACATCTATTTTTAAATAAGATTTTCTTAAGTACTGGGGATTTAAATATATTCTCGCTGTTTTTTTGTAAAAATTAATGCTTTATATTTTTGAAAATTAGTAAAGAACAGGTCTTTGAAATAATTGCCCATCGCTAGTGGCTACTTTTTCCCATCTTTCTGGCAGCATACAAATACCATCTCGAAAGAAAGAATAATCTTTTGAGGTTATCCTGGAAATAAGCCGTTTTTTAGCATCTTCATAAGAATGGAAGTGCTGCCCCGCAAGACCATGAGTCATCAATCAAAACAAGTGGTAATCGAAAGGAGCAATGTACGGTGAATACGGCAGGTGGGGCAGGACTTACTTACGCGCAGGTGTTAGCGGGAATGATCCCAGCAGATCTGCTTGCTAAAGAGGGGGGACGATTATTCAGGAAAAACTTGCCGATCACGGAAGAGATAAAACGCCAAGAGAGAGATGACTCTTTAAAGGTGGCAAGGCAAATGGGACACCTCTCTAAAAGGAAGATGGACGCACAGGCAAATAAAGGACATAAAAAGTTGGCTAAACCGGAAGCACGGTGAAATCACCTTTCAAATGACGCAATGCATGTCTGGGCACGAGGTTTTTGGAAAATACCTCCACAAAATCCGAACATTCCCGACGGAGGCATGCATGTACTGCGAGACAGTAACCGATGATGCGGAACATACCCTGTTTGCCTGTGCAAAATGGAGTGGAGAGCAGGAAGCGTTAAGCTCACGAATGGGCCGAAATGTTGATGTAGACTGCATTGTTGACTATATGTTGCGGTCACAGGAAGCCTGGAACTCAGTAAGAACCTTCGTGGAGTCCATTATGTGAATGAAGGAAATAGACAAAATGAAATTGGCATCTCTTCCTGTACAGGCAACAATATACAAATATGTTATTCTGATCAATTTTGCGGACCCGTGTAGACCGCAAGGTAGGGACCGGCCCGCAAAAGAAGACGGGGGTTTTAGCCAGTACGAGTCCGGCACTATCCTGGGAGTCCATGATGGATTTCCCCTCCAGAAAAATAAAAAGGTGGGGTAGGACTTCCCATTTAAGCATTTCCAAGTATATTTAGACTGGCCTTGCAACATGCGTCCGAGCGTTGTCATGCTGCAAAATTAGTTGGCCGTGTCTCTCCTCAGATTGCGGTCAGTTTTCCTTCAATGCTTGGCACAAAAATTGTCGATAGCAATCTCTCGTGATTTTTTTTGGATTTTTTGGATTTGATACATCCATGATGATGATGATGATAATGATGGTGTTGGGTGATATTCCAACAGAGCATGGTCGTTGTAAGTCTTCACAAGAATTCTGTTTGCTTCAGCTGCAGATTTTTTTTGAAAAAAGTAATGCAATAAAATTCCCAGCGAATACTTTAACGCAATTCAACATGTTTAACGCTATGAAAAAATATGTACATATATTGTTTACACTTTAGGGAAATAACATATACTGTCATTTCAAGAATGATGGTGGAGCTTCACGATGAAGTTGTCTGTAGTATTGCCCAATGTAAAACGGCTAAAACAACACCATCTGTCAGGAAAAAGCAAAAACTTATCCAAGTCCCTATTATAATTTAACACTTTGTATGGAAAAAGTTAACCTAGGCAAAATATTAATAGATTTTTTCTCTTACCAATGTTATCAGAAGAAATAACAAATTTGTCCTCCATTTTTTCCTTAGATCGTTTTTCTGATATAAGTTTCATTTGAAGTTCCCTTAAAAAAAGACAAAAAAGGTTAATAAACTTTATGAAATCAAAGGGATATTTAAAAATCATCACACCTATTATAGTAACTTTTTAAAAATCTATATAAATAACATCTTGTACCTCATATTCCATACGTATAAAAAATACCAAACGGTCGGTAAAAACTTTGAAATAGCTAAAATATAAACATTTATTGCTAGTTTGATTGAATTAAATTGTTGAGCAAATGGTTTAAAATTTATTTTTAAATATGCCAAAAGTGTTGAAAATCAACACCCGTCAAACGATTCTTATGGTGAAAGAGTTTTGCGAGTCAGAAATTAAAAATGAGCCATATAATTGCCATGCTGCTGCCACGACAGGTAATATTAAGGTTGTCAGTTCAAAAACATCACCCCATTTAAAGAAAATATGAATTATTATTAATTATTAAATTATTATTATTACAGTATCAAAAAAACACTTCCATTTAAAATATTGACATAGAAAATATGTATTTGAGTCATTTGCAGAGCAGATGTTAGTGTCTTGGGTTCGAATTGAAGTACTGGTCAATTTTAAGTATTTTTCAGCAGTAAATAAGATGGATATTTAGGTCCACTATGAGCCCCGATTTATATTACATAAAATCCAAAATGAACATAAATTTCTTATAACAAGTGTTTCTGAAAAATACTTTTTTTGAATAACTATGAGGAGAAGCGATAAGTTGTTTTTTCTTTGTTGAAACATATATTCATTCCACATACCACGCAAAAAAATGTTGGCAGAGTGATCAAGAACAAGGGCTTTTAGTTTCTGGATCCGCAGGTAATTGTTGAATAACCACCCACGCAGGTTCGAAACATTGATTAGTTGAAAATTCCTTATTATTTTTTAAATCAAAGTCTTCACTTTATCATGACGATGTGAACTTGAGAATTTTCAAAAAAATGGATGTAGTTACGAATTTACCTTGTGGGTCTATCGTAGTTATGGTCAATGTCCCATATCATTACTCTCAGACATAGTACTAACACTGGCTAATTGAAATCTATTGATGCAAAAATGGCTGAATAGAAAGGTTACTTTTTTTGGAGCAATGGACTAAATCTTGTCTATGTGAATTAATAAAAAAAAGGGGCCACCAGTTTTTGTAAGTTCAGTAAATCCATTACAAGAAGAACATAGTCATAACGTTGTAAAAGTACCGCCATACCACTGCGAACTCAATCCAATAGAAAATATTTAGAGCTTAGTAAACAACGCATTGGTCGTTATCGCGTGGGAAAATAATATCTTTTAATATGGCAACATTTTGTCTTGCGATCACTGTGCTGAGTCTGCAGGACTTCTTTAAAAAACATCTCAAAAATAATTCATTTATAAGATAAATGGGACTTCATTTGGATTTTGAAAACATTCATTTTTATTCTTTTATTATGTGCTTGCCATGCTCTAACAAATACATTTTTTTTTATAGACTGAATCATACACAGAATTTGACATATAGATTTTTCATATTTAATCAAAAATTGGTGTAACATGAATCTATTACTTTACACAAAAACATTCCTGTTGCCTTTAAAACTAGAACCTTAATCCATTTGTGTTCAATCCACTGAACTAAATGATAAATAATTACATACTGTAACAACACCAAGTCACTTTTTAAATATTTACTTTATCATAAGGGAGTGCTCAGTGTGCTCTCTCTCTCTTTCTTGTATTTCAAATGCCAACTTTGCTCTTAGATTCTCTAGCTCGCTTTGTCGTTGTTTACCCAAGGAATCCAATTGCTCCTGTAGATCTTTAACAAGTTTGTCATTCTGAAATGAAAGGCTAAATAATTTACAAACAGTTATTATGATAAAACGTTACATTCAATCAAACAGTTGAACTTTCAAGTGTTAACCCAATGAATCCTAAGCAGAAATACACAACAGAATAGTACATAGTCACTACATCCGAACAATCAAAAACTGAACCTTTTGGTATAACAAATTATCTGATTAATGAAATCTTAAAGAAAAGAAACAAACTTTATACATATTGTATATCAATATATCGCACATATTTTTTTTAATATATAGTAGGTATAAATGTATTTGTTAATTATTTATTTGGTACTAAATAAATCTTAAATAGTTATTCATTTTTAAAAAAATACATTTCTAGGTAGACATTAAAAATACATTTCTAGGTAGACGTTGAAAAAATACAGCTTGAGCTGTTTGTAATTCATGTTTATTTTGAACTTTGTAACCATTAAAAATTTTATAGAACATCGTCCAAGATCTTAACGTCACAATTATCAAGGCCATTTCTCATTTTTTCTAGGGACATATTTGTTTTATATTTCCTTTTTAAAGTTATGTATGAAAACATTTCTCCAAAGTATCCAAATTGATTTTGAAAATACAATTCATTTTCCTAAATCCATTTCATATATTTTTATCGGTATTCGTAGCAGGTGATATTCCCCTATTTAGTTTATTTTATTTTTTAATACAAAAACAAAAAATCTGACAATTATTTTGCCTTGTTAGCGCATTTTCAAATAAAAAATTAGGAGACTCAAAACAGTGTTTGATTTGTGTATAAAAATAATAATGAGAAGTTCTACAAAATAAGTAAAAAAATAATTACCTGTTCTCTCGCCGTTCTTTTATCATTCTGAAAAGCTTCTTCTAAGCGTTCTTTTTCAGCTGACAAAGTTGCAAGAGACAAAGCGAGGGTCGCAACAGAATTTTCTGCAATAATTACATTCATAATTTACCACAAATAACAATGCTGACAATGAGCTGTTATATACCTACATAATGAACATATTACAACAGAAATGAAGGACATTTAAGAGAAGGTAATATAGAAGTCTTGGCATTTACAGGGCTTATGACCTGTCAGTGGCTGGTTTAAGTGGCTACTTTACACACTGTGTAACATTCACCATTCTTCCCATATTTGAACATCTATATTCCTTCAATTCTTTCATCTGTTGATGTTGACATTGTTGATGTTGACATAATTTGCGCATGTTTCATGTAAGATTAATTTCTAATGGATTAAATAGAACATTTCTTTAATCTCACTGATAAATGATGAGATTATTGACATTGTTGCATAGGTAAATGTAAAAGAAAAAGTTAGGTAAAAGAGTTAATTTGCATTAACAACAAAGCTTCAATAAGTGAACAAACTCTGTGCAAGATAGAATATTCAGAAATAAACAACAAAAGTTAGTTATTTGTTGGACATTAATGAATACCCAATACTGTACAATTAAAACAAAACTTAATGTTTTACTTTTAATTTTGTGATTTGAATGCCCCAATGTTTTTATTTTTGTTTAGTTTTATTGATAAATTTTTTACACGCGGGTCCGTTCACAATACTTCAAAACAATTCAATTAGCATACTGAAATGACAAAACAAAAGGGGGAAACATAGATATGTCGGACACTGCTACTACCATTGACAAGTCATTTTCTCATTTCAAATGTCAAAAAGGTAAAGATTTTTTAAATGTTACTATTATTGTTACTCACCCCCTACAGAAGCGTCATCCGATTTATTAATAGCAGCCAAACTTGCTTCAAGAGCTTTTTTTTCCCTGACAAGCCCTTTATATGCCGTCACAACATCTGTAAAATAAAACAAACAAATATACTGATATTATTCCTTAAATTTTCTGTCATATTTTGATGCAGATGACATCAACCATGATAATGGATACAGCAATGGGATCCGAAATGTCGACAAAGAGTCTAAATGAAACAGGACACAATAACCTGGAAAATATCAATCTACCTTAATAATTCTCTAAATAATTCTGATAAAATTATATACAAATCGATTCCACAAAATGGCCGAATAAAAGAAGTTAATAACTTCTTCCGAGAACTTAGCGCATTAATTTTTCATCTTTATTTGTGGAGAGAATTACTATCTGGAATACTATTTAAAGGAAACCTGAGAGTTGTGATAATATTTGAAATTTTACTTTAATCCATTAAAGTTCACTCGTTACAAACATGTTTTCTTTGTTTTTAAATAAATATTTCAGTGACTCACTATTAGAAAATGGGAATCAAGTTGTGGTAGTCGCTCGGGGGTTCGAACCAGGAAACCTATGATCCGTAATTCCGCGGCACTAGCTGCGGGACTAAGTTTAAATTTAACTCTACTCAGAAGCACATATTGTGTACTTACTTTCCAAAAACAATAATAAATATAACACTTTAATTCATTTCGATTATAGTTCTGAGTTTTTTATCACACTGTGATTTAAATATTATAAAAATTACTCTGGTTGAGTAAACTTGTGTGTATTGTGAAAGTTCAGTGGTTTCTTTAATTTTTTAATATCTAAAAATAAGTATGCATCAAAGTATGTATGTACGAACAAGATATTATTAATACCTGTCAAACTCTATGTTTAAAAGTGACAAAGAATTATATAAAAAAAGACAACAATTAGTGCCTCAAGAAATGCTAAGCTATGCTAGATATATTGGGTTGATGCAAAAGTTATGACCGTTTTTTATGTTCTTAGGTAAAAAAAAAAATTTCTTCAGAAATGATGAATAGTATCTTCTTTTAAATGATTCTTATGTATAAAGGATGCTTTCTCTCTACTTTCTATTCAGTTTTGGCCTGGCCAGAGTACAGTGAAGAGCCCTTGTATTTTTCCAAAATGTCGGTCGATAAAGTGCATTTATGTCATTGTTTACTTTATGAAGTTGTTAATGGGGCTTGTCCAGGTATAGCCCAATGTCTTTTTCTTGTCACGTTGTTATACACGACCCATTTCTCATCTCCCGTTACCAAACTATGCAAAAAAGGTTCATGTTTCTGTCTCGCACTCAAAGCAACGCACGTTGAAACACGATCCAATAAATTGGCAGCCGACAATTGATGAGGTATCCAAACGTCGTACCGCGAAACCATCCCCATACGCTTCAAATGTCTTAATACGGTTGTTTGGTTGACTCCCATCATCGACAGGATCTCCCTGGTGATTAGACGTGGATTGGTCTCAATTACGACTTTTAACTTGATCAGATTTCAATGTCCGCCCGGTACGTGGTTTATCAATTAGTGAAAAATCCCCAGATCGAAATTTTGCAAACCATCTTCGTACCTGTCGAACATTGATGACATCTGCTCCATGCACTTCGCAAATGTTTTTGGTTGCCACACTCGCGGTATTGTCTTTACGGAATTCATAAAGTAAACAATGACGTAAATGCACTTTATCAATCGACATTTTGAAAAAATACAAGGGCTCTTCACTGTACTCTGGCCAGGCCAAAACTGAATAGAAAGTAGAGGGAAAGCATCCTTTATACAACGGAATTATTTAAAAGAAGATACTATTCATCATTTCTAAAGAAAAAAATTTTTTTTACCTAGGATCATAAAAAACGGTCATAACTTTTGCATCAACCCAATATTTAGTGACATTTTAAATAACTAAATAGGCAGTCAGTTTTACTAGTAAAGTAGCAGTTCAAACATTAGGAACTAGTTTTATTTAACACTTGAGTACTCGCTACTGGGTCTGTCAGACCCAGTCGACTACATTATGCAAAATATTATTTCAAATTTTGAAAATACAAATTTGCCGCGCAAATTTTGTTACTTTTTTGTGGTTTTTTTAACAAGCTTAACTTATGGATTTTGTATTTTATAGAAACTGACCAAACAGCAGAAACAGCGCTTTCCGCGATCAAGGGTCATTTAGACTCGAATCTTCTGACATTAAACAAAGAAAAGACAAAATTCATTAATTTTAGTATAACAAAAAGAGGACAACCTAAGTGTGATAAATTAATGATACATAAATGCAATAAAACTGATCTGGATAGTGACAAATGCACATGTAACTTTATAAAAAATGTAAAAAGTATAGGATATCTAGGAATCTAAATCGATTGTACCTTGGACTAGACAATTCACATAGATAATGTTTGAGCAAAAGTTAAAAACTTATTAATGTATTTAATACCGTAAGAAACATTCTTGACAAAAAAACTTTAAATCAAGTATACTGCTCAATGTGCCAAACCATTAAAGATTACGGAATAACTGCATGGGGTGGAGCCAGCAAAAGTGCTATGCATACCTTGGAAATAGCACAAAAGTATGTTCTCAAGGCTTTGCTCGGGATCCCTATCAGAACACCTACAACGGAGGTGTTTAAATGAGTAGGTGTTCTGGACGTTACGCAACTGTACGCTAGGGCACTTCTCGTACACACACATAAAAATGGTGGGAGTAAATATAATACAATCTATTGAAACAAGATAAAAAAAAGAAACAACTATCTGTGCCACCTAAAATGAAAACATCATTTGGTCAGGGGAGTCTCATGTTCCTTGCCTCCAAAATTTACAACACTCTACCTCTTGATTTAAAATTGAATAAAAATAAACAGAAATTCTAATTATTTATTAAAAAATGGCTTCTGGATTTGGGTCCCGAAAACTGCCTTGAGATGGTCACCCCACCAAAACAGTAGTCTATTTGAACTCGGAATTATTGTTGCATGTCTGCTATTTATGTTTTATGTTTATACCAATACAGTGTTATCTAATATATTTTATTTATTTATTATGTACTAGAACATTATATAAAAATAATGTAAATGAATGCCTCGACACGGGTTATGCTCATATAGAAAAGAAAATATATAAAGTTTTATGTAAAATAAATAAAATAAAAAAAATTGTTTTAGACTTAAAAATGGATGCAAATCATGTTTTAAGTACGAGAGAGATTGAAGAATATTTGATTGAAGGCATAGAAAATGAAGACTGTTCAGAAATTGAAGACTGCCTTTATGAAAGTGAACATAATACTGACTCTGAACAAAAAGAGAATGTTAGAGATGATAGAAATTTCGAAGACATGGACAAAGGACAACCACAGCCAAGAATATAAAATAGATCAAACTCATTGATGGAGAGGGATGACTTAGATTGTGTTCCTTTATCTTTATTGCGTCGGGGATATTACATTGGACAAAACAAAGTCACACATTGGAATATTGAAGAACCATCTCAGAATGTAAGAACCCGAAGCCACAATATAGTAACCCAACTACCAGGGCCTTGTCATGAAGCTAAAAATGTGACTAGCCCATTGACGTCCTTCGAACTTATGTTTCCAGATACGCTTTTAAATAAAACAGTAATGTATACAAATATTTATGTAACCGAGAATGTTTACCAGAATTTCGAAAGAGAGAAAGATTGTAAACCAAACTCTCTTTTAGAAATAAAGGCACCAATTGGTCTACTCTTTTAAATTGGGAAGTTGAGAAGCGCCCACTTGAACACTAAAGATTTATGGGCTACTGACAGAAATGGGTGTGATATCTATATTGCAACAATGTCAAGAAAAAGATTCCACTTGTTACTAAGATGCCTCTGATTTGACAATATAAGAACGCGACTTGAGAGAAGAAAATGCGATAAATTAGCCCCAATTCACAAAGTTTTCGAGGATTTTATTACTAATGTCAAGCAATACTATACGCCAGGAGAAAATTTGATGTATTATTGTGTATTTAATTATACATTTTACAATTTTTAAATAATTGTAACTGCTTAATACCTTTCTTTAAAGGAAAACTGAGTTTGCGGGACCCGGTAGCGAGTATTTGTGTTATAAAACAGGGCGCGTGTCCTGAAGTGTAAAATAGTAAAACGATATAAATCTAAGGAGGCATCTTAATTATTATCTTATAACATTTAACTGACATTCTTACAAAGTGAAGATGGCCCCATCATTAAATTAAAGCAATTAAAAAACAACAGAAGACATTACATGGATTCAATACATTTTAATACTTATATTTTTTTTAATATTTACCTCGCAATCTGCTTTCATATCTTTTTATTTGTTCATTTTGTTTAGATATTGTGGACGAAAGTTCATTCTTACTCATCTTTTCCGTGTTCATTTTGGAATCCTGTAATAATTAAAGACACTGCTAATAATTTGATAGGAAGATAAAACATATGTGAAGAATATCGTGAGATTTTAATTAAATGTCGATGCACGGGATACATTACTACGTCGAAAAAAATAGCAGACACGATTATTGTATTTGTATTAACACGTAAATAAACTTACGTACAATTTATACACAATTCATTGAATAAGACATTAAAATAAAAAAATAGAGACTTTAACAAAACTTAATCAAAATTCAGAATGACAACCAGAGCTGCCACAGATTATTACTACCATCACAGATTCATACAATACATTGCTGCTGAGACCAATGTCATGTAATTTTTGACAGATAGAAAAAAAAAAGGTTTGATAGGTAGGTGCCCGTAAATATTCTAAACAATCGGTGATTTTATTTTACGGGGTAGGTATTATAACATTTTTGAAAACAAGCTCTAAATAATTTATTCATTTTAATTTCTGAAAATAAAATTATTTTACATGTGTAATTAACTTTTCAACATTTTGACCTTTCAATCAATTCAATAATTAAGCTTAAGTGAACGCTCATGGACAGGACCCTATGGCAATAACGATTTGCTCGACGTGAAAATGTCGCTCCCGCACATTTTTTTGCTAAAAATGGTGGCAAATAAACGATTTTTTTATATTTAGTTCATTATTTAAAAATTCCAATACATCTGGGAAAAATGGTCGTAATAAACACTGTGTATTATTTTTTGTAACGCTCGCGTGTGAACTGCGGTCGAGTTTTTGTATTGTCCTAAAGTTCCATCTTGGCCAATTCTACTAATTTTTTTATACATCGAACGATTTTAGACGAAATCTACTAATTTTTAAGGATTTTTTTTCTTTAGAATTTTTATTTTTAGTATCTATCGCCCTCAATTAACTAATTACCTGAATCTCGCGTTTTTCATTATTTCATTCATTTTCCCCCAAATGCATCAATTTTTCAAAATATTTTTTTTTCTACAGAATTTCAATGTTTAGTGTTTATCATCCCCAATATTGGCAATACCTCAATAAACTCAACATGGTTCTCAGCACTACATGATACAAAAATGAATAGAAATGTGCCTTCTGCTGACTGTTACACGGTACAAATTACTAGTACTTAAACACCCACTCTTTGCTACAATACACTCAGTTTACCCTGAAAATGCAATGGTAGCCAAAACATCGGAACAAATCCAACACACACAGTATCACTCATAAAAGAAACATATTGAAAACAGTAACCGTGAAAACCTTCGCACCTATTTATAAACCAAATCTCTCATTTTTTGTTTGCTTAGAAAAATATTTTTTATGCTATTTTTTAATTAATGAATTATTACGAAAACACTTTATCATTCAGTCGTATATGTCGTACATAATTAAAAGTTGATAGGTAAGTAAATGGTGGTTCCCGGTTATTTTCCCGGCTATGTTGGTTAATTAAAATCATATAATTTATTTTTATAATTTCATATTTTCTATTTCATTCAATGAAATATGTCAGCTGATTACTAGTTTTAATCACTATGAATCATTGTGCAGCCTAACAAGCCTGGACGCTTATTTACACTCTACAGTGCTGAATTACAGCACAGAATAACCAAGCTGAAAAAAAAATCATTTATCGTGCTCTTACCGAAAATCGAATCCGGAACTCTCCGCGTGTCAAGCAAATGCTTTAGCCATTAGTCAATGGGGAGCGCCTTTTGATTTAATAAAAAAAACGCTGAGCGCTCTGCTCTGTCCTTCGCGGTCAAGGCTGTTCATGGAGCTAGGACAAGACAATATTGTCATGTCTATTGTGTTGTTCATGTGTAAACGATACATTAGGATGGACTGCAAAAAAATGTTTTTTTGTGCAATGGCATCCCTAATATTCAAAGGATCGATACTGCTTATGTTGGCAGCCCGTTTTAGAAGTATTGATTCTGATTTTGAAAAATCAGCGCGTCAAGGTTTCATTCATTCAATATAGGGTTTCATTCATTCAAATTAGAGAGAATACAAATTCTTTATGCTGTAATATTAGTAAAATATTCATATTTCGATAAAAATGTTTTTTAGAATAACTTACCTATATTATCTATTTGATATTAGGGTACCCATCCACGTGCTTCGACCAGTTAGGAGCATTGACCTATCCCACCTGTCACTATCAAAGATTGGCTGATGGTCGTGCGCGGTACGCGCATTTATACATAACATTACCTTTTGTTAACTGTACAGGGAGATGTGAGTCACGGTGAATTTTTGTATTCGAATGAATGAGTAGGGGAGAAACACAATAGTTATTCATATTTTATAAGTAGTTTTTATTTTTATAAAATCACATTTATAATGAAAAGTACTAAGTAATAAATAATCATTATGATAAAACCAATAGGCGTCTGGAAGAAGAATACAATCTTTTTTATATTGTTTTAATTAAAAATATTTAGAAGTTGTTACATTACAAGAGCATCATATTGTAAAACTTTTAAAAATTGCTTGTTATTTATTTTGAATTAAATTACTGTAAATATGAGTCAATAATAAGCTGCACATTTGAATGTGGAAGGTAAGGGGAGAAAACCTGTATTAAATGTATTCAGATTAGGTCACTAAAAATACTATTATTGCAGCTGGTTTTGTTATGGGTGGGTCACTGACTTGACAACCATTTACCACACCAAATGAAGTACCCAAACAATGCATATTTTCATATAAGAGGATTTAACGTCATTGAATTATGATTAAAATAATGAATCATCACAAACTAAAGAAAGTGACTCATGTTAAATCAATTTTATACAACCTCGATACAATACATTAGGCCAGGTTATAGAAAAGTATTACCCTACATTACAACCATTAACTTTTAGTTTCCAATTTGAGCAAAAATGTGAGAATTGTTTATTTCAAGAATTCTCAAATACTTCATAGATTATACTATTTATTATTGGTATATGGGACTGTTTACAAAAGTGTGCTAGATTATTCAGTTGAATTATACTTACTACATACAAATAACTTATCGATGTTATTATCCATGGCACCACTGCTTACGCTTACAATACTAATGATTTTAAATTAGGAAAACTTCACAAATTGCTGAAATATCACTACTTTACAGGTATGTTTTTAGTAACTTAGAAAATAATTTAATGAATTTTAGATCTAACATGTTTAATTTGTCACATCACTATTGCTAAGTGGAAGGACTAGATTAGAATGTTACTCGGTATTACGTAGTAATACATGTGTACAATTTGCTTTCAGCGAATATAATTTGTACCATCAACAATGACGTGGATTATAAATTTATATATATTTGCAGCACAGTTCAAGTGTGTGGACATTATAAATCTTAGGTCTGTTTTGATAAAGTCTGGCAATTTGAGTATGTTAGTGACGGGAAGATCTTCATGTTTACTGGTATCCACGGAGATCATCAGACCTGAGAATTATAATGGACTCGAAGTAGAACAACACTACATCTATGATCTAAACAACCTTACATAAGATAATAAATGTTTTCCTACATACAAATTAGGTGAGATTAAAGAAAACTGAAAATGCTTTCAGGCCTTACTGGTGATGATATTTAATGCAAATAAGTGTCAATAATAATAGCTGGGATGAAAATACAAACAATAAGAAACATGAATAAATTGCGGTCGTAAAGAAGCTTGCGATTAAACAAGGAGAGGAAAGAAAGGCATGAGGAAAAATGAAACAAAAACATAATTTTGAGGTGTTTATTATTGCTAGAATCAATAATAATCTAAATTGGATCTACCAAGATACATTCGTTGACTTTTACAATTTAACCAAATAAACATCGAAGGTTTTGTTTATTCTGTGTAATTACTCAGTGACAGAACAAATCAAGCCCTATCTAAAATCTAGGCCACACCATTATTAAACCCATACCTGCCCAAAAAAAAATTAAATTAACAATAAATCAAATAAATGAAATAAAGAAAATCAATTAAATTTAAACTACAGAATAACTCAAGTTAATAAAAATGAAAATAAACTTAAATCTACATAAAAGTAAAAGAAAAAAAAAATTGTTTCATATTTTTCAATGCTAACAAGAAAAAAACACTAAATAGTATAATCAATAATTGGTCTAGATTTCGGACAGGTATTTTCCAAAATTTCTTCGATGCATAGACATAACTGTTTGATTCAGTTAGCATACATGAAACATATGACAACACAACACAAAATATTTAATGATAACTTATAATGTCTAAATCATCTGTTCCCCAATGCATGGGGGCATGTGACTAGTGTAGGACACACATATATAGAAAACTTAGGTTAGAAATAATTGCAGATGTTCACAAAGTTAAATAGCACATTAAATAAACATGGTTTTTGTAAACTATGGTCAAGAAATTAGAAAACATATGTGTAAAGCAATAAATTAATTTAACTTACATACATCCTAGATATACTTAGATTTTCTAGAGTTGCGCAAATGTAATAATTGCTGACTAGTTCGATTTGTAAATGTAAGTACTTTCAATAATTGATTGCCCATAAAACTTAGGCTCATACTTAATTTAACCTTATTTCCTAACTTAATAATTCCACAGTGAAAACACAAATTCACAACAGCTGGGATCGTCCCAAAGGAAAACTTAATGGGAAAGCTTAGTATTTCCTTTAATATTATGTTAAATCCAACATTGGCCGAGAAATACTTATATTGTGATTATCATGATTGAATACGATTTTTAAGTATTTTGATTTTCAGTGTAAAACGTTCATGTATATATTTGGTTACTTACATAAATAATTTACCATTACCTTTTGAAATGTACATACAGGCAAAGCTACGCTACTTGCATGAGGAAAATGGCCAATTGCAAAATACACGTAAAATAATTTAATAAATATAATTGCAAGCGATCAATTATGAATCGAGTCCATATTGATTGATAGAGAAAAGAATTTGCAATTTACCTTACTATAATATTATTACACAAGTGAGACATAAATTACAACAAATATAGACGAACATATTATGAGTAGTGTAGATAAGATAGACATAAATATTATTTAAGTTGACTTAAATAAATTAGAGAGACTTTCAATCAGATTAGTATGGTACTGCCTTATATTCAATAAGGAATTATTACTTTTAGCTATTATCACAATGTGCGTAAAGATATTGAGATTTTGTTGTAGGTGAAATTAAAAACATCCACTTTTAATACACCAAATTGATGACTTCTATCAAGCCCCTATATTTTATATAACAATGTTTATATAAAAAATGAAGAGGCACCAACAGAAGTGTTGGTAATATCAATATTATAGGTACTTATCAAAGAGAGTAGTATGTCACGTACTTATTTAGGAAGATAGAACATGGAGTGTGTCATACGGAAACACAACCAAACATTCAAAATGTATAAAATTACAATCACCCTTTCAAAATTCATATTATCAGGAAACAAACATGTCCCTGTTGCCTTTCCGTATGACTGATGAGAATCGTAATGGAGAACTACATTGCACCATTTTTATCTAATACGAATTCTAATACAGTTGTGATCCACTCGTCGTAGACTAAAAATCATGACAATATTAGGATTCTTATATTTACCTCTTAGAAAAGTTTCCAATAAGTATATAAAAACATCTGCATTGTTTTATTAGTTATAAAATTGTTGTTTACCTAATAAAATTAGTTGATTACAACAAGCTTAAGATTTACTTTTATTTGTTTTAAAGCTGACTTGCAATACTTGCCCAGCTAAAGTATAACCATTGAGCGATTGGATTGCCACGACGGCTTCCTCGTAATTTGTCATTGTCACAAACCCGTAACCCTTACATTTATTGGTCGCAGGATCTCTGATAACCTTAACACTCTGAACTGCCCCGAAAGGCCCGAACAGTTGCCAGAGTACGCTCTCTTCGGTATCAGCGGCGATGTTGTACACGAAGATGCACCAGCCCGAGCCACCCAGCGCATTTCCGGGGATGAGCGTGGGGTCCCCGGCCAGGGGTGAGAACCGCTGCAGACCTTTGTTTATTGCGAGCAATGCTTTACCTGCTGGGCCAGCGAACCTGCGCGCGGCTGCCGGGGCGAGGTATGCAGACAGCGGAGCCAGGGTCTTGTTGTTGCTCGGGTTGTTGGCGCACTTCACTGTGATGGGCCCAGTAGCTCCGGGGGGAACTGTACCGTTGAGCTCTTGTATAGCTCGCTCCGCCTCCACGCGTTGATCAAATCGGATGAAAGCGACGCCCCTCGAGAGCCCTTGGATGTTGTCATCGCCCCCACCGGGTATCAAATGCCCTACTGATATGTTGTCGTGGAGGATTCGAGAGCTGATGATGCGTCCGAAAGGACTGAAGAGCGCCTCCAAGTCTGGTTGGTTCATGTGTTTGGGCAAGCCCGACACATAAAGGTTAGCACCTTTAATAGCTTCGGAACTAGGACGGGCGAAAGATACTTTAATTATCTTGTTCTGCAGTCGGAGTCCATTAAGAGTATTCACAGCCTTCTCTGCATCTTCTGGCCTATGGTAGTTGACGAAAGCGTATCCGAGACTTTGACCGTTCAAAATATGATCGGGAAACACGGTCACCTTGTCTCTGATAAGCTTGCAGCTCTCCACCTCTCCGACACTGGAAAACAGTGATCTTATTTCCTCTTGGGTCATAGTCTGAGGAAGATAATTGACGATCAAATTCGTCTTCGATTCCTGTTTGTTGGCTTGAATTGTGCCACCATTTTGGTTTTGCTGGTTGGCGTTTAATGTGTCTAAAGGTTTAGCCATCATCTTGCACGATTTTGTTATAAATTACGGGTCTAATAATAAATATATAAATGCACTATAATTCACTTCTAATATACACTATTAATATTGCCTTTGGAGGTTTCTTAGTAATATCACTGATTTCATGTGCCAAGCGTGTGCTCTAAGAAAATCAATAGATGCTGCACTTATCCCCCTCCCTTGCAGCCACACCCATTAACTAGCGTCTTTTCAATAGAATAGTAAATTCGAAATCACTTTTTGTTAGAAAATGAGAAACTAATGTTGAATTTCATGTGATTATCAACACAAAATCAAAAGTTAAACCAAATATAACTAAAAATGTAGGAAACGTTAGGACACGGCACGCTTACTCACTCGCTAAGTTCATTGTAGAAAAGGCTTGCCAACTGTTATCGATTTCATAATTTAGTTGCCCGCATTCATACAACAATAATATATTTAAGGGTTGTTTTGGGCTAGAACATGATTTCGAGGTACGGAAATTGTTTAAAATATTTTTTCGTGTTGTTTTAAATATTAAAAATAAGCGTACAAAGAAATATAACAGGTTTACCATAATATTAGATTTAATAGATTGGCAACATTATAGCTTGGTGTCAATGACCTTGAAGTTATGGATTTTGTGTATACGGAGAGGCGGGGGGCATTGTTTGGTGAACTTTTACTCCCTATCAAGAATAATAATTTTGTGAATGGGGTGAAAGGGGAAATTTATTTTTTTAAATATATAAATTTATTCTGATCTTAAAAAATTGATACTTTTCAACTTTTTATGTTACGTTTTCCTTAATTTTTATCAAGCAATTTTTCTACGTAATCCTAAAATGCGAAAATCATATTATCATTGCAACAAGCGACATCTATGTAATAATACCAAAACTAATAAGTCAGCAGCGAATGCACCTATTTTTTGACGACTGTTCGATGTTTGGTATTTGTAGTGTTAAGCAATTATGATAGAGGTAACGAAATAATTATAATTTAACTAATAAATAATAACACATTATGATTCTAAATATTGCGGTTTATTATAATCAATATTTTATTTAACTATTACGTTATGACGCAAACCAAATATTTTTTGATTACCTATCCATAAAATATCTATTATAAATTAAATAAATACAATTTTATCTTACATAAAAAAATGTTTGTCGCAGGAGGCAAAACAAGCAGTTCACAATAAAGTTCTGCTGCCGTCCCTAATATGCGGGATAAGGGAGCGAAGTATGGAATTGGAAAAACAATGATGAAAGTTAGTTGAATGCTGCCGAAATGCGACCTCTCAGACGAATGTATTGTAAAACGATGTATGATAGGGTACACAAATATATCATGGGTAATAATATTTGATAAATACTATAAATATATGATAGGTAACAGGTAACAATATATTGAGACCCGTGCGCTATGTAAGGCTGAGACAAGCATTATCGACAAAATCAAGAAACGGGTGCTGTTTTAGTTTGGACGTGTAGAGCGAAAGAACGGCTAAAAGAATCTACGATGCGAATGTTGATGGATGCAGAAAATGAGAAAGACCAAGAAAGATATGGCACGATCTAATCCAACAAATACTTGAAGATGGACATGTCAAGTGCAGGAATAATCAACGTGTGTGCATGAGAAGATGTATGAATGTAGACGAAGCGAGGTCTGTTTGCAAAGACAGAGTTATATGGCGCTCTAACCTCTCTGCCTACCCTTACGGGGAAGCGGCATGTTGTGGGTGGTTTGTTTGTTTGTTTATTATTAAATAAAAACAAATTAACTGTAGGTACCGACTTATATTTAATTTGGATTCTAGTTTTCTTTTAGAAAAATTGGCGAGTTAAGTCCGTGTCCAGACGGATGAAGATTACAGTTACAGTTTTGTTTGTGAAATAGAACGGATAGGATGAGTGTTTTCGACTCGATGACTACTCTCAGATGAAAGCCCCGAAAAATGAACAAAATCGAACAGGGAAAAGTATGCCTCGTAGTGCAGGGGTTGGCGCTTTCGTCATGTTTTTGGACGACGAGAAATATTTATTTTAAAGGTGATTTTACACTGCAATACTTCATTGTCCTCGACTTCCACTAAGACTTATTATTTTATTATTATGTAACAAAAAAATATTCAGATACACTGTGATTGTTGAAAATAAAACGCCGCACTATATGCATTACTAGTAAAGATATTCATGCATATGTTTTAATTTTTATGCTAGCATCCGTTAAAAGTTTAAAGGAAAGGAAGCATATTTGAAATACCGTTTATATTTTAGAGTGAAAAATGTACAATAAAGGAGATTTAATACACCAAACTAATTAAATTTTTAAAAAAAATATGTAAAATAAGAAAAAAACGTGTTTTTACAAAAATGCACATAATTCCGAATATCAGTTTTCATAATACGTTCACTTTTAATGATAAGGAAAAATTGTTTGTACTAATTCCGCCAAAGAGACACTAAAGCTTACTTTAGATAGCAGTGAAACTTGATAAAAACTTGATGGTAGGTTGATACGGAAAATTTGACGAGACAGTTTTATAAAAAGTTGCTGGAATCTTGTTTTGTCAAGTATGTAAATCCAAGCTTGGTACAAACTTGATATAAGATTGATATGTCAAATTTAACAACACTAGTTTTTTTCCAAAACTTGCTGGAAACTTGCTATGTCACGAACGGCATTTCAGAATCCGAAAGTCTTACAGTGATGATCACCACATTGCCATATACATAAAAATATGGAGAGAATTTCTTTCACAACAGGCCGTGAGGCCCAATTATAGTGGTGAATTACAGCACGGTACAGGGCCTTAAGAAAAATCACATTTAATTTTTGTGTTCTCATCAGGAATCGAACCCAGAACTTTCCATGTGTGAGTCAAATATCTTAACTACTACACCACGGAGGCCGCCGAATCAAATTAGTGCATGACAAATATATAAAAAAAGGGTAATTCCAAACAACATTCAGATTGGAAACACTGATGCATTCATATAAAAACAATATATTTCACCGTTTTAGTCTGTGGGTTTCATGTAATTTTTAATGCGCAATACTGCCGATAAATTCGTGAATTCGTATTAATTACGCATTTATTGTTGGATGTTTTGCCAGTGATTTATTTTAACTTTCAATATTGTCAAAGTAATAATACTCAGTTTAAAGGATAAACTATTTATATGCCACCGAGCAAAACAGAATAAAAATGAGTTTTCGTAGCACTGACATTCGACAAAGTTCTTTTAAAGTAAGTTTGAAAATATTTTACCATCATCAATGATATTAATATCTCACCCACTGCATAGTGTTTACAATAGTTTAAACTAATTAATTATTAAATATCACAAACATTATACTATTATTAAATAGAATTGATTGAATGATGTTTTATTTACAGAACTAAAAGGCTGTTGATCATATATCGATATAATAAACCAATACTTATACCCCAAAAGCCTCTTCAAATGAGCAATAAAAATCTGATACTTTTAAAAATTAAATAAATATTAGAGAAAAGAGAAAAGTCAAAAAGACTCCTCAATGAAAAATAATGTAGTGGTTTTGGTAGAAAATGCCCTCGCAGATGCAATACTCTAGAACCACAGTATCCACTGAATAAAATGAAAAATTTCAACAGACAGTCATTAGTGATATTGACACAATAAACAGCAGCGAAATAATTTTAAAAACACAATTCATGATGTCTGGAAAGAACACTTAAAGCCCGAAAAAAATATTCGCAAGAAATAATGGATGACAGAACATATTTTAAATTTAATGGGACAACGTAGAGTGGCTGGTACTAGGAATCGTAAGAACGTCGAATACAAAAACCTCCAAAGGATTATCAGCGAGAGATTAAAAAAGCTAAGGAAGAGTCGATGAAGAGACAGTGTAATGAAATATAACAATATGACCAGATACATGACGCGTTTAATCTACATAAGAAATTAAAAGAACTGACTGGGATTAGTAAGAAACCTAAACCTACCTGTCTTACGGACGAATCCAACAACTTTAACAATATTACATGCTATTTTTCATCTAAGCCTAGAAAAGCATGTGGACCTGACAAAATCCCCATGGAGGTTATCAAATTAATCAATGGAAATAATACTGATGGTTTGCTTGGACTGTTTAATAACATATACGACACTGAGATTATCCCTCAAGATTGGTTAAAATCAATATTTATTACATTACCTAAAAAACAACACCAAAAAAAAATGTAAAGATTATCGCCTTATAAGTTTTATGAGCCATATATTGAAATTATTTCTCAAAATAATTTGTATAATATAATAAATTCCAGAATAAGACTAAGGTACGAGCGAGATTTTGATGACACTCAGTTTGGGTACAGAAATGGCTTTGGTATCCGGGAAGCGCTTACAACAATAAATATATTGCTGCAAAACTGTTTTGGCCAAAAAAGACATCTATGCTTGTTTTATTGGTTACGAAAAAGCATTTGACAAAATAAAATACTCAGATTTGATAAAAATGCTACTAAGCTACGGTATAGATGAAAAGGATGTGAAAATAATAAAAAAAAAGTATTGAAACCAGAGTGCTATTATTAAACTGGAAAATGGAAATACTTGACAAGGTATTCCCACTCAGCAAGGGGTCCGACAGGAATGTGTTCTCTCGCCTACTTTGTTTAACCTGTACTCTGACTTGGTCTTCAAAGAAGCTCTGATTGGTACAAATCTCAGTGTGGAGGTAAACGGTGTAGCTATCGATAATATTAGATATGCAGATGACACCGTTCTAATTGCAAACAATATACAAGACCTTCAAGAACTGCTTGATAAGATTAACTCCGTTGGCGAACGTTTTGGTTTAAACATGAATGGAAACAAAACTCAACTTATAGTTTTTAGCCAAGAGAGTCATCTAAATGTATATCTCTTACTTAAATGTATCAATATTGAGGGAGCAAACCATTTAAGGTACTTAAGCAGTATCATCACAGAAAATTTAGATCCCGACATTGAGATAAAATGCAAAATAGAAGCAGCCCGAACAGAATTTAACACAATGAAGAATCTTCTTTGTGACGATAATATAAACCTTAAGCTAAGACAACGAATGGTCAAATGTTATATATGGTCTGTCTTACTGTACGGTGTAGAGGCGTGAACTCTTAAAAGGAGGAAAAGAGGAAAAGTTAATGTTATAAACTGCCTTAAAGCATTTGAAATGTGGATCTACCGTAGAATGTTAAGAATATCTTGGACCGATATGATAACCAACAATGATGTAGAGCCAATACTAATAAAGAACTATTCACCACTGTTAAGCCCCGTAAGATTTTATATTTTGGCCATGTGTTGAGAGGTGATAAATATGCCATACTTCAGCTTGTCATGAAGGGAAAGATCGTAGGGCGTAGAGGGGTCAGAAGAAAACAGCTTTCCTGACTTCGAAACATCCAAGCATGGACCAGGATTAGAACGGTGGAAGAGCTGTTTCGCACTGCTCAGGATAGAAAAGCTTTCTCCCAAGTGATTTTTAACGTCGGGGAGACCCGACATGACACGTGAAGAAGAAGAGAAAGAAAACATTTTTGAAAAGGGAATATGGAAGTCTAAGCACTTACAGGGCTAATGAAATGTCATTGACTGGTTTTAGTGGACACTTTACACACTGTGTAACATTACCAGTCTGCCTATGTTTAAACATCCACATTTCCTCAACTCTTCCATCGGTTAACTTTTGTGAAGTATAAGAGCTTAAACCTTAATCATGTGGGTGAGGTTCATTCGGCTGAACCATTTCACCTACGAGGCAACGCCGGGAAACAGCTTTTCTATTTTTATACTTCTTATACTAGTTAGTTTAATCAACAACGTTTTAAGTATGTCCAAATGTTTGTAAACAGGCTTGATTTCCTCCCTCGGGAGTTTATTAAGTACCAAATTTGTTGCAACAGAGAGGGGAAAAAAATTGAGAGAGAAAGGAACATGGAAGTCTAGGCAATTACAGAGCTTATGACCTGTCATTGACTGATTTAAGGGGTTATTTTACACACTGTGTAACGTTCGCCATACTGCCAATGTTTGAACATCCTTATTTCCTCAACTCTTCCATCAGCTAACTTTTGTGAAGTATAAGAGCTGAAACCTTTATTATGTGGGTGAGATTCATCTGACTGGACCATCAGCTCCTATACTTCACAAAAGCTAACAGATGGAAGAGTTGAGGAAATAAAGATGTTTAAACAAAAGAAGAACGCTGAATGTTACACAGTTTGTAAAGTGGCCACTTAAACCAGCCAATGACAGTACATAAGGCCAGTAAATACCTAGACTTCCATATTTCCTTCTCAAAATTTCCCCTCTGTTGCAAAAAAAAATGATTTGAATATCGGATACTTTTTACCATGAGATATCCCGCTAGTCAAAAAGCTAGTCAGTCATAAAACAGTTTTATTTATTTGTTTCAGAGCTGAGAGACAAAATAATACACCGGACTCTGATCTCCAGACATTAATTATTTGACATCACAACATCATCCGACTTCCTTGGCAAAAATAGCCTGTAATTTTTATTATTTATCCAAAATAAATACACTGAGTAATAATAACAATATATTTTATTTAATTTTAATAGTTTTAAGAAGCTTCGTGTTTCTTTGGTTAGTGTTTTTTTTGTTTTTTTGTGTTTTTTGTGTTTTTTTTAAACTTAATTTTTTACTTTACTTAGAAGAAATAAATAAAAATTTGCATGAATGTTGGTGTGACAACCTTGTAGGATGTTTGTAAAACCAAACATCATGAACGTTTGTTGGGTGGTAACTAGGAAGTTTGATTTAAACTTGCCTCAAGTTTACATAGTTGCAATCTCAAACTTGGGTCAAGCTTGAACTTTTGATACTTCAAACTTGATACAAACCTGAGGCAAGTTTACATTGCTATCTAGGAAACGATTTAACCAAATATGTCAGTATTCATCCTAAATCAATGGAAGACTACTTTATCGACCGAAATCAGGGTTTGCAACTGTAGCGAGTAATATTTATAAGTATTGCCGGTAGGTATCCCTCTTCTATCTTTTGAAAGAAGAAGGACACCCACCTATAACTTTTGTTATGGCGGTATTTCAAATTACCAACAGTAGTCCAAATATGCTTCTTTTATTCTACATAAAGGTTTGAAAAATAGTTGTTGAAAGTTGCCGGATGGTTGTTGAAATAAAAAAGGGATGAGATTGACGATCTGTCAATAACTCACGTGTTAAAGTTTTTTCTGCTAATCATATTGATTAATTATTTTTACGTATCGATCTTTATTTCACGTGCACTTTAGTGTATTAATTATTGATTACTCAGGAAATATAGATATGTATTCAAAGAACATGGAATCATAAGAGTCCAGAAACCGCGTACGCACATCAATCTGAAGCCGACAAAACTATTCATAAATGAGTAGTTTTTAATTTTGGCCATTAGTTACTCTGTAGACGTCACTTAGTACGCAACTGCTTATTTAAATTCAGTTACGCAGTTTTGTGTCAAAACACTGCTGGAATTAAAAGGGAATAGGGTGGGATCACGTTTCACATCTAAGTAGCGAATTCACAAAGAATGTTATTTCCATTATTATATATATTATATACTAATGACTTATCACTGAATTTTAAAGGAAAAAATATTATGTATGCCGACGGCATTCATTGGACTATTCTATAAAAATCAAACAGACGTATTGACAAACAATGACATAAACAAAGAACTAACTATGTCGACTAAATGAACAAATACAAACTTCCTTACACTTAATGAAAAAAATGCAATATTATCCATTTTGAATCTAGAAAAAAATTACATAAAGTAGATACTTACATAAATAATACAACAATAATAAACAATAGACAGACAATTGATATAGACAATTCATATCAAAAATTTAATTAGCAAAGTGGCGACATTATCGAGTCTTTTTTTAAAAATCAAAAACTTTGTTCCAAAAACTGATTTTTTTTTAATGTACGAAGCCGATATACTTGAACTTGAATAAAATTGTAGTAAACATGGACACAATACGAGAATATCAGAAAAATATCATATACAACCTTCTAAAACGAAACAAGGACTGTCGAGACTAATAAACCAGGGACAGAAATTATACAATAAACTACCAGATAAAACTAAGCAAAAGACTCAGACAACCTTTACAAAAGATGTTAAAAATATTATCATTAACAGTAGAATGTGAATTTCAAAAGAAAAAATATTTTGTTAAATGTAATGTAACCCGCAAGGGTTTTTCTCTATAAAACACACAGTTTTCCCTGAAGATGGCTCCTGCAATGGTAGCCGAAACGTCGGATCAAATCCAAAATACACGGTATCACCCAAAAAAGATACATAATATTGATAACAGTGACCGTGAAAACCTTCGCACCTATTTAACCCGCAAGGGTTTATCAATGAATTTTAAAAATAAAAAAATTCGATTATTTTACCGTCTCGTCGCTTCAGTTCGTTTTTTCCAACAGACAAAATACAAATCTGCAGAAATAGAGCTTTAAAGTTTTTTTTTACAAAATAGGCATAAATAATGACTACAACTTAAGAGAAAGTTCGTTAAAAAACCTCTTAAACAATTTTAAAAAAACTTCTTCATTTGAATTTTATAAATAAAGGCTTTCTCAGAACTTCTGTACACAACTCGATATCTTTAAAATTGGTCTGTTAGACAAAACGAACTAAAGCGACGGTCTGTCAGATTGTTAAATAAAACAATGCGGACATTTTGTTAGTATTGCTAGGGCAATATTTTTTTTACCCGGCTATCTATTTATAATCCTTAGTATAGTATTTAACTGTACAAAGTTTATTTTATGAGTATTTAATGGTTTTTTTTTACGTTTGCCAAATAAAAGTACAAGTATTTAAAAAAAATTCCAGACAGCAAAATATTTTTGTGGTAAATTATAACG
Source organism: Micrasema longulum (assembly GCF_059751315.1). NCBI lineage: Eukaryota > Metazoa > Arthropoda > Insecta > Trichoptera > Brachycentridae > Micrasema > Micrasema longulum. Next base: position 299,554 of record NW_028277421.1, read on the forward strand.
TAACATAACACAAACTTACCTTATGTTTGCTTTATGATATTACATTGTTCGTGGTTCGGCAACATTCCGCGGCCACTACATGCATGTGCGCAGGTAGGATGTCGTGCGGAGGGGGGGCATTTGGCAATTTTTGGACACAGTGCGATGTATGCTAACTTGATTTTGCGCGCCTTCTGGTATATTATAATTCTATGTTAGATAATATCAAATTTAATAATGCTCGACATCAATATATTTTTCGGAAATTTTAGCAGATACCGCAAATGCAGAGATAAAATCGGAATAGAATAGTTTTAATTACAACGTACCAAAAAATACAATGTACCAAAATCCACATTTTTTGTATAGATGTATTTTTATTTAAAGTATTTTATATAATTGAAAACATGAGCGGGTAAAGGTGTTATGTGACAAATAAAAAAAAGCAGTGATATCTCGGGTTAAAGTTTTGAACACCAGTACAATTATTAATGAAATAACACCTTTATTCACTCTCAAAATCGGTCTTCTGCAACACGCCATTAGCTAGAGTCGCCTATACGGAGAAAAACAATTCTAATATTCACTAAACAAATTCACAGAAATTGAACACTAAACACATTTTTATTTGCGTTTTTATTATCTACCTTCGGTGCAACGAATCCTGTTAGGAAAGGCTCGATGATCATGGCGATGGCGTGAGCTTTTTCAGTCTGCACGCGACCGCCATGTGAAGCGCGTCTCCGTCGCGATTCGCTTATTATTTCGGCGGGAAAACGAATACAACGAAATTTGACATACGAAAAGTTACGAATTTTTTCCGCTTTGCTAATCCTTCCTTTAATTTGTGTTAGTGAATATTGTGATAGTGTTATCAACCGAAAACTTGTGATTACCGGTAAGGGAAAATATTTATTTAAAAATCTAATTTAATTGCGTAGGTTCCCTACAAAAAAATGTTAACAAAGCCGTATATTGCAATTATCTTATAAATGATCTTTTCAGGTTTTGTTTATTGTGATTATTTTTGAATAAGCAAAAAAGAATGATGGTAACAGTATTATTATTATTTTCGAGCGACGTCAGATAATTTTTCTACAAAGGTTGAAAATACGCATATTTTAAATTACCCGAAAACTAGACGTTTCCGACTAGACCGTGGGTATTCCTATCGGCTTCACTCATACAAAAACATTTTTTTGTCTATAAACGAGTTACTCTTTTTAATTTTTTAATTTCATGTATCGCGATTTCAATTGAACTCTATTGTTTTCACTGCCCCTCTTACTGTGAGTTTGGAAAATTATATGGAGGGTCTTTGTCGGATATTGTCTTCATGACCATATTTAAAACACAAACGGTAGCAAAAACTGTATTTACTTATATCACAATAGCCTATGTCCATTGTAGTAATTTTATAAATAAATATAAACTTTATATAATTTGTAATAACATTCGATTGGATTATTATTTTCATCATTTTAAAATTTCTTAACTCCGACGCCCTTCGATATAATAAGTCACCAAAAGATAAATCCCGGCACGTATAACGTTTCCGCGCCATACTTTTATGCAATGTTGTTTAGAAGCGAGGCGGGCATGACATGTGCAGTTAAAATGACGTGACGCTAACTCATAAATTAAAAATTAAAAAAACAACATCATAAATTAAAAATTGTTTTGAATAAGCTAATCAGTTGTATCGTTATAATTGTAAAACTCCGTACTAAATATGTATTAATTTTTTAACGTTATTCCCAATTTGTAAAAATACTATATTTACAAAGAAAGGAATATTGCATAGAAGTCGTTAAAATTTTACGTCATAAAAATAGCTGAAAACATTAATTTATGGATATTTTACAGGACTCCTCCCAAGAACAATTTTAAATGTCATTTTATTATAATATCCACATTCAGATTTACCTATATTTACAGTGGTTCATGAAAATTACAAAATTCATGTACAAAGAAATGATGTTATTGAATTGGTACATTTACTATTTACCTTAGTATATTTTGTATATTTTAAAGTTTTTAGAGGCAAATACCTTTTTACTGTTTATTTTCCTATTACTTACCTACCTACCTACATATTTACAATATATGTATATAAAAGTACGAATGTTACGAGAACAAAAGTACCTACATATTATTGTTGTAAATTTTAATTGCGTTTTGCCGTGAATAGAAAATACATAATATGCATGTTTACGGGAATAAATAACTATCAAAAAATGCACACATATTGTAAACAGATAGGTACCTAGATTTAAATAAAATGTGTATTGAATAATAATTAAATTATATGAAAATACTTACTGTGTGTGAAATCTTTAAATATATTTAATATGCCAACCGGTAATATTGAAATATTTGTCATGTGGAAAATAACAAAGCGACTGGTACAAATATTTATATCATTAATTAATAAATATTTTATAACTGAGAATTATCATCAATAGGAAATACTGATATATTTTAATCCAGTAAAATTAATAGTTTAAAAAACATTTCTTGTTTTAATTTTAATTATTTTATTATAAGGCTCATAATTTATTTGCCATTTCGACTAGGATTTAGTGTCTTTATATTTTCATTATTTGTAACTTAATGATTTTTGCACATATACAACGAGGTCGACATTAAATATTGATATAAAATGTGTTTTTATACTAGAATATTTAATTTTTTCTGGACCGGCACCTTAGGCGTTAGACTGATCACCTTATCTTAGCGTAGCGAAAAAAAGATGTATTAATGCAGTGCCCTATGCACCATTAGGTACGGAAAGGGAATGTGAATTAATGATATTTTTTGTAGGCATAAAACACTTGTCGAAAATTGACAGATATTTCAACTATGATAGCTGTTTGTAATGAAAATAATGAGTTCGAAAATAAGCAGATTGCAGAATGTTACCCAGGGTATAAAGGCAGCACACGCCAACTACAGATCATCAGCCATGTAAATGCTTACATGCTCCATATATGTATGTGAAATAGCTTTCGAAATTAATAAGATTTTAATGAAAACATCAATTGAACTAATTAGTAACGAGAAAATATTAAAAAAAAACTAAAACAAAAGAATTGTGCAAATAAAATGGATAATACAATGAATTGCCATTCGGTCAAATCATTTTTTGGGCTCCTGCTCCGCAAATGTACAGTTAATGTTTCATTATTCAAATAATATATGACATACAAAGAGAAATTAAATATATGTATGTGTAGTGTTTTAAACCGATAATTTTTTTTGTTAGTTTCTCTCTGTACCTATATAATATTTTCTTTGTATATTCTTACATGTAAACATAACATATTATTAACTGTACTCGGCGCGGGTTATCCCAGCGAAGACATATTGTTTTTATCATTTCATATTAAACATAACGCAAAAAAAATGTGTTCACTCAAAAAATTTAGCTCGAATCTTTTTTTTTATTTTATTTTTTATTTATTTATTTATTTAAAAGAAACAAACAGTCGACAATGATAGAGTAACATAAAAAAATACAGTTTAAAGACAGACCAGCAAAGTTTCTAAATAAGAATCATGCATATTATTAAATTGTGTTACAACAAAAGGGTGTGTTTATGTGTATTTGTATGAGAGTAAGTGTAGATATGTGTATTAGTTTAGGAGTAAGTGTTCATGTGTATGTAAGTGTGAGCATCATTAAAAAGTAAGTGGGATCGTATCGCATTTGATAGTAATAGTTTTTAATATAGTTTCCATAAATAGTGCGTAATACTGGTGTTTTATAATTCAAATGTGTTTTCTGTATTGGATTCACTGTAATAATAATCAATGTCATAATTTGATATAATCACCAAAATATATTTTTATAAAAATTACGTACCGTCCTAAATGAGTTTTTTTATAACTCCTGAGAATATGTTATGTGCATGTTTTATATGTTTCATTAATAAAATATAAACTTTTTTAAATGTCTTAATTTCCGTTTACTTACGTGTGTAAGCGCACAAGTAAAGAAAAATGCACTTAAACCCCAGAGTAATAATGCGTCACCCTATAGAAAAGCCTTATCACTGTGTTTCATAGAACGCAAGCGATGTTGGTTAGCAACAGATTGGCGGCCATTTTGTTTTGTTTGACAACATACGCATAACGGTTCTATCGCTATATGCTTTTGTCGCTGTGCTTGGCTTTGTTAGTAAATAACTTGGATATTTACGTTATAATAAATAAAAATTTACTATGGTGAATTGCAGTATGTTTGGTTGTAGCAGTAGGAGCGTCAAAGGTGTTAAAGGAGTCAGTTTTCACAGATAATTGATTTAGAATATTTTCCCATTGATTTTTGGCATTTATTGTCCCGACACGTGTATTATGTTGCTTAAAAACTTTCCTTATATCAACATATTTACTTGGGATACTATTTTTTCTCAGTTTAGGGGATAAATTTGTGAATTAAAGTATGTTTACTGTTGATAATGACAGCTGATTACGGGCAATATGTCGGGGCCGCACTAAGCATCCATATAAAGTTTGAGTCTTTATCGAGTAGAAGTCGATTCAAATTTTACTCAATAATAGTAACGTTTACCTTGAAATTGCATCTAAAATAACGTGTCCAAATTTCAGGCCTCTACGACTCGCCGTTTCGGAGATGTGACGGACAAACAAACAAACTCAACACAGGACTTTGGTTCCATGGAGTTGGGATTTATGTCTCATAATGTAACATAAGTATATTGTGAATAAAATCAATAAATAAATAATAAAAAAACACTCAAATGTATTTTCAGTTTGATAAAATAAATATAGGCGAATTATAGAAAAATAAATTGGAATAACCCTGCAATAATAAATACGCAGGGAAATATCATAATAGTGATGCATAATCATAATTATTTGTAAATATATGTTTAAACTTTATTATTATGTTCATTAAATTACATATTCTACCATTTACGTAAATGTGTTACAATTATTACTTCATTGTATTATGTTGTATTTATTTTTACTATCAATTAATTATCGAATTGAATTTTAATATTACTATAAATTATTATTAACATATTGCCATGTATTATTATATAACTTTTCTGCATTCTATTTTTCGACATGTATAAATTTTATTTGTTTTGTTTTGATTATAATGTATATTGTTTAATATGTAAATAAATGTTTTTGTTTTATATATAGAAGTGTCCCGACTTCACGCGGAATTTTCTAACAAGTCGGGACGTAAAAAAAAAATTGTGCTCTATGATAAAATAGTGTATTTTGTGCATTAAATAAAAATAATAAAAATAATAATTTAAAAGTATTTACAATGCAAATTAATGTCCATTTGGCAATTCTCAACCTGAGTACAGCCATTGTTTTGCTGCGAACTGTAGCTAACTTAATGCCCAATAGTCATAAAATGGTTTTCCTACGCTTGAGCTCCTCTATAGCTTGGCGCATTATTACTCTGAGATTAAAACACTATTTAGAAAAACTGCGTTGCGTTTACATGCTTTACATATTTGTTGGCTGAGATTTAGAAAACGTAAACAAGACCACGGATATTATTTTCGACTGTCACCACGACGTAATTTGTCAACGGCTTTAGGGTACAACAACATGCTAGGGAAGTGGGAGAAGCGAACCAAATATTTAGGTGTGTTTAGATAACATACAACTATTAGTAATATGAAAATAAAAAATAAACAAATTAATATAAAAAGCAATTTGAGAAAAGTGTTGCGTTTAAATATTAAAATATATAAATCAGGTAAAGGGTCTCTGGAATGGGTATTCCTGGGCCTTGATTTCAATGTAAAGTTAATAAAGTAATCTTCAATTGTCTGTAAAGAAAATCCTGTTTTCTTTACGAAAAATTAAATATTTATTTTTTAAATTAAATAAACATGTTAAGTTACAGGTTTTGAAGAAAATACTTTATACTTTCATGCAAATATAGACACTTTTGCCGAGAAAAATCAGTTTTTACTTTATGGACAATTAAATATATATCTGTTTGCTACCGATTGTAATCATGGCCCAGGGGTGCAATTATGAATCTTCTCTATCCCCTAGAGAGTGGTTAATTTGGGGATATTTATTTTTTCCATGCGATTAATTTTTGCTTCGTATATGGCTACACTGATGATTAAACCTCAAACACATACGAACACGTAAAACTAAATATGAAAATTATCATAGAAAACATTTCAGTAGAAAACACTTTTATCTCGCGTATTTTCATACAAAATACATGAGGTAAAAGTTTTTTCTACGGCCGCGAGAGCGGTTTGGAATAGCACCGCTGGCGCTGGTTTCTACATTATGAAATCTCGTTGTATTATTTATATTACGTGTCATCGCGAATTTAAACATTAAGAATAAATTAAGGATCGCCCCGTAAAAAAATATATAAGACATAATTAATATTCAAGGGAAATGATCATTATTTTGTAAATAAAAATATAAAAAAAGCAACCTGAAAACATAAAAATCATTGTAAACAGGGACTAGAGTCAACTCCATGAGAGCTATTTATATTAGCGTATTACAACGGAGATAAAGAACATTTAAGATAAGGTAATATAGAAGTCTATGCATCTACAGGGCTTATGACCTGTCAATGGCTGGTTCAAGTGGCCACTTTACACACTGTGTAACATTCACCATTCTGCCCATATTCGAAATATCGTTAATAAATCCACCTGGTCCATGAATAGAAATTGAAAAAATAAGATTTTCAGGCGTTGCCTAGTATGTAGGTGAAATAATTCAATTGGATAAATCTCACCCGCATAAATAAAGTTTTCAGCTCTTCAACTTCACAAACATCAACAGATGAAAGAAAAAGAAGGAATATAGATGTTCGAATATGGGCAGAATGGTGAATGTTACACAGTGTGTAAAGTAGCCACTTAAACCAGCCATTGACAGGTCATAAGCCCTGTAGATGCCTAGACTTTTATTTTACCTTCTCTTAAACGTTTTTCATCTCTGTTGTATTTTGTTAATATAAACAGCTCCCAAGGGAGTTGAATCCAGTCCTTGTCTACAAAAATTTGGACAAACTCAAAATATTGTTGAAAAAAATCATGTTATTTTTAGTAGTGGAAGAAATTTTTATATTGAGTTGAATAATTTTAAACGAAAAATCACTCCAGTAACTATAAATTTTTGCATAGGCACTTCTTACAGTAACCCCTTGAATTATAAATCGATATTCAAATAATTGTTATAATTTATAAATTATTATATTACCTCAGTAATATATTATGTTTAAGTACATGAATTCTGAATGTCTAAACTTACCACAGGACAAAATCAAAATTTTCTCCAAGTTGCATCATAATCGTTATATTATAAAAGTACACGTTTAATCAATAAATTTGACAACGCCTTGAGTATTTTTTAAGTTAAAATAAATCGTCTACAAATTATGTCTTTATTTAAATTTACGATTTGACTAACAGTGTGACAAAGTGATGAAGTGTTTGTACCTTTCGCTAGGTACGCATTATGTAAACAGCGTGTTAAATAAATGGTGTTGATATAAAAAAAATGTCCCGTGGGAATGGTATCAAAATCTGTCACTTTCTTTGTAGAACACATTATTTTTAACCACGGCAAATGTTCAAACATAATTTGAAAGGGTCTTAAGATACATTTTGATAGGTATTGAAAACGTCACATAATACATTGATTTATGTATATACACATATTTTTTTGTTTTATCGGAAATATTAACATGATTAATAACACTAGTATAATTTTGTATTTGAACCACTAACATTGTGGTTATTCATTTAAAAAAATAAAATATAAAGCAACTTGTTTTTAATCACTTATTTATTTTTATTCTTTTTTAAATTGATTTTTATTTGTTTTATAATAATATTTGTACTTTTTAAAAAAATATTTATTTTGCTTCGAATTTACCAGGTACATATTTAGCCAAAAATATCCGCCATACTCAGTGGTTTTTGGATGAAAACTCAGAACAGAGAAATTTATTATCCTCTATGCATGTGAAATTGTTTTTTTGGAGTAAATCATTAATTTTGAAATGCCACTTAATGTGTTATTTTTAAAAATCGTATTCCTACCAGTACACCCCTGTTATAAAGATAAATTTTGTTTGAAATTTAAAATGAACACTTATATTATATTTGAAAAAATATATAAAACCCGTAACTTTATCTACTCAGTACCATTAAAAACACAAGATTAGAGGCATTTTTTGTAGGAAAGTATTTATGTTGATCTATTGAGATACATATAAAAATACGAGTATGTATAAGATACTTTAAAAAAATATTTGCTTATATTATGGTAGTTTAAATAATCTTTAGTTTTAGTTCAAACGCTTTAATAGTAGGGTGTTTTCCGAAATTACAGAACAGAGTTAGTCCGAAATTGACTATTATAATTTAATAAAACTTAAAATTCGTAAAGTTATAAGTCTTTGAGAGGAAATTTAAAAATTACAAATTTAAATTATTTGAATCATTAAACTTCTAGAATTTATTAACACAAAACATACAATTTTTTTGAACTGAAACTGGGAGCTCGGCTTGCATTTTTATCACTGTATTTTGAGTGCCATATTTACAGAAAACATAAAAAAGCTCATAACTAAATATTTCCTACCGGGCAAAATTGATAACAATAATTAGTAACCAACAATTATTGTTTTCAAGTTGCACTTTATTTTTTATTTGTGTGTAAAATAAAATATAAAAAAATACACGCACATATTTATATAAACAAATATAGGAATGTACATTCATCGATTAATAATTGCCAATATTTTTGACAATACTGTTTGTTTACCCAATAAAACAAGTAAAAAATAAGTAGCAAAAGATTGACTAATTTAAACATTGTTTTTGCTGATAATTTATAATGTTGTACTTGAAATATTTTTTTATTTAATTAAAGCACGCGCAAGCAAGTATTACATATATCATGAAAATCGTTAAATTTATTCACATGCAAATCAATTTTTAATAATTGAACACTTGGCATAGATAGCGCATATCTTCTTCTTTATATATATAATTATTCTTTACGTGTGATGTCACTGAACTTCTCCTAAACGGCTTAGCTGATTTACGTGCGGTATTCGGAGAAATGTAGATCTTTGCGCTGCGCGTGTTCGTAAATATTAAAATCTTCAATTGAATTTCTAATAAAGAAGTTAGGAGCATAAATGTTTTATTCATTGATTTACCAGAGTTGCATTCGAGGAAAATGCAAATACGACAAAATGGAAGGATGATGTTTTTCTGTGACATTATTAACTGGCATTCAATACATTTTTGAAAATCGCATTCATTAATAAAGTGCACCCCGGTTTTTTATTTATTTTTATTTAATAGGGCCTTCTCCCAAAACATGACAACCTCGGCCAAAAACAAGTAACATTAATTTACAATAAACATAAGAACAACACGAATAAAAATATAGACACAAACAATAGACAGGTGAGAAGAGCTGAGTTTGACATTTGCAAAATTAATTATTTATTTGAAGATGAGTTATTTTGAGTTTTGGAATTCAACCATAAAAAAGTATCTAGGTATTTACTTAAATTCAATATTTGAATATGAATAATTTTTAGTCTTGGAATTCAATCTTTAACAAGTACGTAAGTACCTTCTTATCAATGAAAAGTCTTATCCCAAGGTATCCGGGCAGGGCAACGTCTGTCGGGTCCACTAGTTAAAAATATAATTAACAATAAAACATATAAAAATTTATTTTAAAGTACTTGCTTAGGGAAAATGTGATGTAATTTATAAATGACTAATACGTTTTTTTTATTATCAGTTTAAATTAATGTCTTCAAAAGCTGTCAAAATTTTACCCAAGTCGCCAGACATAATAAAACATATTTTATTACTGTTCATACTCATATGTGTGTCTTAATTATGGCTTTCATACATGTATGTGCACACATATGCGTAAGATTCTTAGAGTCTCCTTAAACTGACACAATTATCCGCCCAAGTGCATGACGTTGCATCTGTCTTTGTAGTGCAGTTTTTTCCAGATTTGACAGATTGGTTTCCTACATTCTGACTCAATAGGGATGCATTAGGCGACGAGCGTATTACAGTTCCACTTTGCCACTAATACAACACCACGTATCACTGACGACTCGTGGATAAACATTATTAATTTGAACTATTATAATAAGTAATAATATTTCAGTTAATCCCAAGTCTTAAAACATAAATTTTAGTACTTAATAAAGGATAATAATATTTATTTATTATATTTTTTCGGGATTTTCACAGCTATTACATAAAAATAAGTAGAAATTTATTAACAATACTAAAGCCAATTATAAAAACCTACTGTTAATTTAACAATACATAATGCATTAGAAAAGAGTTAGAAAAATTGTATGTGTGCGACGTTTGTATTTATGTGTGTGTATATGAATGTGATGAATGAATATGTGGGGGTGCGTGTGTGTGGGTTCATAAGTAAAAAAAATGTAGTTTTAAACGTGTGTTTTTATTGAAAAGGGTAAAGGAGAGAACTTGGTATTAGGTTTGACTATAAAGAAAATAACAAAAATAATTGTTTATACCTACTTTCGAAACCTTAAAATAATTTTTCTTAATATGATGTTTTGATTGTAATTTTAAAAGGTATATTCAGTTTTAAAAATTAATATTCACATTGATATTATTAATAATATTGCTACATTTATGAATTCGTATGACGTAAAAATAAAATAATTCGCGTAAGCGAACATTATTAACACGCTGAAAGACTCTCTGGATATAAGTTTTTATTAAGATTTTCTCAATGGAAGAGCAAATGTGTTGATCATGCAAATCTTGAGCATTTTATTTCCATAGAAGCTTCTAGAAATTGCAAAATATGGGAGATTATGACACCTGACAATTTTATCTGTAAGATAGTAAACAGGAATCCTATTCATACAATAAAATAATATTATAAATGGTTGAATAAAAAATACAATGTTAAGGGGACGATATTTATTGGTTCATAAATAGCAAATTATAATAAATAATTATAGTATTTATTTATGTATTTTGGTTTGATTTTGTGAGGAATTAAGAAAAAAAGAGAACGGACTCAGCAAACTCCGATGATCACTGTCTTCAAACAAAGGCGATACGGTTGGCTGGGCCATATACTGCGGATGCCTTAACCACGCATGCCTACTTTAAAAGGCATCAGGTTTTCGACGTCCTGGACTGGTATGTTGAACAGCGCCAAGAGATCGCTCTGTTATCGTGTATTTAGTACGTAATTATGCGATAAACATGCGTTTTCTACGCGCGCTTTTGCCTTCAGAATACCACCCTTGGACGTCTATTGCTGACTGTTCATCGGCAGTTTATTTCAGAATTACGGGACGCAAACCTGCCTTGAGAATACGCGCAAGACCTGGCAGCCGATAAAGATGAACAGAAGGTTCTTTTGTGGACACCATATGCTCCAACTAGGGAGCGCACATGGAATGATGATGATTATAGTATATTTTTGTACAAATAAAACAAATAAAACTAATAAAGTGGATAAGGCGTATAAACTTCTAGGGTTTATCTTACGAATCTCCAAGCCATTCTCATCACCAGATACACTCAAACTTCTTTATCATACTTATGTGCGTAGTCAACTCGAATTCGCTTCATTATTATGGTCCCCTCAGTATAATGTATATATTAATCAAATCGAGAACATTGAAAATAAATAGAGCCTGGAATATCGTTTTGGTAACATTGAAAATGATTACGGCGCATCTTTGATTAGTTTCAATACAGAACCACTCCAAAAAAGGCGTCTTACATGTGATTTAATTTTTCTTTTCAAAATTCTACATAATATGGTTGATTCGCCGTACGTAAAAATATTGGTTTCCGTTGTCCTCTTCGCTATACCAGATTAAATTCCCTTTTTTATATACCAGCTTTAATTCAATTCATTCATAAGACGTACCTGTAGAAATTATATTGGACTCAGTATTGATGTAGACATTTTTAACTGCACGTTGCATTTGTACAAAAAATTTCTTCATGGAGTTGATTATTTGGGATAGTTGCTGAATGTACATCTTAAGTGGTTTGTGCTTTGTATATGTGCCGCATGTAATATATATGTTTGTGTATGTTTTATATGTGCGTTCATGTGTGTGAGCGTGGATGGTTCGGGGTGTGCATTCGGTATTTTTATTTATTACCAATGATAACCACCTTGGAAAACGCAAATGTTAACAATTATTCTTTTCTCACTTGAGTTTTTTTTTTTGCCACATTTAGTTTTTAAATCTTTTGCATAATTTATGAAAACTTAATTGGTCTTTTATGTTAGAAAATCATTGTTTTTAATACTTTTTATGTATGACTGTATGTTTTCTGACTAAAATAAAAGAAAATAAATAAATAAAAAAATTATGATTTATTTAAAAAAACTACCTTCTTTGTTACTAACTTTTATCATACTATGTAATAAAAAAAAATCATGTTATGTAATTAAACACATTGTAAAATAAAATGAGGTTCAAATCTCACTCTACAACAACTCGATTTCCATTTTTCCGGAACAAGTTATTTACGACTTAAAAGTCATAGAGGAAAAGGGAATGGTCTGAAAATTTAAAAATTTGAGTAAATAATAAGAACTGGTTTATTTCTCTTTTATTTATTTTTTGATAAAAAAATGTCGTGAGAAACTATTTTTGTTTCGGTTGTTTTGTAAAAATAATAATTTACCATTCTTTGTCGACATTGTTTATTTATTTTTATACTAACTATTATTCCCGAGTATAGAAAAACCCACTTCAAAACAAAACTATATTAAAATACATTTACCTACCAATGACCAAAAAAGCTCGAATTCTTTGTATAAAAACAGGGAAAATGAATGTTATTTTACTATGTTACTTTTACGACAACTAAATACATACATATCTAAAGACGTAATTGTTTTTGAAAAATCAACAAAAAAAAAAGTTGATTGCTCTATCTCTGTATTCTAGGCATAAACAATAAAAGGAAACATGATAATGATTAAATATTTCAATATATACGTGTGAGTTATTATGTTTCAACTAACAAAAGTGCTTTTCATAGTAAATAAATTACTCGGCCAGTAATATATCACTTTTATCACAATGATTTATTTTCAATCTTTTAGTGAAAACTTGATATATCCCAATATAACAGCGCAACTAATTTACGAGTGTGTGACTCCTCCTTATTATTTTTCTAGATTGTTCTTTCCAGCGAGATAAGTGCAAATTAAAATTTAATTTCTGCTAACGGCAATTTACATATTAAAATCGTATGCAATATTGAATTAAAGATAAACAGATTTAATTTTCATTAACGTTTTTGGGTTACATGATACAGGCCCTCTATTTCAGAAATAATATGCAAAAATCCGATAAAAAATATTATTTTAAAATTTATCTTCTAAAATTTAATTCGTAACCTAATTCAATATATCAACTTGTAAAATGCCACAATTAAAGTAGGGATAATTTTTTAATACTGATAACCCTATACAATTTTGCTATTAAAATATCAAATATGATCTTGTTCAAAAGTAATTTGGAGATTTAGATGTTCGCAGGGTTTTAAACCTGTCGTTTAACAAAACATAGACCTTTTATCTCCGAAACCACTCATTTGAGTCAATCAGTCTCATCTGAGTAAATTTATGATATTCAGGTGAGACTGTTTAGAAGGATTAGACAGAATAGCATTATTGGTGAGGATAAACATATGGCCGAATATGTGTATTTCAAATTCTGTGATGTCCTGCCGGTTAAACAAATTTGTGACTTCAAATTGAACGTAGATTCGGAATATAAAAAAAAGTGTTTCCCACATTTACAACACCTTATTATCAACTGCGGTTTCCCTGGTCGTCTAAAAAGTAGACATAATTCACATAATCAAAGACTATAGAAGCAAGAAACGCGTGCTATGTAACGTTCAATCCTCTAATCTGATTAGATTAATTAATCAATTACTTGGAGGTTTCTATTGAAAGATGTCCATTATTATGGAAAATATAATTGAAAATGTATGTTCCATGATTAATGATATCATAAAAATCAGATAAGTATGGCTTATTTTTTTAAAGTTTTTTTTAGTTTGAGTTTATCATTCTACTCACAGTAAATTAGAAAAAAAAACAATAAAATTATTTCACACGTATTTTCATTGTAGGTGTAATAAATCATTGTTTAATTGGTATTGTTACTTTTTCATTTCGTATAATCAAAAGAACTGTTTTCTGATCAAGATTAAATTAATACCATCTATTAACCAGAACTCGGTTATAAGCTTAGACTATACCCTGTCTGCGTAATCTATAAGTGTGAAAGCACTACAATTTGATATGAATCATGCACGTATAAACAATAATTTAAAACTATTTTGTTATATTTTAACAATCGTAACCATAAATTTATCGCAATTTTAATGTGAAACCTTGATGTATCCTACAATTTTACCATCATTTTTAGTTAACACATGTTATGTCGGTAATTAAATAAATATTTAGTGGTTTGAAACGAGGTGTTTTTATTTTTATTTTAATAGGAAAATATCACATACTACAAATACCAATAAAAATATATGAAATGGATTTAGAAAAATGCGATGTGTTTTCAAAATGAATATGGATATTCTGGAGAAATATTTTCATACATAACTTTAAAAAATAAATTATTAAAAATATGTCTATGAAAACGCGACATGTTTGACCTTGGTAATTGTGACGTCAAAGTTTGTGACGATGTTCTATTTAAATTTAAGCGGTCACAAACAAAGTTTAAAATTTACACAAATCGTGACGTATTAGGGGCGTTGTCAATGCAATGAGCGTTTTCGCGAGAATTAAATATTATAAATGTAAAAATATTTTTTATGTTACAAGAAAGCAGTAATTAATTTTTTTTCGGCAGTATTACATAAACCCTTTGTAGCTAACGCGCTACCGGCGTCGTGTTGTGGTTCCGCTGCAGTCACTAACGCACACGTCCCGATCCACTGGTTGTAAGGCAGCGGAGGCTAGGCGATCTTGTCTAACTCGTCAGGGCCGGAGATGTCCTCAGAAGGGCCTCTTATTTCAGGTTGAAGTTGCCGGTTCGCCGTGGTCAGGAATCCGTAGGGAGAGAAGTCCAAAATCCAAGTCCAGGGTGAAGCGAAGGTGTCAAGCGAAGTGAAGAAGAATCGAGTAGAAAGCCGGGTCGGGGAGAAGCGAGTAGAGATGAGTAAAAGCCAAACGTCAGAGAAGAAGTGTCATTTATTTTCATTTGTACACGTTATATACCGTTCGCGCTACGTGCCCCACCATTCACCCCGCCGAGCGGGTCTAGCCGTCGTATGCCGCGCGGAGAGAGAGAGAGCGATAGAGAAGGCCGCACGCCCGCTCCATCCGTCTCCCTCCCTCCACGTATATAGGCACTACCCCCTCCAGTTCTCACGGCATTCTTGCGGCGGCAACGCAGCGCGAAACGATGCACATTCAAAAATATACTTAAAACTAATTTGTAACTAAATGCCTATTCTAAATGTCTCGGTATGGAAAAGGCCACCCCCGAAAGTGACAAATACTAGTCTTTATTGGAGGGGCAGCTCATTTCTAACACATACCGAGATCCCTAAGTCTAAACATTTTAATATAGCGCAGGGGCGGTCCCTACAAGGGCCGCTTTCCGTTTGACGTCCGTAACACTCCCCCGGTGCAGTCTCCGCTGCGCTGAAGCATCCGGACGTCCTTCGGCTGCTAGTGGCCCCCTTCGGCGAAGACCGCCACCTTGACTGCTGGTCTCGTGTAGGTCCCGGTCGCCGTCTTGACCTGCACCACGCGGACTTGTCCATCGGCGGCCGGGCTGGCCCTCGTGACTCGTCCTCGGGGCCATGTGTTGCGTGGCAGCTTTGGGTCCGCTATTAATACCAGGTCTCCCTCTTGTATGGGCGTTGCCGGGTCCCTCCATTTCGGTCTCTGCGCCAGCGTGGGCAGATATTCTCGCACCCACCGTCGCCAGAAGATGTCCGCCATCTGTTGGGCCACTCGCCACTGTTTCCTAAGGCAAGTGGCCTCCTCCGCCTTACTATAATGGACCAAAGGCTGTAAACCGCCAGCTGATCCCAGCAAGAAGTGGTTAGGAGTCAACGGCTCCTCATCTTTCGGGTCCACAGACACATGTGTTAGCGGGCGGCTGTTGACGCTGTATTCCGCCTCAGCTAGCGCCGTTATCAGTGTCTCTTCCCGTGGGGAACGCGCTTTTATAGTAGCGCTTAGCGCTACCTTCACTGATCTTACTAGGCGCTCCCAGGCGCCTCCCATGTGTGGTGAGGAGGCGGGAATGAACTTCCACTCCACCCTTCTGGCGCTTAGTTCACCGAGCATTTTCTCATCTCGGCTTAGCTCCTTTATGGCCGCGTTCATCTCGCGATCGGCCCCGTGGAAATTTGTACCGTTGTCTGTGTACAATACCGCGGGGTGACCACGCCTAGCGGCCATCCTTCTTAGAGCCATTATAGCCGAGTCCGCGGATAGGGAGTATGCCAACTCCATATGCACCGCCCGCGTTGTCATGCACGTGAAGAGCGCACCGTACCTTTTCTCAGTGCGCCGTCCCAGTGTCACGGTCATCGGTCCGAAGAAATCGAGGCCGCAGTGAGTGAACGGCCGCTCCCCGCTAGCCAGCCTGGCCGCCGGCAGCTGTCCCATCAGTGGCGGCTTCGGAATGCATCTCAGCATGCGGCACGCCCGGCAGCTCCTGATGATCCCTCGCAGCGTCGTACGGAGGCGCACGACAAAGTAGCCCGACCTGATATCGCTTATCGTGCGCTCCGTCCCTGGATGTCCTGATGCTGCGTGCTGGTAACTTATCATCAGTCTGCAATATTCATCCCCACCGTCCAGTATTGGCGGGGCATTCACGTTCTGGTCATCTATCCTTTGTAGTCTGGTTCCCATACGCAGTATGCCGCTTCCATCAATAAACGGCGTGACAGCGCGTAGCCGTCCTCCGGGCGGTAGGGCCTCTCCCCGTTGTAGGCATTCTATTTCTTTGCCGAAGGCACGCCTCTGTGACAGGCGCACCCATATTTCTTCGGCTTTATTCAATTCTTCGGCCCGGAGTTCGAAGTCACCTCCCGGCTTCTCGGGCTCGTCACGTTGTCTGGGACGGCGGCAACGTCCGACGAACCTCATAACCCAGGCCGTCGTCCGTATAAGTCGTACCCACGATGAAAAGCGGGATACGTCCGGGAGTCCTGTCGTCGTGTGGCAATGGCCCACAAAGTGACGCGGTGGTCTTATCTCCAGCGCGTCTTCAGGAGGCGAGATTGTCCCTTTTTCCTGAGGCCATTCACTCTCCGGCCGGGAGAGGAAATCTGGGCCCCGGAACCACATGCCGTTCGAAGACAGATCGAGTGGCTGTGTATCTCGCGTTCCGATGTCCGCCGGGTTTTGTTTTGTCGGTACCCAGCGCCAACCGTTTATTCCGGCGATTTCATCGATCTCCCCGAGTCGGTTCGCTACGAACGTTGAATACTTCAACGGGTCTGTGCGTATCCAGGATAGAACCGTGCTCGAGTCCGTCCAGAATATAGTTCTTTTAATTTTCATGCGGCTTTCCCTCTTTATACTCGCTGCTAACCGCGCGGCGAGTAGCGCCGCCTGAAGTTCTAGACGCGGTATCGATAAAGGCTTTAGCGGCGCTACTTTACATTTGCTCATAATAAAGCTAGTGCCCGCCCTGTGCACAAAATATGCCACCGCACAGCAGGCTTGTTCCGAGGCATCGCTGAAGACGTGCATTGTTATTTCCTCCGCCTTCCTGTTGATACAACACCTCGGTATTGCGCAGTTACTTTCGGCTAGTAACTGCCGCCATTCGCGCCATCTCTGCACGTGTTCTAGTTTTAAAGCCTCGTCCCATTGTATGTTCGATCGCCACACGGCTTGTAACAGTATTTTAGCCCTCACTGTTATGCATCCAATAAATCCCATTGGATCGAAGACCCTCATGGCGGCTCCCAACATCTGCCTCTTTGTAGGCCATTCAGGTTCGTCACCGCCCTCTTGGTTATACTTGAATACTAGATAGTCTGCGTGCGGGTCCCACCGCACGCCTAGTACTCTTTCCGTAGTGGCGGCCTCGCCAATGATGATAGCCGTCTTGGCTCGATCCTCGTCGCGGACCGAGCACAATGCCTTGGCGTTGTTTGATGCCCATCCCGTCATTTCAAAGCCCCCCGTCAGCAGGAGGGCCGTGACGTCTTTCACCAATTTTGCAGCCTCCGCAGTCGAATCCACGGCGTCCAAATAATCGTCCATGTACATTTTCTCGTGTACAGCCCGCGCTGCTTCCGGGAACGATTCAGCATTCGCCGCGGCCACGCGGTCTCTTACGTACTGGGCGCTGCTCGGAGAACACCTGGCTCCGAACATCATGGATGTGAAAGCGAAGGTCCTCACTGCTTCGTTCGGTTTTCGACGCCACAAAAACAATTGTGACATCGTGTCATCGGGTGTCATCTTTATGCGGAGAAACATCTCCTTTATATCGGCGGCGATAGCTACGCCACCCTCTCGGAACCTCTGTATGTTCCCCACTAGTGACGTGAGCAAGTCCGGTCCCGTCAGTAAGTGGTCGTTGAGGCACACACCTCTGTGAGGGCTCGCCGCGTCGAACACAACCCGAATTTTCCCAACCTTGTTCGGATTGCATACCGAAAAATGAGGCAGGAACCATTTCCTTGGGTTTTCTCGTGCCTCTTCTTCCCTGGATAACTCAACGGCGTATCCCTTTTCCTCATACTCGCTGATTTTAGCCCGGTACGCAACTTCAAGTACCGGGTTCTTTTTTAATTTTCTTTCCAACGAGTAGAGGCGTTTTTCTGCCGCTTCTCGGTTGTAGGGGAGCGATGCGTTGTCTGAACTCCATAGCAGGCCCGTTTCCCACCGGCCTGTGGGAAGCTGCTTTGTGGAGTTATGCATTATATCCAGCGCTCTTTTTTCTGCGGCACATATCCGCGGCGCGGTCGTGATTCCGATCGAATCCACTTTGAAGTTAAATTTCACTAATTCACTTAGCGCGTCATCACGCGACGGTCCTTTAGCACTCACTAGGACCGTTTTCACTATGCCATTAGAAACTGACTTATCTTCGTTATATTTTTCACCCGTAGGTGCACTCGCGTTATTATCGTTATGACTCACGTGTCGGCCAAACGCGACGCGGCCAAGCGGCGTATCACTTATGATGACGCCGTCACTTCGAAACTCCGCCCGGCCGTGCGGCACTATTAACTCGGCGTTATCGAGGCCTATAAGCATCTTAGGTCTCACTGTCACTTCCCGCGCCGAGTTGTCGCAACTTTTAACTTTTTGTGTCGGCAAGTTGAGTGTCTTAACTGTGTAGGCGATCGCTTCATAAGCGCCGGCGTCGCCTTTTATTATCACTTTTACGCGTCGCGATGACGCATCACTCGCGGCGATTCCGGCTATACCCGTAACTTGTATACCGGCCTGTGGACCGCGCGCTCCGATCGCGTCGGCGACCTCTTCTTCCAGGAGTGTGATAGTTGAACCTTCGTCTAGTAACGCGTATGTATTTACTCGACCTTTCGGTCCACTGAGAGTCACAGGTAACACTTTAAGGGCGACCGAGCCCTCCTTCCGCGATACGTGTAACACATTCTCATCCGTCGACTGGGCGCGCGGCGTATGTAGTGTGCGATGGTGCCTTCCTCCGCACTCGTCTATGTTGCACCTTGTTGCCCGACATTTCGACGTTCGGCAGCGTTTCCCCAAGCACAGGAAACACAGTCTTAAATCGCGCACAAATGCCCACTTGTCTTTCACGCCAAGCCCCGAATATTCGCGGCACACGTCGAGCTTGTGTGTTCCGTTGCACTTTGCGCATTTTTCACTTTCACTGTGTACGTTCAGCAGCACGTGTCCTTTAGAGGCGCGATTCCTTTCAGCCCTGACGGGGCCTGTGTTGATATCGAGGCACCCGGCGTTAGGTATCACGCCCGTCACGTCCTTTAGCCAGTCGGCTAATTCACTTAACTTCGCTTTTCTCTTCGTCCCGATGCGCGACGTAATCCACATCCATCGGTGCGTGTAGGGAAGCTTCCCTACCATTTCCCAGAGAAGCTTCGGCGAAGAAAGGTGTTCACCGTCGAATCCTTCGACGGTCGCGACGACGTTCCTCACTGCGACGGCGTAATCCGTCACGGCTTCCGCGGACGCGTTGTCTGGCAGCTTCGGAATCCTCCGCACCCGTTCCAAGACCGTCTCCACGACGAGCTCAGGGTGTCCGAACGCGGATTCCAACATCTTCATGATCTCGGGAACCCTGCCCGGGTCCACGAGTAGGGCCGATACAGTCTGTCTGGCCCGTCCTGTGAGTGATCTCTGCAGCCGTATGATGTTTTCTGCATTGGATAATGCGCACATCTCCGTAGACTGGTTGAACTGCGATTTAAAAATCCGCCACTCTAGCGGATCCCCGGAGAACTGCGGCAGGTCTCTCGCACCAGTCTGCCTCGCGATGAATGACGTCATCCTTGGGTCATCACTTCGTGGCTGCGACGTCACTCCAGTCGAATCACCGTCCTTCAGTGCCCTCACGAATGCTGCGGCCATCCTGTCAACTGTGGGGTATGAAGCACTGTTCTGGTTGTCAACCCACTCGCCGGTGAGTCGTCTTGTCTCCGAATCCATGGAGCCGAGTGTCGTCGGGTCCAATGTAGCGTGGTCCGCAGGGCTTGCTACGTTCGGTCGTGGCTCAGCGGCTTCCTCCAAGTACGCAGGCCCGGGTTGGGTCGTTTCCAACGACCCAAGGTGTGCACAGGTAGGCGCCGCCGCCGCGGCGCTCGCTCCGGCGGGCGTCGTGGTCTTCTCTGGGGTTGTAGTAGCGGCCAACATGAGCGGGAGCTGAGATCTCATTTCCTTGAACATCTCAACCATCCCGGCCGTCATGTCCTGCATCAGTCGCTGCTGCATGGCTCGCATCTCTCTTGAGTGGGCGGTAGATTCCGTTGTCGTCTGGGCCGAAGTCGATGAACCGGAGTCGGATTCGGCGCGTCCTTCCTGCATGGCGGCGTTTCTTCCAGACCGAAGAGAAGCAGGCATCAGGTAGATGATCACTCGTGTGACGACAGCAGATCCGGATTTCTCGAAGGACCAACAATGTAGCTAACGCGCTACCGGCGTCGTGTTGTGGTTCCGCTGCAGTCACTAACGCACACGTCCCGATCCACTGGTTGTAAGGCAGCGGAGGCTAGGCGATCTTGTCTAACTCGTCAGGGCCGGAGATGTCCTCAGAAGGGCCTCTTATTTCAGGTTGAAGTTGCCGGTTCGCCGTGGTCAGGAATCCGTAGGGAGAGAAGTCCAAAATCCAAGTCCAGGGTGAAGCGAAGGTGTCAAGCGAAGTGAAGAAGAATCGAGTAGAAAGCCGGGTCGGGGAGAAGCGAGTAGAGATGAGTAAAAGCCAAACGTCAGAGAAGAAGTGTCATTTATTTTCATTTGTACACGTTATATACCGTTCGCGCTACGTGCCCCACCATTCACCCCGCCGAGCGGGTCTAGCCGTCGTATGCCGCGCGGAGAGAGAGAGAGCGATAGAGAAGGCCGCACGCCCGCTCCATCCGTCTCCCTCCCTCCACGTATATAGGCACTACCCCCTCCAGTTCTCACGGCATTCTTGCGGCGGCAACGCAGCGCGAAACGATGCACATTCAAAAATATACTTAAAACTAATTTGTAACTAAATGCCTATTCTAAATGTCTCGGTATGGAAAAGGCCACCCCCGAAAGTGACAAATACTAGTCTTTATTGGAGGGGCAGCTCATTTCTAACACATACCGAGATCCCTAAGTCTAAACATTTTAATATAGCGCAGGGGCGGTCCCTACAAGGGCCGCTTTCCGTTTGACGTCCGTAACACCCTTATTAATTTAATTTAGCTAAAAAATGGTGTTTCCATATTGAATAATGAACAAAGTTTAAAATATATATATATTTTTATGAACATCACGCACCACCAATGTACAGCGCACATTTTTACATTTTTATCGCAGCTAGGGAGAAATCATAATGGAAATTGCAGAATGGACGTGTGCCTGCCATTGTAGGATCGTTTGAATGATCCATTGTACCGAAAAGTACACAGCGCGCGTACAAGCGCGCCAAACAGGGCGGTTTAGCTTAGGATGTGTTCGGGCTGGTGAAGTGTGGGTAGACTTTTTGAGCAATTATTATTACACGAATCGTGACTTATCATCGTCATCATATTCTTATCCGCAATCGATGGTGCATAAAGCACTGTATTCGTATCTCAATATTTGTTACACGAAGTTAAGCGGATCAGGTCTAGTGACAATGAAACATTGAAATGTGAAACCATTTTCAAATAAAATATATTACGTTGATCTTGCCAGGAATCAACCATGGGGCCTCAAGCATGGTAGGTGAACGAGCCAACCATTACACTACGAAGCGAACTAATTATAAAAAATACTAGTCTCGAAGATGCCTGAAAGAGATGAAACAGGTCACTGGCTATCTCAAAGTTGGGGATGTAAATACTAATCGACTTTTATTTCTATAATAAATTACAATTCACTTCCATCAAGAAGTTTCACTTTTTTATTTTTATATTTTATTCTTGCTGCATTATTAGAAAACAAGACTATTTTTAAAACTGCAACAAACTGCATATTTCTGATGCACCAAAAAACACGTCCTACATAAATAGTTTTATCCCAGTATATTTGACAGTGCTGTGATGATTTTTTTAAACGTTTTTGTCGAATTTGATTACCTGGTCACATTACAAATAAATAATTCGAAAATAAAATCTGAACCATCATTATTTCATGTTGGCTTCCTGGTTGGAACACATGGTGTCGAAAAGAGTCTCCAGGTAGCTCTGCCAGCTGCTGTGCATCCTTCTAAGTCAGGTTTGGATCCGGAAGTTCTTACGTGGACTGCCAACGAGCAGTCAGTAGCGGACGTCCAGGACGTCGAGAACTTGATGTCATGTAAAGTAGACAACCGTGGTTAAGTGTCTTAGAAAGCATCCGCAGTATGTGGCTCAGCCAACCGTATAACCTCCGCTTTGTGACAGTTGTCACCGGAGTTTGCTGCGTCTGTTCTCTCCTTTCTTAATTTTTCACAAAATCGAACTACGGCTCATCCAAGATTTTTCTGTGATACCTATTTTCAAAACTCAATATTTTACAGCTTTGGGCTTTTGTGAGGTGCCACGATTCTCATCCGTAGAAAAAAGGTGTTATGCAGGTGTTAGAAAACAACGAAATGCCACCTGTATAGGCGGCATTTTGTTTTCTCTGAATAAAAATCTATTCTCTAGTTAGCCTTTATACTGTTGAATACGGAACCTGCTATTCCCAGCCGCACTCCCAGCTCTTTTTGAAAGCTGCCATTTTCCATTGCATATACTCTCAGGTACTTGAAACTCACGAGTCTTTCGATGACTTCTGATGAATACCAAAGAACCCCTTTTTTTAAAAGTATAACTTAAAAATAAAAATTGTAATTCATACTTTATATCATTAACACCAAGCTTTTTTAAAAGTATACGGACATACGGTTATCTTACATATCATATGTATAAATCAACACGACATTCGACAGGTTAAAAACAATTATAATCCATTGCCCAAAAAAAGTTACGTTAAAAACTCATTTATCCATCACAGCTCCTTAAAATTTAACTTACTCTGTCCCAATTTAGATATTCTCAACTTTTAAATTTTGCGGCATAAAAAAACTTTTTGGAAAACTCTAAAATGAAACATTTATCACCGTGTAATTAATGTATGTACCTTTTGATATGTTTATTTAAATATCATAAGTGAATTTCGAATTGATCAACTATATTTAACTCTTTTTTTTACAAGTGGAATTATACGGAGTTGTTTTTCACCGGTATGATTTTTTTCATTGTATTTACTTATATATAAAAAAACTATAATTGGCCTATAATTTTAGTTAATTTGTAAATATTGTTTTTTTTTGTTACAATGGCTATTGTTTTCATTTAATAAATAAAATAAAATATTACACAAATCCCTTTCCTCCACTCGTTATTTTCCCATCCTCTGCCTTCTTACGTTGTTCTTTTTTCCTTTTCTTACATAATATTTTCCCTTTATCGTGTAACATGTTCTATCATTATATTTGCGAAAAACTTGAACTGGATGTGTATAAAACTTTTGATATTTAATTATTTGTATAACATCTGTTGTTTTTCCTAGTAAAAATAAAATAATAATATAATGGTAGAAGGACATCTAAATTTACACATGCGAGGCTTTTACGGTTGCAATCACAGAGTGGGAACTTTTACACCTTTGTGATCCGATTAAATTCACTGAAGTACATAAATAATAATAATGAAATGCAATGCAAATATCTACCCCTTTATTGGTTAGAATCGTACCATATAACCTTTCATTCATTTAAAACCCTGATTAAATAACCGTACGTTGAATTGATCAGTCGACTTATAAATTAACGTATAGAATATTCAACTGATGTAAATTGATAACTATTTTGAATTGGTACCTACATTTTAAAAGTTAACTTTACTTGTATAAACGTATCATCACTATTACAATCCCGCTTTCTGCACCAAGTGATACATAGGGCAGTGCATTGGTAAACCAAATGCAAAGCGTTCAATCTTATGCTTCAGGTACAGTAACAATGAAATATTGTAGTAAAAAAATCTTAAGAATGATTTTTTCATGTCCAACCCAATTAGTAATCGAACCCAGCACCTCATAAATGGTAGGCTGATGCATCAACCACTACACAAGAGGGCGGATATTTTTTCAAACAACAATAAAAAATGTAAAAAAGGAGATATTTGCGTTCTTATTATTTATCATTTTTTTTCGATTTTTGTGCCATTTTCAGCAAGTTGCAAATAAATTACTATTAGAAAATGGGAATCAAGTTGATCTCTGATCCGTGAGCCCGCAACACTAGCCACGGGATCACAACTCGATTCAACCCGACTTATCTCGAATCAATTTTTTTAATTAAGGATTTTTTTATCTGAGAGCAGCCATCGAGTCGAAAACACTTGTCCAGTGTTCTGGTTCAATCTTACACATAAAACTGTGTTCTTTATCCGCCTGGACTCATAAATAATACATAGGTACCTACTCTTACAAAAAGTAATGTCTATGTCTGGTAGCATTGATACATAGTTTACCCTTTATAGGGCAATTGGTAAAAACGGAGACATAAGCAAAGTAGTTGGTACATGCAGAGCGAATGGACAACGACAGAACGGCTAAAAAGATCTACGATGCGAATGTTGATGGATTCAGAAAATGAGGAAGACCGAGAAAGACATGGCACGATTAAGTACATCAAATATTTAAAGATGGACATGTCAAGAGTAGGAATAATCGGCGTGGGTGCATGAGAAGACGTATGAATGTGGAGGAAGCGAGGTCTGTATGAAAAAACAGAGTGATGTGGGGTTCTATCCTCTCTACCTACCCCTTCGGGGAAACGGCGTGATAGTTTGTTTGTTTTTCAAACACGTACTCACTTACATTAAGGCGATATCTCCCTAATGTTGGTATGAATTTTTAATCTTATAAGTTTTGGCGCTGTACTATATATTAAGCACAAATGACTCAAACGAGCCCTTCGTGTGTGAAGTTGCATAAAAATTGACTATATATCGAAGAAAAATTAATTTTCCCGATAACGGGACAGTTATTTTGATGCAGATGTTATCCTATCGCACCTTTAGGACGAAAACGACTCAACTCATAAAATCAACTTTTTGGGAAATTGTAAAAGAAGAATATTAATTATGACACCTTCGTATTCTTTTGTCGATTGTTTCGTATTTTTCGAAGTAAGCACCAACTTTTGAGTTGAAAATTATACCGAAGGCATGCAGTTATGAATCTATGAAAAAAAATTGTAAAAAAAAGTGTAAAAAAAATAAATTATTATAAGTTTAAACAAGACATTTATTTAAATAATAAAAAAATAAAACAAATAAAAGCACTTTGATAAATAAGATAATGACATAATTTTTATAAGGTCAGATCAGGTTACCAAACACATGTTTTTATTTATTCACGAAATGACATAAACGTAAATAAGTCACTAAGATTATCGGTAAGCCAGAACGAAACAATCACAAAGCTAAATTGGTCGTTTTAACATAAAAAAAAGTAAACATGCCATTTGTATCAGAATAAAATCGACTCAACCGGCTTTTGGTCACTATATGTTTGTCTGCGTTGCGTCCTTCACACAGCAATGTAAACACAACACTAATTGCGTCGCTTCCGTACTGACACGGAATCTAAATTCTCTGAGGATACTGATGTAACGGTTTTGTCCTACCTACTACCCACCCGAATGTTGAGTTTTTTTTAAATGCAGAAAGATGGATAATGTTCATTAATGTCACTTTATGATCTTAACTCATTTGAAGGTTTCTTGAGTTAAGTCGTTTTCATCCTAAAGGTGCATTGCCAAACATTTATTTAAATTCATTTAATTGATTTGACAATTTTATTGCGGCGTTCCATTTTCCCACGTTGTTGCTTTTGAATGAAAATATTCCCCGTTATTCCGAAATGCTTACTAGCCGAATATATGCTTTATACTCAACCTGCCTTCTAGAATATTCTTGTGCCATTCGTACTCATACCCGTGTGACATCTGTCGCAACATCAGAGCCAATAGGTACCAGAAGCCGGGATCATGAACCCACTGACAGCCACAAAATGGACTTGAAAATTGCACCACTTTTCCATCGGCGAGTTTAGATGAAAAATAATTCGTTCCGAATAATTTTACCATTTAAAAAAATTAAAATCGTGAACTTCAACATTCAACAATTGACATGGACAATTCATATAAACAATTAATTAGCAAAGTGGCGACATTTTAGAGTTTTTTTTTTTAAATCAAAAACTTTGTTCCAAAAACTAAAAAAATCTAATGTACGAAGCCTATGTAAAAACTAAAATATGTTATATGCAACAACTATAGGGAACAGGAAATCAAAATGACATTAACAGACTACAAAGTCAACAAAATAAAATATTCAAGTTAGTATATGACCTGCTGCCCTATCTAACAGCAACTAAATTTTTAAACAAACTAAACAATTATATGTAACTGAACTCTTTAAACAAGAATAATTAAAATTTATTAATAAATTAGCCACTAATGTAATTGTAGACAAAGAACTAAAACATGAAAAAAAATATAAAAATATAATAAACAACTTTCTAAAACGAGACACGGACAGTCCAGACTAATAAACCATGGACTGAGATTATACAATAAACTACCAGACAAAACTAAGCAAAAGATTTAGACAACCTTTATAAAAGATGTTAAAAATATTATCATTAACAGTAGAATGTGAATTTTTGAAGTAAAAATATTTTGTTTAATGTATGTAACCCGTAATCAATGAAAATTAAAAAAAAAAAAACCTATTTTTTTTAAAATCCATTTTTCTTTAACTTCATTATTATCGTCCCCGTATCAGAATCCAGTGGTGTATAGAGCAGTGTAACGGTACAACAAATGCAGCGTACATTGATCTTCTGTTACACACGAACGTAGTGATCAGTCTTAAACTCTAGGAGCCTGTCTTGAAACAATGACATGTGACAGTGTAAGCACTCACCCAACATATCCGAAAACGGTTTTAAAGACCAATACTTTTAGACAAACTAAACATACTTAAAAACAATGGTTTTTGTCGGCTATTGAGTTACTTTTTTAAATGGTTGCATTTTATAACTTTCAAGGCAAGTTTGAAGCCAAACAAGATTACGCCGAATGAAAAATCTTTAAAATTTCACATGTAAACGCTGCATTTAGTGTTAAAAAAATTGCACTTCAACCGCGCCAGCTCCTTTTACATTCTCTCCCTTCCATATCCTCATACAGATAGGGAGGATTTTTACAAGCCACCCTCGTATATCTGTCTATAAGCAAAAAATGATGTTAACAACCATCGTTTCTTTTTCCTAATTCCCGGCGCGTGCTACTCGGCTGCCTCATCGGTGTTATTTAGGTACGCGGTATACATTTTACGATACAAGGGGGAACTTTTTGAATAATTGAATATTTGTCTTAGAAGCACGTTGATTAGTTTTGGATTATAGTTACAAAGGACGCGAGATGCGGCAAGTGAGAACAAAAGGAAATTTTAATAAATTTAAAGAGGTGCATGCATTATTGAGTTATTAATTATGTACCAAATTTTTTTTACAGACGTGCTTTGTGGAAACTATTATCGCTTTATGATTGAATGTCATCGCGCTGGGTGTAATCGAATGCAAAATTATTCGCTATCTAAATACTTGATATTTTTTTTAGATTCTTTTTAATCAATATATTTCATAAATTGTATTTTTATTCTATACAAATTTACTTAATACATCTAATAAATATTATAACTGTAACTCTTCAAAAAAAGAGACTAACTCTTGTGCTTGGAGAGTGACTTAAACTGCTATTGTTATTTATTTATTATAATTTATATAATTTTGAATATACGAGTACATGAGAAAAAAAAATATAGGATAAAAAAATAAAAACAAAAAATTATCATACATTCATACTAATTTAAATTGAATGGAGTTTTTACACTTGTTCAAAAAAATTCTTTAAATTTACTTTTAATTTATTTATTGATATATTAGTTTGAATAATTTTTAGTTCATTGGGAACATTGTTGTAATTTTTGACACCTTTGAAGACAAAACTATTTTGACCATGACTTTGGTGAAATTTAGGGATTTTAATATTATTTTGGTATCTGAGTGACTTACTCATCTCAAATTCTTTTATTTTTTCTTCTTTATAAGTTTGTAAAATGGAACTTATTTTAAAAACATTATTATGGATTTTGATATTTTTTTTATAAAAAGGAATAACTCGCTAAGCCTTTATTTTGAGGCTTGTCAGCAGGTGGGATAGAGGGGATATGGAATGAGGTAATACAAAATATACCACAACACCCAGACCAATTGAGAAAAAGATCTTTCTTGGATTATTTTCTTGCAACTGGCGGAAATCGAACCCGCGACGCCAGTTTCACAGTTGGCCGTCCAACCACCGCGCCACGGCGCCCGTCAGTTAACTGATAAGTAATATAGCGGCATTTTCGTAATAAAATACCTCAAGGGCGCTTTACAAAATGATTATATAGACAAATAAATTTAATTGAAACTTTTGAATGTGTAATTTAAGAAAAACAATTTATTTTGTTACCACATGCTACGGAGTTATTTAAATGATTTAGAGAACATACCACATGCTACGGATTTATTCAAATGATTTAGAGAACAAGTGGGTTGTAAGTTTTTTCCGAAACATCATTTCCCTCTCACAGCCTCGCACCTCTACTGGGAGAGCATTGCATGCCATAGGACCTGCGACCGCAAATGCGCGTTCACCGAATTTGATGCGCTGTTTGCGTATGGGTATACTAACTTTTCCTCTCGCCGTAGGCGTAGCTGATCTAAGCGTAAGACGCCTTTCAGCGAGTTCATCTGGAATGCAAAGTTCTCTCAGATACTACGGAGCAGAGTTGTGGAGTGACTTATACATACATAAGCCAACAGATTTTGTATTCCACCCTCTGTGGAAAACGTAGCCAGTTTAATTTCCGAAGTAGTGGAGTGATATCACTGAACTTAGAGATTCCGAAAATAAGTCTCGCGGTCGCATTTAATATAGATCGCAGGCGAGTTATTGTGTTCATTGGTAGACCTGCGTAGATACCATTACAATACTCGACTCTAAACATTACAAACGCATTTATGAATAATTGACGAGAGGCATCAACCGGCAAATTTTTGCGTACGTATTTAATTTGTCTCAGCTGATAGAAGCGTGAACTTTAAGTTGTAGGTATTACATATTAACTGAATATAGGGGAAAATGCGTTTTTTTTAAAGTCAGAATAAAATTATACTAATGTTTATCCGGGCGGATGAAGTATACAGTTATGCGATTACAAATAAAACAAGAACTGAAAACGAGTGTTTTTTACTTTGAAGTAAAAATCCTTAGAAAAAAAATCAGGTGGAGATAAGTTCGCTTCGTGGTGTACCTAGTGGTTTGTGCGTTTGCTTACTCTGAGGTTCTGGATTCGATCCCTGGAAGAGATTGACAGTGAAATTTTATTGTTCCTTGACTGGCATCCGAAGCGTAAGACTGACCAACTTTTTTTATTATTAAATAATAATAAAAATTACCCAGATACACTGCAATTGAAGTACAATTTATGTGACGTATGCGTATGCACTACTGGGTTGCGGATAGAGCATTATGATGACGGTGAATGTTTTATTTAAGATAACTTAATTTGGTTTGGCGATTTTCTTTATTCCGAAGTAATTTTGTTGACATTGCATCGCAACTCTTCGGTGGTATTTGATGTTTTGTACCTAACGAGACGTAAGCCATACTTATTTCCCTCATTAAGGATGCAAACAGCCCGCATTTAAGGTGCAAGTGAGCGACTAATTGCTCCCTATATAGATTACTTCCCATTGTTGACAGAATGCTTAGGGTAGTCATTTCAAGTATCTGCTTAAGGATTTGTATGCAAATTGACGTGCGTTTTAGGTATGAAGCGGTAAAGTTAATATTATAATTGAGTCATAATGGCATTTCAATGTAGGAATGGAATCGTTTTAAGTAGTTTTACAGCTATGTGTAATGTTAATAAGGATAATGATTAAACCCACGGCGTACGCTTGCAAAACCAGTTTTTTGCCCATAGTGTCTACTCTACTGTCAACATCAAAAGGACTGGCAACGTTTCCGAATTCGGGATTCGCATACCTTTCACAATGCATCCCAAAATGATAGAAACAAAACGAGGAAACAATAAAACACACAAAATATTCACCAAAATGAACACTGACCGAAACGTTCCAATTTCTCAAACAATGGGAGCATTTCGGCTCTGGTCCGCGATTTGGGAATGCTCGGGTTCCACCTGAATCATTCAGTGGTTTTTACCTGAGCCCTGATTTTGATTTAAATGATGTATTTCTACGAACCCATTTGAATTTTAAGACGTGATTAGATTAATATATATAACTGAGATAGATGTTTCTATCCTTAATGAATTTTCGATTACCCATCGTTTATTGTTCCAATTAATCTATTTTTTACTATTTCTTCCGTTATATTAAGCAGGGCGCAAGTTCAAACATTTAAAACTTTCTTATTTTTTTGTCTCGATGTATATTACTATCAACAAGATCTCTTTATTCCTTGGAATGCGTAAACAAAAGTTAACTACTCGTATGAGTCAAACGCTTTTTCAGTGCGAGTATTTATTATTTATAAAAGATTTCTGCCGTCGAATTAAAATTAAACTCATATAGTACAGTCATCTACTAATCGTCGGGTCTGAGAACGTTTTATTAACAGTTATTATTTATTTTGTGTTGGTTTATTATATCTCCGGTGAGTAAACAAAAGATCAATCACATTAGGCGCGGTATTATTGCTTGGAGAGAAATTCTATATTGGGATCCATTTTGAACGACAAACGCATTAACAATTCAACCGAGTCCAAAGATTTACCGCATCGAGATGTTTAAGTTCCAGGAAAAATTTAGCATGGTGTGTTTTACTAGAAGGAACTGTAGGAAATTCTTAAGTTTTACAGCACATCGACTACCGAAATGCAAAATGTGTCCATTCTAAAGGAAGGCATAAATTTTTACTTGGGTGTTCACGATGTTGTTAAAATTAGGTGAGGTTTTACGCGCAGTTTATAGGTGCTCAGAGTATAGTAAACATAACATAGTAGTGCAGTTTCGTGGGAGATATAATTTACCTTAAGTTTAAGTCCGTGGATTAAAGTCTCGTAAAAAATAGATGGTTTTTGAGATTATGCGCAGTTATATTAAAATTTATGTCCGGGCAAGTTGAAAGATTTTGTTTTCAAACAAAAGTTGAGGTATGCAGATGGCCCACTACAGTGGGTTATTTTTAGCTTTGTTAGTTGAATATTTTTTTTAACTTCGCTAAAGAAACTCATCAAACAAATAACCGAGTCATCAAATGAATATAAACCCCTGTAGAAAGGCATGAAAAGAAAAATGTAATTGCAGTAAAATCGTCATTTTTTTCTCAATCACCTTCAGCCAATAAAATCCAGCATTATTTACACCAAAGATTGTTTTCGTAGTTCTTTCGTATTCCATTCCTTCCCTTTTTTTATATAAATGATTATAACTTCAGCTTTTTCCTCAACTGTTCTTAATCATACATTTAAATAAGTATTGGATTTCAGTAAAACAAACCCTCAGTTATATTTTTCTTAACTCTACTTCCAAAATAATTATTGAAAAATATAAGTTTTTGTTCATACAATAAGTTAATGAAATATCGTCTAACATAATAGCTACAGATAAAATATTATTTGAAATGACGATACGGGATAACATGTGTTATTAAAGCAAACTTAGGCTAGGAAATATTCTAGAATATGTAGATGAGTATTTTACATGGAACATTTTGAAAATAGAAATTCTTGGGTGGCCAGTCTTCACTGCACAGTACAA
Organism: Micrasema longulum; assembly: GCF_059751315.1. NCBI lineage: Eukaryota > Metazoa > Arthropoda > Insecta > Trichoptera > Brachycentridae > Micrasema > Micrasema longulum. The sequence goes on from NW_028277421.1 coordinate 332,158, forward strand.
CCTGCTCTAATGTACAGAGAGAAAGATAATCAATCGATAGTTTTGATAATTTATAAATAAATCGATGATTTCTGTAAATCTCTAATATGCGTCACTAGACCAGACTTAATAACGACATGGTTTATGTGTCAAATCAATTAAACCGAATATGCGGAGATAATCATTCGCAAAACTGCGATATGAAAACATTGGATGGAATTTGTAAAGTTTGATAATTTCCAAGAACTGGGGCACATGTTACTCTTGATGTATCTTTGAGACATCAATTACGAAGCGCATTATTTACAACAACCGGTTAAGGAAAACAAATTGATCCGAAAAATGTCTGTTCCGCTGTACAAATAACCCATCTGTCCGCAGATCTTGCGGTGTTAGGAGTTACGTGAACTCCTGGGTTTAGTTTCTAATTATAGTTTTAATATTCCTTCTCACACCTTTTGAGACCAGTTCACCGACAGGAGGTAATAAAATAAACATTTTTACTTGCTCGCACATGGTTTCCATTCTCCAAAGCCGCTATTCCTGTTTCTCTGCAGTTCGCAGCTTTAATCGTCCGGCAATGTCATCACAATCTGATTATATACGGTTTTCACTGAAATATCATATTAATACTTCTCGCATTCGTAAACTAAACGTTTCTTATCTTCTTTAAATGCTGTACAATTAATTAATACAACTGCGATACCACAGGACGGTAGATAATATTATATCAATGTAAGATTTATTAACAATATTTTGAGTTTGTCCAAAGTTTTGTAGACAAGGACTGGATTTAATTCCCTAGGGAGCAGTTTATATTAACATATTACAACAGAGATGAAGAACATTTATGAGAAGGTAATATAGAAGTCTAGGCATCTACGGGGTTTATGACCTGTCAATGGCTGGTTTAAGTGGCCACTTTACACACTGTGTAACATTCACCATTCTGCCCATATTTGAACATCTAAATTCCTTCAATTCTTTCATCTGTTGATATTTGTGAAGTTAAAGAGCTGAAACCTTTATTTATGTCGGTGAGATTCATCTAATTGAATTATTTCACCTACATACTATGCAATGCCTGAAAATTTTATTTTTTCAATTTCTATACTTCTTCATGGACCAGGTGGATTTATCAACAAATAAAGGTTTTAGCTCTTTTACTTCACAAACATCAACACATGAAAGAATTGAAGGAATATAGATGTTCAAATATGGGCAGAATGTTATACAGTGTGTAAAGTGTCCACTTAAACCAGCCATTGACATGTCATAAGCCCTGTAGATGCCTAGACTTCTATATTACCTTCTCGTAAATGTTCTTCATCTCTGTTGTAGTATGTAATTCCAAGATTTGTATAGTATTAATCTGATTCCAACAACCAGCTTTTGTAAATAAGTAAATAGTATTCTTAACTCGTGCATATGTATAATATATATATAAAGATAATATGTGTCCTAAAAAATCTAAATATTTGCTTAATTTCTTTATGTATACGCCTTATGGGCATTTTCAAGGACGATATACATTACATGATAGAATAAAATTAGATATAATATCATTACATAAGTAAATCCAAGAATATAGACAAATTCGTTGGTATAGCATTAAGGAGGAGAGAGAACAAAATTGGACTAGGTAGGAATGCAAGAGGGAGAGAGACGGTTATAGTTGAATGTGATTCAGTGATCGCATGAAAGCATACAACTTGTTATCAAAGAAATCATGTCTGGGATATTTGTAATATCCATTGAAGATATATTTAAGATAGTTTCCAGCTCATTATGGGTCTTATTTTAATTTATTTTTTTAATTTTATTAACATAAACGGCAAAACTGCCTTTTACAAAAAATTACACTACTAACATATTACGCTTAGTATTAAAAAAAAAAACATAAATTTCCTTCTATCCAAGATTTATGAAAAAAAATAACCGAAAATTATACAAAATTTATTTTAAAAAATCTAAAAATTATACAACATACTCAGAAGAAAGTTTAGAAAATTTAAGAATAAAAGAAAAAACAAATTAAATAATAAAATATTTATAAGTTACAACAAGAAAATTGAAAGTACTGTATTATACAGCTGGGCAAAGTGAACAAAAAATTGTATATATTATAAAATGTATTAATAAATAAATATAATTTCCATTCACCATTTTTGAAAAAGTTCAAAGGGTTTGTTCTATAGGAACAATACCCTATACTAAATATATCCGATACGTGGGAATAAATTTAATCCAAAAACCAATCTTCCTGTAGATATCCCGTGTTTTTGTCTTTACATACCTATTTCCTCCGAGTCGCGTACATATTACGTGATTAGTAAAATGGCGACTAAGTAAAAATGGATTTCTGTAGTGTTTACTTTTTCTTCATATACATAAAACAGTAAGATATATCTATTATTGATTTAAGATGCATGCAAAAAAAACCCATGTAGAGTTACATGTTTCTTGGTCCAAAAATAATCTCAAATAGAGTAAATGTTGGAAGTCAAATTTATTTTAATTAAAAGTTAATAGATGTACGTATCTAGACTAAGTCTCAAGTATCATATAAACAGTTGCATATTTTATTAAAGTATCAGAATTGTATGATCAACTTTCATAATAATAAAGTAGTTTATAAATGAATTACTCCAATCTATTGCGACATTAGTTAAACGGCTGGTATTTTTATCTCCTAAGAATTTTCTACGTCATAGTTGAGATCAATCTTAACCGAAATAAGTAATTAATAAAAAAAATAATTAAAAAAAGTAAAACTATTATTTTGCTGGTAATTTTACTTATTAATTATCTTGTGAAAAATTATACCACTTGATATAACTTTTTGATAATGAACTAAAAACTATTAAAAATAATATACCAATAAATAAATTTAAAGTTAATCAAAAGAAATTTTTTGAACTCGTGTAAAAACAACATTAAATTTTAATGAGTATGAATGTATCAATGTTTTGTGTTTTTTTTCTTTATATATAATATGTTTTTATTTTTCTTTTTTCTGTACTCGTATTTAAAATTATATGAACTCCTATAAATAAACAACTAAAACAGTGTAAGTCACTCTCCAAGCACAAGAGTTAGTCTCTTTTTTTGGAGAGTTACAGTGATAACATTTACTAGATGTGTAAAAGTAGATATATTTAGAATTTTACAATAACATGTACATTTTATAAAATTTATGAATAAAAAAAATATATATAAACGAAGTCATAAGGCGAGAGAAATGTATAGATTGAATGGGAAAAATATGCAAATACACTCGAATGTCATAAATTTATAAATTCATTTTTAAAGGTCACGTCGAAGATATAAAATTAAGTTAATTTAACCTAATAAAAAATATTTTATTTACATTGAAAAAAATTAAGTTAATTAAACTTATAAAGTTAAGATTCAATTGTTCCAATCACCACAAATCTACCCGTTTTTGTTAAGTAATAGAGCTAAGACCTTTATTGATATGGATAAGTTAATATTGAATTATTTTAGAGCAGCATGTTTCACAGAAAATTTATAGGTTCATAAAATGATTCTTGAATTTTTCGAATTCAATAACAGGTAGTGAAAATCCCTTTAAATGCCTATTTCATCCAAAGTATTTTTAAGTATTACGATTAAGACAGCCTAAAAACATTTTTGAGTAAGCGTTTTTTTATTTATTGAGAATAAACTTGTATTCACATTTATTGGGACACAAGTCCTAACTCCATATGACTTAAGTCTTGTGCTGAATCGGGACGAATATTATATAAAACTTAAACAATAAAATAACAATAATATACACAATAAGAACACAATTAAAAAATAACATACAGCACTTTAATGTCAAAAGAACAAACAATGACAATTATATGATTATCACTTTTATCAGTAAACAACTAAATAAAATAATTGAAAAACTAATACAAATGAATTATTATTGATATCTTAAGCATTGACTTCGTGGTCAAACATTTTAACTAAATGTTTTTAAATATTTGTAAATAACCACTTAAATATAAAAATAGTATATTAAATATTTCAGGTGTTTACCAATTAAAATGCAATTCTTGTCCTTCTGAAAACGTTGGAAGAACATCAAGAAATTTTGATATTCGTGTTTAAGAACATATGAGGTGTCTTCACAATAACAGTTTCTCTGAAATTCAAAATCAATTTTAGTCATGACTTTAATAAAAATACAGGAGTTAAAATCTTACATACAAATAATAAACGGTTAAAAGTAAATAATATGGAAATATTTCACATTAGGAAAGCTTTAAAAAATAATGTTCCTTTGATCAATAATCAAACATCCTTTCAATTATACGATGTTCCATTGTAATGGTCACACTAAACCTATTAAACTCAAGCTCCTCCTTCCATTACCTCTCTTTTTAAAATTTTATTAAAACTATTTCTCAAACAACACAAAATATTTTCATAATCTAATCAGTGCATGCTAGTCCTAATCAGTGCATGTGCTTATTAAAATGCATGTCGTGATGGTTTTATATTTTTTTGCAACAACTATGGAGAAGGTGTATAGTGGGTTTTGAATGTTGGTTTAATTGGTGTCCTGACGAAGAGACGGGTACATCTCGAAACTGGTAGGCATAGAAATGTCGGTAAGTGGTTATTTACAAATATATAATAGCATTAAACAAAATAAATTATTTCAAGTCTGTGTTAATAATAAAAGCCATTTAAAGTTATCTCAAGTTAGGTGTAAATGGTTTTAAAGGAATTAATTCTGATCGAATTTGATACGGAAAAATACATTGGGGGAGTGAACAATATTCCCATGTCCAATGATCCCGCTAATTCGTGAAATAAATTATTCTGGGGGAAGTAATAAACCCTTCTTAATTCTGACATCAAACAAATATTCTTAAGGCTATTCATATTGTTCTTTTATCGTATTTTATTTCATTACTTTTACCAAAAGTTATGACTACCAGCATACAACTTTTATCTCTTTAAAAAGTTTCGTAGACAGGCTCAGCTCAGATAACTTTAGTAAGAAGAAATACAAAGTGTATCTACTACTAAGACAAATATTAGAGCTGGCAGGAAGAAAATTAGGGTTCTGTTACATTGCAAGAATGCTCGTACAATTCACGATACATTCTTAAAATCTGATTTAATTTCAAACAGAAGTACCTCTTTACAATGCCGTATAATTGAATATACACGTTACAAGCGCGTAATAGAGGTCCTTTCATTCGTGGGTAATTGCCTTCCTTGCCTTCATTGTATAATGGACCTTCATCGTGATAAGATGTGTCGCTACCCAAAAAATATCGTCATGTGTGATGAGAAAATGCTTTTAATTACAGTGCAACTGTGAAAAACAGAAAAGTTTTATTCGTAAATACAATTGAGTTTTTCGACCAAGGGGATAAAAAATTTGAAATATTTTTTAATTAGATTATTTACAATTTTCAACTTTATAAACGATTCACTGACAGCCGGTGTCGGTGATATGTTACCAGTAACATAAAATGTGAAATAGGAAATACATATGTAGATATGTCTTTCTCTCACGAATGTTTTCATGTGTATCGTGATTTATTTATTTATTTATACGCCCAATGGGCATTTTTATGGACACATTTATACATAGAAAATTATTATAAAAAAAGTAGAAATACTCATTTGCTGTTTCTTTCTTTCGACGCAATATTTGCTTAATAAAAGACGCGGTTGGTAAGGCAATAACGTACCTATGTAGTTGTTAAACATCAATGTCTACCTATAAGTTTTATTTATATTTTTTATAATTTGTACAATGAGGTTACTACAAAATTGGGGTTATTTCAGAAAGGAGCGCTAATCTTTTAATAATGACGTTTTTTTTACTAAAATCAAGAGATCCTATCAAAAATAGTGAAAAAAATGAAAAAAAAAGCACATAAACACCCAGTCTGAAAAAAACTATACATAATCACCTAGTCTGAAAACAAGCACATAAAAACAAAACACCCAGTCTGAAAAAAATAGCACATAAACACCCAGTCGGAAAAAGAACACATAAACACGATACACCCAGTCTGAAAAATATAATACTGTGAACTCACCTTATTATTACAATGTTTTATTTCATAAATAAGTGTTTTAAAATAATCATCACACCTTAATCCAATAAAAATCTTTATCCGGTTACTCTAAAATAAAATTAAATAAAATAATAAAATAAAATAATAAAATAAAATACCTCCTAGTGTAGTGGTCAACGCAATTCACCAACAATGCTGGAGGTTCTAGGTTCAATTCTTGGCAAGGTCATCATTAAACATTTGTATGTAACGTGGTCTTCCATTGCAATACTTAACTGTTTCTTGGCTGAATATGGTGATCAATTTAATGATGATTAAGACATTTATGTTTTTTGACTTAATGAATCATTTAATTATTTTAGTGAAAAATAGATATTTCCGTTATTATTACTTACCCAAATATTTCGATTTTTGGGGGCATTTTCAACGAATTGTAAATAACGCACTATTAGAAAATGAGTATCAATTGTGAGTTTGAACCTCAGACCTCTCTTCCGTGATACTCGTTAAATGTCCTACATAGTTTTACGTTAAACAAAGCTTTATTTCTAAACCCTTTGACAATTGTGGACTATTATACAATTTTGTATGAAGTCGAATATTGAAGATTTCAATCATGGCGTAATTAAATATACAAGAATCTCTTTGTGAAATTATTCACGCCTCACGCTCCCCGTGGGTTTAGATATTGTATGCGATGCACATTATAATTGCTATGTACATTCATTTGGATTCCCTAAATTGTTGTATCGTTAAATTACGTATACATACAGGGGTGGTGGATACAATAAAATCTAATAATATTCAATAAACGTTAGTAAATAGTTGGATATCAATTTCTTTTCAAGTTCAAAATCTGCTAATTAACAAATCTTCTAAGAGCAACTTTTATTTCTATGCCGCAATGTCTAGAATGTGTAGATTAGTCAATACGTCACACAACGTGGATTTCTTTGGGATATATCTTTTCCGAGTTTTTGAAGATTTTTTCGCCATTTTTACGGTGTGGGATAAAGTTAGATTGGCATGGATTAGCTCAAAGTCTTATATGTTAATCGTGTTTATAAATATATTGTATACCATTATTTTACTGCCCTTGTTTGTCCTTGCTAACAAGTTTTATGTTTTTTTTGTTCAATTGCTTGTACATAAGTTTCTTCATATAACTGTTGTAATTGGCTTAGGCCGTGTACATAATAAATAAAATAAAATAACCACTAACCGATTCTTTGTCTACCAGTTTTTTGAGGGCACTTGGGAATATTACACTAAAATGCAAATTCCACAACACAATTATTAATCATGTTTATTTCATCTCCTGCAAAATGTGATATTAGAAATGAAAATTCAAAAAACATATTTTCTCATGTTTCACTCCCATTTTATCGAAATGCTCAAATTTTAACAAGTCACAATATTTTTTAGCCCTAAAATAAAAACAGTATTCATCAAAAATACTTTTTTTTAATAATTTTTTTTTTTAATCTCCTTAATGACTAAAATATGGTCCATTTCTTTGTGTAATTTTTCGAGTGGTGTAAGTATTTTATGCAATGTCTAAAATTTACTATTCGAGAAAAAAATAACAAATGTTGGTACAAAGATTCAGACATATCAAAAATATTTTTAAGTTCAAAGAGTGAGAGACAATTTTCTATGTTTTAAATGATAAAATGCAATCATAGATCTGTACACTAGATCACAGGAACTCGATACCATCCTGTCATCGCAATCTCCCTTTCCATGAGTAAAAATGCAAAGCTCCGCAAAACCATTACAGCACCCCTCTTAACAAGGAATAATGCTTTATTGAATAATAGCGGAGAATTGTATTGAACGTGTCCTATATAACATTAGGGATATAGGCTGGGATTAACTTGGTAATCGAAATGGTAATCGGCACTAGATGAAGTAGGAATAAAAAAACGATATTTTTATATTTTATTTATATAAAAATAAACAGTTTTACATATTTACGATTCAGAACCAATAACAGGTTTCCACAAATTATACAGTATCAGTAAAGAAATATAATACATACATAAAATGTAGATAATCGTTGCATAAAAAAGTGAAAAATATCTAGTTATAAATGGAGACAGATGAAGACAAGGACAAGGATGCATGCAGAGAAGATAAAGGGCCGTTTACATGAGGACAATACAATACATATGACAATATTATCTTGTCTCAGCTCCGTGAAAAGCCTGGGCCGCGCAGGACAGCGCTGGGACCAACAGCGTTTTTTTTTACCAAGATGTATTAAAATTGTTAAAAGACAAGATAAATAGTAATAATAATAATAATCTGACTACTACTTTGGCCATAATTTTTTTTCGGGAGCGTCACGTTCACGTCAAGCAAATCACTATTGTCATAAGGTCCTGTCCGTTCGTGTTTACACGAGGACAATGCGGACACGCGCGGTGGAGGGGGTGATCATTGTTCTCCGAAGATAGCCTGGGTGTCTAGCAGTGTCTTAGCAATGAAGGAAGAGTTATACATATACATAATATTTAGTATTGTTGTTCCCGTCTAGCTGGATATTGAATTTTAATCGCTAATTTTAGTGCAGTGCGACATTTGTTTAGTCTATATTATTTTTGAGTTTAATTTTGCACGACTGAAATAAGCATTTTTAAATACATAGTAATATAATATTTGACTTATTATAATATAAAATACGAGTAATACTATATTCAAATCCTGTCCAGAGTACTTTAAATATAAGGAGATGACATACTATTTTTTTGAGAATGTACCTATTTATGAATCATTAACCAAATATTTTCCTACATTGCATGAGTGACAAGATCAAGATTTTGAAAATACCCGCGTACTGAGAACTCTTTACAACTCCTTGGTGCGAAGAAGACTCGAGAGTGGCTCGATGATTTGGGGGCCACATGAACTGAAGTACTCTCTTATGATAGAGAAAATCCAAAAGAAGTTTCTGAGATATCTCTACATGAGAGAGTGCGGGTATTATCCTTGGCTCTACCCGACCGAGTTTCTCCAGGGTATGCTTGGCTACAAAAGTTTAGAGACTAGAAGGAATGTGTATTTGACTACACATTTTTATCGATTGTTGCGCGGTATGATCGATAATTCTGAAATTATGATGAGCATTGGTTTGTATGTTCCTGATAATTACCTAAGACAGCGTCAGCATAGATTGTTTCATATTCCGATATTCAGGACCAACCTGCCTATGGTTATGCCTGTTGGAAGGGGTACCGCTATGCTGAACAACATCGCTCTGGATATTGATCTGTTCCATGTATCCGAAGGGGTTTTCCGGAGCAGGATTCTTCTACTACTTTGACATGAGTCTCTTTCGTGTATTTTTTTTCTTTTTTATAATATGTACGTATTGAATATATTTTTGTAACGTATATGTTATATTTAAATAAATGAATTGAATTAAATTGTGTAAATTTATTTTTAATTTAATTTACTTGCGAATTCTTGAGTCGTTCACATTATGAAGACCCAAGTCCATGGGACTAAAAAAGTCATGTATCGAGTTGGAACGAATAGTCCTCCAGTACGACAAAACATAATAAAAAAAAACGAATGCAATAGTCACAACATCATACACAAATAATATAAACATAGAAAGATAAAACAAATGCAAATATTGATTTACATTAAATAAATTATTTGAATCATAGAAATATCATCAAGGAGTTTCCAACTTAAATCTCTTCCTTTAAGGAAAATCCAGCCCTGAATCACTCTCCTCAAACTCATTTTGTCCTTGACAGTTATATACCTTCTTTCAAAATATTGAATAATCTCGGTGCGATATAAAAGAGGTGCCTCTGAGCGAATGTTGTACGTTTTTTTTGTTGTTATTTCCAATTAGGCAGAAAGTTTAATAACGTGAATTTTCATGTTAAGATTTTAATTTGCATCTTTTTAATAAAGCCGTTCCTGGTATTTGTATAGGTGTACTACGTATCACTACCAAGCATGTTGGTAGGTACGCTGTTTTCATCAATTAGGACGAAGAAGAGAGGAAGAGGCTTATGTCGTTATTATTTTTCAAGAGCGAAGACTTGAAAGCTTTTAAAACAATAGAGCAAGGTATAAGGTTGCTGATGTGCGAATCCTTACAATGACTCCACGGTACTGATGAGTCTTAATAGGGTATCATAATAGGAGGGTCTAAATCTAAAAGCTTCTGATTTACATTTTTTCCTTAACTTTGAAACGAATTCTGTATCACTTAGAAAGCTATGAATAATACATTTAGGCTTCCAGAAAATGTCTTCAATATTTTAATCAGAATTAATTTGGATTCGCTAAAGTATAATGTTCAATCCTTTGGTTTTCATTACGGTTATCTGAATTCTACAAGATTCGTTGTTTTGAGAGAAAATACCAATTTAAGATATTTACGATAAATGTAATCTTGCGATTTCTGAATCTATTTTAAAATACTATTTTTATTTATATGGTATAAATGCTTTAGTTATGAGTTCCATTTAAGATTTTTAAAACACTGCAAAGAATATAACCTTAAAAAAATGCTTAAATGTGCGATTTGCTTTGTTTATCACATTAATTTGATACTTAATTAATAATTACGACTTACCTTACTACTTTAAAAATTACGATGGAGGCAAATTAAAAAGCAACATAAAAAAGCACAGTTTTTTTTTATCCAAATAAATAAAAAAATTACTTGTTTTAGAAAAAAAAAACTTTTTTTTTATTGTTTCTAATAACAATTTTATCTACCCCTAATTGTGAAGTTATTTAAAAAAAAATATGGAAAAATTAAATTATTATTGTCATTTAATATCGTGAATACCAAATAGTTTGTAAAATACCTACTGATTTCCCAGACACATTTTGTTTTTATGACAATTTTATTTACCTTAATATTTTGAACTTTTTGGCCATTTATTAATATTAGTAGAAAAATGAAAATCAAATTGTGGTAGAGCTGATTTCGAGCCTTGGGCCACTGATTCGTGAGTCTGCAATACTACCAGTTGACCGCAGTCCGGTTCGGATCCTCACGGTTAGTTAGTTCACCTCATTATCAGGACAACCTGAAGGAACATAATAATATATTTAGTAAATATAAGTCTAGCATATACAAAGTAAGGCAAAAATAAGAATTCTCGTTGCGTTGAATGAATTAATATTATCCATACACTTTTTAAATCGTCGTAAGTATTATTTATTACCTGTACAAACATGCGTATCTGTCAAATGTGAAAAAATCCGTAACACAGCTGAAAACTAATCTTAAAAGGAATTTTTCGGGTCGATGTAGAGATGTCAACAAAATTAAAAATATGTCATTAACGAGTTTTAAAAAAATAAGTACAAACCCCTGCACGTTACCTCAAATAGAAGCGACAGAGTCAACACATTAAAAAAAACGAACTAATATAGATAATTACATGTATAAAAAAAAACAGGATGAAACATGATTTATTTCTTTAGAATTTTAATTACTACTAATTTTAATATACATTTAATATAATACCATGAAACTAAAATTACATTGCAATTGGTGTGAATGAAAACTTATATATTATTACAAATAGTGCACGAACGAATAACGAATCATTTGCTTATATTTTTAAGAAAAAAATAAATATATGTGTTCTCATGATTAACCCCAATATTTCAATTTCGGGGCCATTTTTAACGAGTTGTGCATGACTCACTATTAGAAGATGGGAATAAAGTTGAGGTAGAGTGAATTTCTTGACGCTCCAAAACATGCCAATGGACCAAAAATTACATAAAATGTATACATTTAAATATGTATACAAAATATGTGAATATTGTAATGTTGCATATCGTCGTTGTGCTTCGGAAATCAAGTTTTTGTATTTTTCACAATAATGTTTAAGAGTAACAAAAACATCGCAGATTTTAATAGAAATTCCTAGGAACATTATTTTTTAGTGAATACTTAATTGCTTATAAAATCTTTTTAAACGTAGTTATCTTTTTAAACGTGGTTAAAAATGTATTTTTGTGTTAAAAAACGTATTTAGTAAAATAAATGCACATAGCCGGTTTTAAAGGCGCAACGACGATATATTTGTATTTGATTGTTATAATTGAAATAATAAATATAGAAAATACACCAAACAACCGGCTCTATTTTAGGTAGTAAATGTTTTATTTTTTTGCACTACAACAGGCCAAAAGGCCTAATTACAAAAATTACAGGTCAGTATTCCCAGGCTAGAGAAAAATCCATTTTAATTTACAAGAAAAAAAAAAGTTATCAAAAAAATATAAGCTGGTTTATACTTTACAAATTTTTTTATACAAATTTAAAACATTTTCCCATTACGTGAAAGAACAATTATTGTGTACATAAAGGGGAGTGACGTCTTATAAAAATGGCTTTATTTTACTTTTGATTAGTAAATATTTTCAATATAAAACACAAAATACTATATACAGTATTTTCGATAAGTGCTACATAAAAAAAATAATGGTCATAAATTTTTACTTCTTTTTTAAATATGTTGTAATTTAATTTTTGTATTCTCGCCGGAAATCGAACTCAGAAAAAACGGTGTGTGAGTTTAGCGTCTTAACCACTACACCTAAGTTCTTAAAAAAGGCCACAGCCGATTCTACCACCAGATCCTCACACTACAGTTAGAATAATGAAAAGGAACATACCTGCATACAGAAATAAGTAAACTATGTTTTGAACATCCTAAACTCAGTCGTGGTTTTTTTCCTAGAGTAAGCTTACAAATTACACAAATTATTTAAAGATTTTCGATTTAACAAACAATATTTTGAACATTATTTTTTAAGGGATATTTTTCTTTTTCTCTATTATACAGTTGACATATGACCATAATTACTTTCGTGCCGTCATATCGCAGGACAAGTGGCGCTCGACGCAGCTGTTTTTGGCATTATTCATTTCTAGAACAAATCGGACAGTTGATATTTTAATCGTAATGGAAATACCTAATACCTGCTGAATTCATTTGCGCTATTTTTAAAGAACTTTTAAGTAAGTTATGTATTGGAGTAATGGAAACTTTAGCGACATTATATAATAATATATCGCGAAGTTAATAAAAATCGTCGTTTGAGTTGATTTCGTAGATGAGAGATGTTGTTATATCACACACAGAAAAGATAGCAATTTATAATATATAATACTTGTATTATATTATGTACTATGTAGGTAAAAAAAAAAAGATTTTTTTTTTATAGCTTACCTGTGAATAAAATCACCGTTTGCCACTGCATTACGGAGGCCACCTTTGATGTAGATATGTGTATGTACCATGTTTAATGATAATTAATATTTATTTATAAATAAACCCCTAGAGATCTTCTTTATTAACAAATAAACAGCTTATTAAAATACATGTTTACAAAGACATATTTTTTTAATTGGCACTCTTTTATAATACGATATTTTGTTTATATTCCTATCTAGTATGAACGTACTCATAGGTTAGTATTTTTAGTAACTTTCCAAAGTACGTACACCTACAAAGTTAAAATCTGTTTCCTGTTCTATCTGCAAATAGTGCCAGATGGAAAAGGAAAATATCACGGACTTGTGTTGAAAGCGATGAAATGATATGCATCAATACACAGCGGAGAAAATGAGACCTGGGGCTGGACCTTTTGGTAGCAATTCTTGTATCACTTCCATCTGCACTCCAAACTGCAAAGGCTCGGCGAATGGAAAGGGAGAGAGTGGTGATAGCCAAGTAGCGAAACGCAAGTAGCGAGGTACAAGTAGCCAGGTACATGTAGCGAGATGCAATGATAAAATTAAGAATGGAATGCAAAGCCACGCTTTCCTCATCAAAGGGAAAGAGGTTCCTCTTTCCAGCGCACATGAGGTAATGGCGCTGGTGGCACTTAGCTCGCAGCTAGATATGCGCTTTTTATAATGTCGATGGTGATAATTTATTCTCTTTCAGACTTCTTTTAAACCCCCCCCCCCTCCTTAGATACAACGTGCTAAAAATATTCACTTCGTGGTTTAAAGGTTCGTGCGATTGGCGATCAAGCGTGAGATTTCGAGTTCGATTTGCACTAGGAATGACTTTATATAAACATGTTTTTTTTCACTGAAACTAGTAACTACCAATTTTCTTGCAACAGATTATCGTAAAATGCTGTAAGTATTGAGTAAAAAAACGAATTTAATAGATAACAACAGGCAAAAATCCATATAAATTACGAAATCAATAAATTATCCAAGTCTCTAAATATTAATAAAAATTAATTATATTTAACGTTTTGGTCTAGAATCAAATCCGAAATCCTTATGAGATATTTAAATTTAAAAAAAATAAAATGACAAATTAGAACAGGAATGGAGAAGGGAATATGGAGTCTAGGCACTTATAGGACTTATAACCTGTCATTGGCTCGCCACTATACACACTGTGTAACATTCATCATTTTGTTTATGTTTGAACATTCCATATTCTCTTCTCTAAAATTGTCTTTATCCCTGTTGTTATTTGTTAATCTTAATGACTCCCTAGGGTGAAATTCAGTTTTTTGTCTACAAACATTTAGAAAAACTCAAAATATTGTAATACAAATAAACCGTTTATAAATCCGATTTTTTGTATGTCAGTTTATTAAAGTTGTTCAAAAAGATGTTAGGTTTTATCAGAAAGTTTTGGCTGCTAGAATTTTCAATGTTCCAAAACTTTTGAAAATAGCAAAATTGAATTGATCAGTTTAGAAAATTTTCTTTTTCTTCTCGTCTTGGGGCATTTTTATATTCAGAATATTGTTTTTATAAAATATGCAGTATAAATCAAATCTACCGACTTACTCATATTTAAATAATCTTGACAAAACATACATTTTTAAATTGATATGCCTGATATTTTTTCATATTGATTAGCAAGGTATCCATCCAGCAAGAGCCTACATTTTAAGAGTTTTTGAAAATTAATTTCTCGTGGTAATAAACTCGTAGAATTTTATCCGCTTGAACATACTTTGATTAGCACTTAAAATTTATCAAACTTGAATTCGTCTAGCAAGTGAAAATAAATTGGGAACTTGTTAGAACTCGAGCACTTGAAAAATATTCCACTTGAAATTTGTAGTACATATCCTAGAAAACTAATTTCTGTTTACATAACAGACTACTTACAGACGTATTATTTAAAAATCTTTAAAATTTTAAAAATAATTAATTAAAATAATATGATTAACGAAACTGGTGTGAACATTGTACCAATTTGAAATCATTTTTCATAATTATTTTACGTGTTTTTTTTTTGGTTATTCATGTTATAATTTAACGTAATATTAAACATTTTCAGTACCCCTTTCAATTTGTTGCCAGAGTGGAAGTATGACTTATGATTAATTATAAATTCAAGTTGTTTTGTATTGTAAAATATGAGTAGGTAATGTGTTCTTAGTAGAATTACGTTATGTTATTTTAAAAATAGATGTCACCGCTTTTAGTAGCCGTTCTTTTTTCGGATGCTAGGATAAAAACAGTTTACTTTCTGACAGTCATAATGTAAAA
Source organism: Micrasema longulum (assembly GCF_059751315.1). Classification (NCBI taxonomy): domain Eukaryota; kingdom Metazoa; phylum Arthropoda; class Insecta; order Trichoptera; family Brachycentridae; genus Micrasema; species Micrasema longulum. Next base: position 347,722 of record NW_028277421.1, read on the forward strand.
AAAGTGTGTGGTTCATCCAGGGTTTGTTGAATATTTATATTCGAATCGTCAAACTGAAATTAAAAATTTAAAAAAACCTGGCGAAAAAGATGTCCGAGGTAAAAAGCTCAGTCAACGGAAAATTAAGATTTAAGAACAACTTTTGATGCACATTTACATACGTGCATTATCTCATCTAACTCAATGGGGCTTCGTTAGATCAGCGGTTTTAAAGCAGTAGCCGGGGGGTGTGCTTGAATTAATTCTGCATACATCACGAGACACCTACAATACAAGTTCTTCAGTGCTCAAGTTTTAAGGTACCCACGTTCATAATATTATACTTAACTCAGAAACAAATACAATGAGTGAATTTTGTAAAAGGGCGTATTTGTGCTATTCCTAATTCGGTTCCTGGTGAGAACACATTAATTTGATGTGATTTTTCTCAAGCCTGAGTGTTCTGTATTGAAATTGACCGATTTTATTTTTTATTTAAATTCACGTTTAGAAAAAAAAAATATTAATGGACTATCAAACTAAGCCATTTTTTTTTTTACTTTGTGTTATCATTTATTTTTTATTTTTTTAAATTTGGTGCATAAAATAAGTATACATATTTAGTAACAGGGAATCTATATAAAACTAGTGAATAGAAAATGAAAACGGAGTGTTCTCTTTTAGGATAGTCTCCATCTAACATGGCTCAGCTTGTTCTAAGAGATTTTTTATCTTTTAAAGCATTGTTTCGATTTTTTAAAGTTTTGTATTTTCTAAATTACTCCGCCTTCTTTTCATCTGCGAGTTCTAATGATTAGTGAGTTAGCTTCCCAGAAACAGAAAACGTATCGCAATACTCTATCATTGGTTGATTATTGAGATATCGTGACGTTGTTCAAAGAAGTTGATTTTTATGAATATTTTTGAACGTTTTCGCGATATATTTTAATGTAATTTGCTGTGCCCAATGTACTACTGGGTGCCGAAATATAAATGATGATAAGAATGTGTCATTATGTATTACTATTAATTAATCGTTAAACCCAACTTTAAAACGCACAAAGAGAGGGTCTTTGGATCCAGAATCAACGAGAATAATATTACCTTTTGAATCTATTTAAAATAAAACACTTAATATGTTACAAGAGTTTAGTTTATATTAACACCTGATAATGGGTTATCAGATGATGGGTCAGAATACCTGAAACGAGTTGTGCTATAATAAATTTAACTTTTATGTGGTAAAAGTTACAAATTGTTTTATTTTAAATAAATTCAAAATGCCTTTCCATAAAGTAAATGCTGAAACAATATACAATATAACAATATTACCTACAAGATTATTATGTAACAATGCATTTAACCTGTTTCCCATTTTTTAACATGGTTATACTCTAAAAGTGAAATGTTTGGATCAATCATGAGAGCCTAAATATTTCGTAAAAAAGTAATGATTTAAAGTATAATTGCAAATGGCACACTTCCCTTGCTTATTTTCATATCGGAATGTTACCTGCTTTTTAAAGCTAGTTAAACAATACGACTAAAAAATAAAGTTAAGTGAAATATTTGACATTTTACTGATTCTCGTTAAATTTTAAAGTATGATATAAAATTTATGCTTAAAAATGCTACCGCAGATACACAATAAACTTGACTTGGTTCAATAGAAGTCGACGACGAAGAAACTCATCATGGCAAGAAGACAAGAAGAATAATGAGGGAAACTTCATTGTTTTGTTTTCTATCCAGTTTTCAAAGCTTGTAGTAGTTACTTACTAGCAAGAAGCCATAGAATCGTTTAAGGATGTAACTTGAAAAAAAAGGACGCTGTAATCGATACGACTTAAGTACGTAGATAGATGCATATTATTAAAATATTTTCCAGGAATATATTTGAGTTTTAGAAGGTACAAAATACATATTTAAAGCGCCCATTTGTGGTATTGAGTTTTGATATCTTACACCCCCTCCCCGTCTATAGTGCCAAAAGTGTAAATGCGTCAAACTGAGAAAAATGGCTTTGAAGATTTTGATATTCTCAATTTTTGACCGCAAATCAATACATAAAAAAAATATTTTGTAATATACCTTCAATAACAATTATCTATTCAAAAATACGTTCGATCGTTCATTTTAAAACTTAATAAATATTTTATGACCGCCACATTTTGCCAAATTATAGTTAAATCATGTTTATGAAATTAAAACTAAAAATAATTAAGGGGACAGAAAGGTTTCAACGGCCGAAAACTGGGTAAGATTCGAATGATAGTTGTGGACAATCAATTAAACATACAAAATTTTATTTTTTGCAAGTTTTTTGAATGCATTTTTGATGAATAAAACAAGTTTTGAAATTTCTAAAAACATTAATAATGGGGAGGTATATTTCTATCTAAAGGCGACCGCACAACTCGCGATTCCGGGTGAACGGGTTGGATTTTTTTTTTTCTTCGCGAAATTCTGTAAAGAATCGTCAAAATTAGAGCTATGGCGGCCAAAAAATCAAAAACTTCGAAAAATTCAAGTTATTTGTGGTTAAAACAGTAATAAAAAAAAAAAATTATATGCAAACATTAGTTTAATTTATGTGATACATCTTTATCTTTAATTAAAAAAAAAACTTGATACCTTTCGTCGTTCTAGAGTCATCACCGCAAAACTAGCGGAAAATGAAATTTTAAGAAAAACGCAGTTTTTCTTTGGATCAGGATTACGGACACTTTGCCGGCCCTCCTGAACTAAATTTTGCGAATATCGAAGTTTTTTGCACCAAAATGTTCGTAAAAGACTGTTTTATCTAAATAAGTAGGAAACCAAATATCGATTTTTTCGAAATTTCAAACCTTTCCGGGCCTCGGGTTACTCGATTAATTGATTTTTTTAGTAAAAACGAAACCGATTAGAAGAATCTCGGTATTTAAAACGGTTATTGGGTATGTAGTATGTATATCTTAAATTTAATATTATGTTATGCATATATATACGTTATGTTAGTAGTAATGTTTTTAAATATCCGCACACCAAAACAATATTTTTATTTTATATTAAAACTATGTATACTTAAAATGTTGGTGTACATCGTCAGGCTTTTAGGAAATTCAATTATCCCACGGCTATAACACGAAAACCGTACGTACTAATAATCTCCCAATATATGACATTCATTACAACACATAAATGTTAATTGCTGCGTTCGGCTCCAAATTCATCTCAATTATAGTCTAATGCATTCTGTGGTGTCTTGTCATGTCACCATCGGAGCGCAGTGGCGGCGCGGTGAAGCAGCGTGGAGTGGTGGCCGTCGTCACCACCTCAAATGCTTTAAAGCGCCTCCATACACCGTGTTAACAGGCTTTCAGTATTTTGACATTTAAGTACATTGAAATTTTAAGCGTAGTTTTTAAGGTCTGTAGAGATTTTCTTAATAATTTTCTTATTATTGTGAATTTAATTCGTTTATCAATTTCTAAATATTGTGTACTCTGTAGATTTTTTTTTCAGCCGATATTATCACAATATTTAAGTAAAGGCCACAAAAATGAAAAAAAAAACATTGGAACCATGTTTATAATCGTAATAGGTTACGAAATTGTTTAAATGAAATTATTTTTTAGAAAGGGTCACGTAGATGGTTTGGTCATGTAGAACGAATGGACGGCGAAAAAATGTTGAAACAGATATTTATGGTGAGAATAAACGGTAACGTAGGACAAGGTCGACCATAGAAGACTCGGGATGATCGGATAAACCGAAATTTTAAGTCTGGACAGTATGTACGAATTTGGAGGAAGCTAAGAATGTATGTCAAGATTGACGTGTGTGTCGGTCCATCCTATTTGCCTACCCCTACGATGAAATGGCGTGATGGTAGTCATAGTTTAGAAAATTATCTTGTACTTAAAAGGTAAGCAAACGGTATATTTTGCAGTTGTATATTTTGTAGTTGTTTCTTATATTACACCATAACAGGGACCTATTATGGTGTTTTTTAAAAATATAATATGTAAACTATAAATAATTATAATAATCATTGTTTTCGTTTAAATCTGTTAAATGAATATTAATGTTGAATGAATCCCATATTTCAATCTAATATAAAATTTTATCTGATCTTGTTTTGCTGTTTTTATATTTCCACGAGTTTTTTGAAGTATTAATTACAATTTTTATTTATTTGTATGCAGAAGAATAATGTAACCATGACTTTTTCATAGGTTTTGCGATGGACGGACGACGCGTGCGGCGGCGAGGGACGCCAATTCCGGTGGCGCCACCGCGAATACCGACGCCGATGCCTCCGTGTGAAAATACCGCCAGCTCTAGGACTAATAATGCCAACGAGCGGTAAGTTTAATAAAATATAATTATGCACGTTGATAACTACTCCATTTTATATGAAATGGGCAGAAACCGAAGAGGCGGAAAAATGTACATAGCTTATCACAACAAATAGGAAATTTCCACTTCTACATCAAATTCAATAAACTGGATGAAAATGTAGGAAGAAGGAAGGAAGGAGAAAAAAAGGCGGCGTTAGCTTTTGTCTGACCCTCATAATCTGGATTGATGGTTTAATCATGTCCGGGCAGATAAAAAAAATCAGCTCTTTTGCGAAACAAAACTAGTAACGTTGATCAGTCTTTCCTGGGAGAATACTCTAAGCTCAAAAATTTCGAAACAGGAAGTCAAGTGAAGATTAGTCCAATTTATAGTGCTTTATGCTAAAGTTTATTTATTTGAACACTTTATATACATATACAGTTTACTTACATATGCATAAGGGTGGGCATATTGCCTGAATGCAATATCTTCCTGCCTACCAAAACCGTTTAATTTGAGGAAAAATGTGGTATATGAACGTATTGTTGGTTTATTAATTATTTCATTGTAGAACAAAATGTTTGTGAACAAACATATTTTTAAAAATTTACTAAAAATCTACACTATACTATGGAGAAAGGAGGGGGTGAAGAGGAAAAGAAAAAGAGAGGAAAAAGGAAGAACTTAAATATTTAGGAACCGACATTGCAAACGTGATTTTAATATAAATAACCTCCGACATTAGTGGCAATCTTTGACATTAGTGGGTAGATTATTCAATAATCGTGCAGCTACTACTGTGAAAGAGGAGGCAACAAAATAAGATCGGTGAATGGGTATTGAAAAGTTCGATTCCCCGTAAGATTGACGTAAAATATTTAATTAATAGGTGATTTTTTTTGCAATTCTCAGTCCCTGGACAAGTATTTGAAACGTAAATGTAGCCAAACGCATTAAATACCTAGACCAGACCTAGGGGTGTACTCATAACAGCTCGATTTTATTTTTCAGGGCTTTTATCTGAAAGTAGCCATCGAGTAACAAACAATCATCCAGGATTCTGGTTCCATTATGAACACACAACTACAGTATTCGTAATTCCCGAAAATTGTTCGTTAGGATAATGGATTAGGTATTTTTTATCTTCCTATTTTATTTTTGTTTATTTAGTTCACAGGATCTTAAGAACTAAAACAAACATTTAATTTATATTATACTTTTGTAACGTGTAATGCTTTTATTTAAGTAGTTATATAAAACATTTGACATGTAGTAATAGAAAAATATCACATACTACGAATACAAATAAAAATACGTGAAATGGATTTAGAAAAATAAATTGTATTTTCAAATTCAATATTGTGGAGAAATGTTTTCCTACATACTTTTTAAAATCAAATTGTTAAACAATATGCCTCTAGCAAAACGCAACATGTTTGTCCTTGACAATTGTGACGTCAAGTTTCGTGACGATGTTCTATTTAAATTTAAACGGTCACAAACAAAGTTCGAAATTTCTCCGAATCGTGACGTATTAGGGGCGTGGCAAATGCAATGGACCGTTTTCACGCGAATTTAATAATTTTTTTTTTATGCTACTAATATGCGTAGAAAAAAAATTTACCCGAAGAAATTTCATAGACCCTTATTTATTTAAAATGGTAAAAAAAGGGATATTTCCCTATTCCTTTAAATTACATAGGTATACCCAACATATTGTATTATAGATTAAGGACTTTTCTGATGACTGAAAACATCGCCATCCCATGAAACGATGCGATAAACCTAGTCTCTTTATAAATAATCATTTAAAAAAAATCTATTTGAAAAAATTCTATTTCAGGGCATTTTTTTTCTCGGAGAACTCATTTTACAATTTTCAACTCTTTTACAATTTATTTCAAAAGTCAGTTTTTTCCACTATGGTACAATTATACTTTTTGATGCAAGGCTTCATATGTATGGCATTGCAAATCATTTGTTATTTATTTTTGGTTGAATAATTACTCCTTTCTTTATTATCAGAACGAAAATTGTAACATTTTATTGTGGTTTTATTTAAAAAATGCTAATTACTTTATGCATTTTTTCTTCATTCCGATGTTTTTAATTTGAAAAAAATTCGTTATTCAGGGGTTAAGTGACGCAAATTTAACTTTATAACCCAATAAAAGCTTTTACATTTGATTTAAATATTTAGTTTTGTAAACATACCGTCAATCAAGTAGCGATGTTGATTCAGATATGAAAGAAAAGCGGAATTAATAAATAAAAACTATTCTTTATGTTGGCTAATCAAATCGAATTCATGGAATATCTCTTGCATAAACACGGATGCCGTCAAAATATTCAGGTTAAATCATTTTAGGAATGTGTAACACCGCCACATGTTCGGAAGAGTAATGGGGTAGAATTTTCGACAAGATTATTAGAATTCTTGTTACGGCATTAATAATCTGAACGGGTTAAATGCCTCGAATACTGCTACCCCTATTACCTCAAATAGCTTAGCTTAAGTTTTGCTAGAATTTCAGCAGGTAATAAAAACAGTATTTTACAATATCAATGCATACCTAAATAACCGACTAACCTAACCAGAGGATACTACGTATTCATATTTATTTACTAATAATAATTATATACGGCCGAAGTCTATTACAAATTATTCATAATTACTTTCTCATCTGACACATTATTCCAAATAGTGTTCAATGTCCTGGATGAACATATTAAGTTCTCCAAAACGACAGCCATTTTCAGGAGGAGTGTAAAAGTCTGGATTTTATCTAAGGGAAGAGACCATTATAGGAGACTGCTGCGAGATATTATATAGATATACTGTTGAGCGTGTTGTCCAGACGCCCTTTGAAATAAATGTATGTTTATGTAATAATATTCAATTTTGGTTTTTTGCTATTATTTAATTATGGATGTGCTTCCATTTTCCATTGTGTTGTATCCTAACTCAGCACACTTGGCCTCATAGAGTTTGGGATACGTTATTATTGTATTTTTTTATAATATGAGTGTGAATAAATAAAAATACACACATCATAATGATTCAGTGTTATATTCTAGATTTCCTGGTTATAAATTAAAACTATAATGGTTAGGTAGCAGGTTCATTAGCTTAATTTTGCAATTCCTTTTCATCATTAGTAATCCTTCTTTGAGTTCATTAGTTCCAATTCTAATTAAATTTTCATCAACGTAATAAAACTTGATTTTCAATTTATTTGAGTAACTGGAAACAAAAAAAATATACAGGGAGTATTCGTGAAACTCCCGTGGGATCTTTATTTCGTAAATCCAAAATTACATTTGTTACTCTCGTTATTGGGAGATTCTTTTGTTTTTTTTTTTTAGAAAGAAAAGTTGAAATGAAAGAAAAAAAAGCTGAACGTAACATTTATTTATCGAAATCATCGGTACAAATGGCTTACCTATGAAGAATTGGTCTATGGTAACTAAAATATGAGATGCAGGGCGTAATCGTCTAAGAAAGCGGCATTTTTACAATATCCCAATATTTTCTCTTTTCCATTGTAGAGTTTGAATTTCTTGTGTTATGATTACGTCTAACTCATGTTCTCAGCTCTCCGTAGACACCTCCATCACTAAAATCAACCAACTCGTTCTAGACGGGCTATCCAGTCATAATTTTAGTTATTATGTTATCCTTATAGTTTTGGCACACGATGGCCACAAGTACACAAATATTGGTCGCGGCAAAACCTCACATGACACCAAGAACAAACTATAAGATGTTTGTTCGCATAAAACACCAAAAAAATAAAAATATAAATTACCTGGGGATTATAAATTAACGCAAAAATATTTTTTGGATTAGGCAAAGAATACTTGATCGTAAAAATGCTACCACTACTATTAAAAACCATGTTTTCGTGTCAATTCAAATTGTCCCATTTCATTACTGAATTAATTTGAAAACATGATTATATTTTTTTATTAAATGAATGGTCCATTGCTCATAATGCTTTAAAAAATATACCCAATGAAAACGAACAATATTTATTACGTGAAAGTAACACATTGTGTTTGCTTTCTAACGTATTTTTTTTTCCTACATACTTACGATTACGAGTATAAATAAAGTATTTCCTTTGTGATACTTTTTAAAAAAGAATATAGTTTTTTTAAAGAGTCCAATCATTTCTAATAACTCCATCTATGAGAAATGGATTATTTACCCTAATAAATGCGATGAATGGTCAGTTTTACCTTATACCAGGTTTTTAAATATTATTTGATACATTATTTGATGTATTATTTGTTTCATTATTTGAGCAATATTTGCTAATATAATAAAGTTATAAGAAAGGTGTAAATTTTTATATGTTTAATAGTAACATAATTTAATGTATTCGTTAGTCTTAATAAAATATTAAAATAAGCTACGATAAAAAAAATTAATTTATAACTGCCTGAAGTTAAAATTATGATTACAATAATTTCAACTAAAAAAAACACCCTCTATCAAAGGTTTTCTAAGTTCATATTTTTAGACAGTTGACGCATATAAATTTATGATATTTTAAAATGATATGATATCTCTCCAAAATATCACAAAATGATAGAAAAATTTAGTTTATTTTACTTTTATTTACCTCTAAATAAATTAAATGTTTTACGTTGACATAGGAAAAGAAGCCTACAGGTGTAATTCAAACAGTAAAATAAACACACATGACATATAAATAATTTCATTGTATAACCTTTCTACAAGATCTATTATATAATGAATAAACAAGCATTTATCGAATCGATGCTTTGTTATATAATAAATTGCTTATATATTTGTTTAAATTTAAGTGTAGTATTTGAGTTCAGTACTAAAAAGCAACATAAAACCAGTATAAAGCGTCGGGGTGCCACACGAATGTTGGTAAATAAATACCACTGACGTTTTGGTAATAATGGCAACAAACGGCATTATCAAACTGTCTTAAAATCAATTAACCACCCACAAAATATAAAATCAACGTAAAATGGTTATTTCATTTAAATTGCAGTCACTGAAAATAAGTTTAAGCGTGGGTTTTCTTTTATTAGGAAATTATGGAAATACACGTGCATTTTACAAACATTGGCATTTGGAAGAAATAAGAAATTATTTGTTTATAATTAACGTAAGAAATAAGTTAAAAAAAACAACACGTTAGATACTGTCAGGCTATTGCCAAAGTCGTTAATTTGCATTTTTGTCAGTTTTGAGATAAATATACTACAAAGGTTCATTTTAAACAGAGCACACAATAACAAAAAAATTAATCTGAAATTGTGTAAAAGAACCGATATCTGACCACCTATTCTTTCGCCAATGCGACTAAATACTTATCTATGCAATGTCAAATTTGCGAATTTTTATTCGAGACTTTGAAATTGTGTACAATTTTATTTGTTTGCCGAATTTACAACGCTAAAATGACGAATATGCCGAATTCGCAATTCAAGCGCCACTGACTGAATGTTATCTACAACATATTTTTTAAATTTATTCTTTATCCTTTCTTTTTTCAATAAAAAAATAATATTAAAATTATTAAAAAATATATATTTGATTAAAAATTCATATACGCATTCAATAATTTAATGTTTATAAAATAAAATAAAAATATTTTCAAAAAAACATTTGAAACCCTATACGGAAACTCCACAAAAAAATAATTCATTTTCAACAAATCTTGCAATGCCAAAATCAACAATGTGTTAAAAAAACAAATATTATATAATTAAATTATTTAATAAGTCATCTTAATAAATAGTTTTTTTTTAGATATTCAACTAAATGAAGCTAGCTTAGTAGCAATATAATTTGACTGATGACGCCAGTTCTAAACTTCAAACCTCAATTTAATTTCGAAATCAGTTTTTGCACATTCGCGACTTTGGCACTAACTCGACGATATAATGAATCCACGCTTACAAGTTTACTAGTAAGATTTTCTTCCTAATTATAAGTATGTTATGTAGTAAATTTATGATTCTTTTTAATAGCAAATATATTTATATTGTGATAAACAATATAAATGTTTCCTTACCGAGGTTTTATTTTGGTTAACTATCTAAAGAAAATAATTAGAGCAGGGACCACAAATAAGAGTTTGATTTAATATATTTGTAACAAATGAATATTATTTCCGATACATAAAAACTACTATGTAAAGGTGTGAAAACTTTTTTTTCGATACTTTAATCATGTCATTCCACAAAGTAAAGGCCGAAAGAATAAGCTGTTAATTAATTTATTAGTTTGTCAAAATATATTATGACTTACGAATACAAGCCATTAATTAAGCAAAATATGAAAAACATTTAGAGGAATACCAATTAAATGATAATTATCCAATAATTATTTATACAAAAAACATGAATGTGCGAAGTATAAAATATATAAATTCAAATTTTTCATTCCGATATAAAATATTTTAAGATGATAAGTTTTATAATAAATTAAGATATTAGTTGACATGAAAAAATTATATCAACTTTTTTATTAATCCCACTTTGAGCCAAATCAATACATGGTTGCATGTTAGTAATTAGGTATTATAATTTATTATGATACCCGATGCTCAGTGAGTTTAATGCTTCATAACACGAAAAAAATTTTCTTGTTAAATATTTTATCGGTATGTGTGGAATTTTACTATTTGAACAATAAATGTAGATATTCATCAAGATTTAACCACGTTCATATTAATAAGCGCCTTTAAGTTTACTAGATATATTAATGCAAATGTATATTTTTAAAATTTAAATCAACATTTCCATTCAGCAATATATTAAAAAAATGGTTCAAAATGCTTATCCACTCAAATTAAGTAGCCAATTATTTTAACTTTTTATAACACTTTAAACCAATGAGACCATTTACATTAGTTTGGCTATAACGTTTTTGTTTTTTGTTTTTCCTAATCAGATACACTTTGAAGGTTGCACCTAGAAATACCTGGAACCTTCGAGTCTTCGTAATATGATCCTCACAATACCAACATTGGCTGTTTTGTAACAATCACCGAAGCACACCATGTTGTGGGGAAATATGAAGCTGGTTCATGTTTCAAAAGGGTGCGTATACAAATCTGCAAAGCTTGTGTTAGTTGGGATGTCAAACATTATCACTGAAATTGTAGAACTGTTTAAATACACTTCTTCCAGAGGTGTAAAAGTGATTATTAATAAGGACAGATACACAACATTTGTGTATTTATTTATTCATTGATTTATTATGGACCAATGACAGGTTACCGGTAATTCATTTACAGACACATCATACTTACAAAGAAAAACATTACTGCGCCAGTAATATTTTATTATCATAGCATGCGAGTAAATTACGCATGCCACAGATTAAAATTTTAGATCATCATCATAATCTCCTTTTCCACACCCAGTAACGCCTAGGGCACTGCATTGATGAAACATTTTTTTTACCATAGAACCTTTTTCATCGAGGTGAAAACGCTCGTTTGAATTTTGTATTTTTTCATCCATCATTTATCGTTCCGTCCGTCCATGTAAAAAATATTTTTATGTGCTTAGCCTATTATTGTGTATATTATAAGTCAGATATTATTTCATTCACTATTTTGCATACTTTGGAATGTAAAAATAAAAGGCCTATGCAATAGTACACAGGGACATATCAACAATACGTGCTGAAAGCGACCGATCTACTCTCGCATGCTTTTACGTGAAATTCTTCAGATTGCGACATAATAAATTTTCTTGGAATATTTCTTAGATCATTTACCTCTAAGAAATTGTTGAATGTGTGCATTTTAAGTTATTATATTTGTGTGATATTCTTACGCATTTGTGTACCTACAATTGTAGGTATTATTTTTATTTATTGTTTTTCATGTGTTGAGAACAGGTAAAAAGACAAAACATGTTCTTTATTAAACAATCTTAGAATACAAGATAATCTAACGGATATTAACTGAAAATATTATTTTCTTATTGCTACACAGTGAAATTATCAATGAATAATTGATTAAATAGCCACTTTAAGTAGCCACTTTACACACTGTAACATTAACTATTCTGCCTTTATTTGAACATTCATATGTCATCTGTAGATTTTTTTATCTGACTGAGAATATTTTTTTAATTTTTAAACTTTTACTGTTTGTAGACAAAGGCTAGATTTCATTCCCTAGAGAATTATTAATCTTAATTTTTATTATTCTTTTTAGAGAAGGTAATATTGAAGTTAAGGCATTTGCTGAGCCCGTGATTTGTCATTATTTGCATTTTTTTTATTCTCACGAAAAGCTGAATTCCATGTACCTATACGTAGAAAAGCATCCTTGATGTTTATTAAAACATCCCTCAATATTACCTGTTTGATTTTATTTACGAATGCATACTGCATTCTTTTTAAGTATGCGTGTAAAAGACCTTGGGGCTTACTTATAAGATTTCCTTATACCAGGTTTATATTAAGAAATAACTATACCCGGTTTAATTATTTATAACCGATATAAAAAAAGCTTACTCATAAAAATATTTATTACCTAAAATAACAATTTACAGGTTATTCCATGTTTAATTTTTTTATACAGTCAACACTGATATGTGCGCGTGCGCAGTAACTTTTATAACAACACAAACAAACGTCAAAGTCAAATCGAGACTACTGTCATTGTAGGTAATCGAGAACAAACATGTTAAAAACCGTTAGAAAAAGAAATCGAAATTAGGAAGAAGAGGAGAAGCTAAAAACGAATTCTATAAGTTATTCGTTTCTTTTTTTATCACAAATTATTAAAACACATACAAACATATAACATTTTAGATATGATTTAAACAAATAATTTGTTTTTTTATGTATATATATATTTTTTTATTTATTTATTTATTTTTTCATTTTTTTTATTTTTTAATACTACTATATTTTACTATTATTTTGTTGAGTTTAATGATACCACTATTTTGTATATTTAATTATGTGTGATTCTTAATTTGTATAATTTATATTTTAAAAATTATTTCTGATTATCTTTTTTGCATTGTATTCTTTGGAATTTGATTATTTATTACATTTACCTTTTTTTCTAGATTGTGATTCTTTGTCATTATAATAAAATCTAATTAATTTTACTATGTATTTTTATTGTTATTTATTGTGGCTTGACACGGGCATAGCCTAAAAAGCCTTAATAAGTTCATAAATATTTAATTTTGTAATTTTGAATGAATAAATAAATAAATTACAAATCACTTGAACCGCATTCAAAAGGTCGCAAGAAAAAAAACTGAACTATCTTAACTATCTATTTTGATTACCGTTAAATATGACTTTTGAGAGATCGTGTGCTTATTCCAGCGTTATACCACATAATGTGCAGGTATAAGTTTGTATGGTCGCTATCCCAGATTTAAACCGAGTTTAACTCTATGCGAGTTTTATAAATAATACTTTTTGCTATACCATCATTATTTTACTACTATTCTCAAGCTTAACTTTATACCCGATTTATAAGTAAGGCCCCTTAAGTAAGTGTGTTATTTTACAAAAAAAAGTAAAGACTTATGTGTATGAACTTGTAAGCGAGGGGCTTAGTACTAAATGAACAACGTACTCGTTTTTACACCCGAGTTCACAATACAAGTGTAAAGCCATTCAACTGTATTAAGGCGTTTTATATTTCAACCGAAAATAATTTCACAATATTCTATATAAGCGCTTTTAACTTTTCGGGGTGAGATATGACTCCTAAAAGCGCTGTGAAATGTCAAACTTGCGCATTTAAAAAAAATATTCATCGATACTTAATTTGATATTTATTTATTCAATCAAAATTATACTCGTTTTTAATATGAATGAACTTATTAAGGTTTTTTAGGCTGTGCCCGTGTTAAGCTACAATAATTAACAATTAACAATTTAAAATACAAAGTAAAATTATTTAGATTAAATTATAATGACATGTGATGCAATATATGTAATAAAAACTTCAGAAAATAACGTATAAATAATAAAATTCTAAATGATCATGATAATCGTTCCCTTTCCGCACCTAATGGTGCATAGGGCACTGCATTGGTACACCAATTGCAGCGTGTCTTGATCATATTTGTAACATGAAGATAAGATGATCAATCTTACGCTTCAGGTACCAGTCCGGGGACTATGAAATATTCTAGTGTAAAAACACCCATTTTTTTATTTATTTTAGAAAAAGAAATATTTGCGCTCTTATGATTTACCCAAATACTTAATTTTGAGGGCCATTTTAAACGAGTTGTAAATAACTCACTATTAGAAAATGGGAATCGAGTTGGGGTAGAGTGGAATTCGAACCACGGACCTTTGGTGCGTGAGTCCGAGACACTAGCCACAGGACCACAACCCGATTTAGGACCACAACCCGATTAAAATAAATATTTCACATCAACCATGTCGGGAATCGAATTTAAGACCCCTTGCATGGCAGGCTAACGCGCTGACCGTTTCACCACGAGGCCGACAAAATAATACAATGTAAAAAAAAAACAGATATTAATATTAAAATTCAAATTATACATAATCAAATATACAAAATAATAGTTTCATAGTAAGTATATGGTAGTATTGAAACAAACTAATGAATAGTATCATTGAAATCAATAGAAAAAGAATATATATATAAAAACACAATTCAAATGATAATTTAGGTATGGTTTCTAGAATCCCACTCTATACCATAGTAAGAAATAGGAGTAATAAATAATATGCCAAATAAGAATGAGTAATAAATAAAACAATACAAATATATGTAATTAAAACATATCAAGATAAATAAAAAGCAATAAAGAAAAGTATGGAAGGAAAGCAGATTTGTCAATTTTTGCAAATTTCTAACCTCGAACTTTAAAAAGATTGACAACCTCGGTCAATTCAAGAAATAGACTGCGTTCTCTCGTATAACGTCTGCCGATGCTAAAAAGAACCTAGCAATTTAATTACACAAAATACTTACTTTTTTTTAAATGGTGTATTCTGAAAAAAATCATTACATGAAAATACAACGTTATGTAAATTTACTTTTCGTTTCCATTTCGTAAAATTAAATAAAAAACGGTGTAGAGTCAAAATAGGGAGTGACAATTTACAATAACGTTTTTTTATTACTTTTTATTATGAAAAAAATCTAAATTACAAAATAACTCTACACACTGTATTTTTTATTTTCTTGTTTATATTCTGAGCCGTATTTTTAATTATTATTTTCTGTAGTTCTTTTGTTTTGTAACTTCCATTAATGTTGATAATAATTTGACGAATTTGTGTCATTATATATTTATTGATTTAAATTAATTGTATTCACGGCACGCGGTTCCACAAATCGAGATGATGGCCCGAGGTTGGAGTATGCACACATACTGTACACAAAACACAATATGCATAGTTCATAAAAGTACATAGACCGTCATTCAAGATCCGGGACTCTGAGAATTTTGTGCTTGATCTGTCCGAGATCGGCTGACGCGACGTAACGATTTTCCTGCAATTCGAAACTAGTACGTATACGCCTTGCTCATTTCCGTCCGACGAAGTATTAATATTTATTTTTAAATTTTGTGCCAAGCCTAAAATATACATAATAAAACAAACGTTTTTTGCTGTTTAAAAACCAAAATGAAGAAATAAAATTTATATAACCAAGATGTTCAGGAAAAAAAATTATTTAAATTATTTTATTTACAATACATCGGAGAATTTCATCAGAGTTTTGTTTTATTTGTAAAAATTATGGCGGATTAAGAATTTAAGATTTTTTAAAGTAGCACAAGGAGGTGACTTTAACAATTGTTTTAGACAATTATTCTGATAAAAAACAACTGTTCTTGGATTACTATTGCAATACGTATAGTATGTTGAACTTTTCTTTATTACTATGAAAAAAAAAACCACTGGTACCTAGTAACTTTGCTGAAGATAGGTATATTACGGGATGCAAAGGTTAATATTTCCCTTACTGTCTTAAACCATCCACGCGATTCGGTGCTGTGAAGTCATTATTCATGCAAAAAATGAGAGATTTGAAATCGGATAAATGTAATATTGAAATGCAATTGATTAAATTATTTATATTTGAAGTCAAAAGTAATGATTTTTCAAATATAATTGCTAGAAACATGGAAAAAAAAACCAACAGCTCATGCCCGCCACGCGGGATAAAGAACCGCCCTGACGAAAGTCGGGTAGCTACTAACTGGCGTCTGGGAAAAGTACTAGAAATTTTTATGTTCGCGTGTGCGACGCAATTGTCTCTCTCGCTCCCAAATATACTCGTATTCTTGAAAGTGAGACATAAAAAGTAGTTGAGATAATTATTGTATATTAGGATTACACTTTTAGAAGTTATTGGCAACATGCGACCATTGGTAAACATTCTATTGTATTGGTGGTTTATCTCAAATTTTTGATAAAATGCTTTTTCTGTTCCCAATAAGCATAACCTATATTACAACGGCTTCAAAATACATATCGGACCTTTGTATTATGGAAACTGCATGTCAAAGAAATTCTATTCCTTAGGTCAGCATTTGATTCAGGCAAAGGAAAACTTGTCGAAATCCGGCGCTCCCCAAACACTAGATTCGGAGAATGTGCTTCTGCCGTTGCCGGCCCCCCAATTGCCTTCAAAATTACGAATCATCGACAGTCCCAGTCAGTTCAAATCCCAACTGAAATCTCACTTCTTTAGATTATAATACCCTCAATTTTTAATCAAATATGTCACATTAGCTTAGTTAGAATGTATGTTTAAGTATACAAATATAAAGCCCCCTATAGGGGATTTTCCACAAAAATGACGCTGTATAAATCAGCCGAATATTATTATTATTATTAATAACAAAATATTTTGACCGACACGTAAATGTAAAACGGAAAAAAATACCGTAAATCTTAACCCATAATTTATTATATTTATGGAGATATTAAAGTTATTAGATGCAATGTGTACTAACATACGTAACCAAGAAGGGAGAGTCAAACACCTTTTCGTTTAAGGGTGAGTTCCGACATCTAAAAGTGCAGTGATGCGTATCAATCTTGTGCACTTTGTTGCCTCACCCATTGACACTTAATTTGATTCAAGATCCCCAGTCGTGAGTCGTAAAATACACACGAGACTTGTGACTGCTTCTCGCCAAACTTCAACGCGTTTAATGACTTATTTTTTAAATGCACTCCGAATTTATGGACGTTTGCAGGAAGTAAGACCATGATCCGGGTCAATAGCTTTTAGTTTAAGACGCTGACAGCCCTGTTTTGACGCTGTGGCATCCGTTTTAGATGCAATATCTTATTTAAGGTAATGTTGTTAGATTTTACAGCTCCCCTGTGACTCGTGGCAGTCGAAAACAGCACACGTGCATTTGAAATGAATGCGTAAGTAATTATTAAACAGAGTTACTGTGAAATTTCAATTGATCTTTTTACTATACAATAACATCCGGCGCTGCCGTGGTAATGGACGGGTGTATGCGGCTATAAAGGATTCGCGCAAATAAGCTTTGATAATATGAGAGCTCTTTATCGGCTTTATTTGAACTTAACAGTGCAATTATTAAGAACAATTGAAAGGTAGAAAAAATAAGTATTTGATTTGAATGAAAAATAAACGATTCATTTGTTTGTTCAGCATGCATTAAACAGAAATATTTTATTTATTTATTTACACCTTTTATCAAAATACAATTTTACGTTCACTTTGCCCAGCTAACAAGGGTACATACCCCGTTTTAAGCTAGGCAATTACATTCTAAAATATGATGATAGTTAACAAATTTATAGAGAGCACAGACAAATAAAATATAAACTTATTCGTATATATATTTTGATACATATACATACACACATACACATATATACACACACACATACATACACCCATGCGCATACACATACATACATTCATAAAAACATAGACAATTTATTTATGCGAAACATCATGATTGTCATTAATAAATATATATTTTAAAATTATTCCTTACTTTTATATTTTATTTTCGACATCCAGTAAGAATTTCCAATCCGTGACATGCATCAACTTTTCTGACTCCTTACGACCAATGTCATGAAAAAGCGATGTCAACACCTTCCGCAACTTGACAACACTCACGTCTTTCTACGATTCTGGCAAAAGGTTATGGACCTTTTTGCCTACGTAATAGTGTTGTCTCGATGTCAGAACAGTGTTGACCCCTTCACTTAGTATCAGGTCCCTATTAGAGTATCTTGTGTTATGGTTGTGGTTGACGCTTGGGTAAATGTCTTTATTTATGTGTGTAACCACTATCGTTCTCAATATATTTATACTGTTGAATAATATTCAGTACTCTAAATTCTTTGAAGAGCAAATCACTTTGATAGCGAAATGTTTTTTTTAAAAATTGTTGGAATAATTCTGAAAGGAAAGGTACTGGTGGATTTTTTAAAGCTGGCGCGTTCGCAATACTTACACAAACGCATTGCGTAGTATCTGTGAAAAAAACCATAGTATGGTATAAGGTATGACGTATGACGTATGACGTATGACATCGCACGGCATACGCATTATGAAAATAATCTCTGTCCGTGCGCTCAGACGCGCTTATGAGCGTGACATAGACTACTATTGCTTTGTTAGTTGCTAATTATATGGTAATAAAATATACAAAGGATGCTTTTGCGTTCGTCTGAAATTTGCTGAGATTCTTTATAGCAAAAATATAATAATATGTATTCAATGTTTACCTATGGATTAAAAACACTGGTTTATAAATGTATTTTTTCATTTAATCTTATCATGTATATGTCGATTATCTAGTGATGACGCCTTCGCAAAACTTACACGAACACATTTTTAATGTATAAAATATTACTTTAAAAAAACTTAATATTAAATTTTAATCGAATGTGCTATGTTTTTTAAAATCCATTTCGGATTAGAGAAAAAGGGGTAAGTATAGCGTGTGAGCTCGCCAATACATGACAGTAAAAAAATATTGTCTTTGAATTTCCTAGAGTTTTAACCATCGAAAAAAAGAAGGTTGGAAATCAAAGCAACAGACAATTGAAATTTGACGAGTATTATTTTAATAGATTGTCTATTACAAAAAAAACACATCGAGAAATACGCATTTTTATTTATTGTAATAAAAACAGTACAGTGAATTAGAATAAATCATAATATGCTTTATATTAACAATATTAATTAAAATGCAAAAATAACATTGAATACTTTAAAAAAATATATTATTGAGTATTACAAACAAAAATGTAAAAAACGGGTAGCGATTAAAAATAAAAAATACCGATAGTTAAATTTTAAAATAGGAAAATTACATATATACAAAAAAAAAATGTAACTAGGCAGCTACCAACACTGTTAACTAATGTGTGCTGTAAAGTTCCCTATGACCAAATAATATTATTAATTAATAGAATATTATTGACATGTATTTCAAGCATTGCTGCATTCACGTTGTATTTCTAAGTTGAACTGTTGTGTTTTTCTATGGTTATGTTTACTGTCATCTGTCATGTATTGGCGAGCTCACAGGCTATACTTACGCCGAGAAAAACAGAAACAGTCAGTAAACAAATCGTCAAATATTTATTTAATAACGTGTAAAAAAGTATTAAATATTTAAAAGCATTTTATGATGCAACATGGAATTAAATTCGGGAGTTCGGGACCTAAAATGTGGGATATTGGTGAAGAAATTAAGTCAAACCTTAATTCTGTTCAATAATATAACTTTTATTTACAAGTTGGAAAACGGTCTGCTTTCTGGATACACATTAAAAAGTATAAAATATAATATAATTTTAATGTATTTATTATTATATCTCATTTTCAGTATGGTACGAGAAGTGGCGTCAATTTCTGACTTCCTACGATGAGACTGACTGGAACAACATTTACTACAAAAGTTTTAAAATGTTGAATGAGTTGCCAAAAAGTCTTAGGGCAGCTAAAAATATATCCAATTTTAAACCAAAATGCTTTGTTTACATTAGGGATAAATAATATATTAGAATTGTATTTTAATTTAAATTAAGTATATTTGTTTCAATTATTAATATACTCATACTGTTAAACAAATTAATAAATTTTAAAGATAATAAATAATCCAAATTTTATTTAGTAATATTTTGAATATATTCAAAGGTTTGTAGACAGGCTGAATTTCCCTTCTAGGGAGTTATTAAGATCTAAATTCATTGCAATAGAGGGAAAATATTTTTGAGAGGGGAAAATAAGGGATTCTAACCTTATCGTTGGCTGGTTTAGGTGGCCACATTACACACTCTAATATTTATCATTCTGTCTTTGTTTAAACACTTACATTTCTTCAACTCCTCCATCTGTTGACTTTTGTGAAGCTCTTTTCTGGAAAGAGTCGAGGAAATGTCGATGTTTAAATATGGTGAATGTTAAACAGTGTGTAAATTGGCCACTTAAACCAGCCAATGACATGTCATAAGATTCCCATATTTACTACCACCATCATGCCATTTTTCCGCAGGGAAAGGCAGAGAGGATGGACCGCCACACACGTCTATTCTGGCATACAGTCCTAGCTTTTTATATTTTTTTCCCACAGATATATAAAATAATGAGTTTGAGACCCCTGAAACATTATATATACAAGAAGACAAACTTGCTACCTAGATGGGTTCATGCTCATTCGGCTGTACATAGGAAGTAAGTACTACTGACTTTGCAACAATAACCGATGAACCGGAGATTCAGTCTGTTTGTATAATAAACTCATATAAATGTCCATTTATTTTTATTTTTGCTGATTTTTTGTGCCTTACAATGTGTGCCTAGATAGTATATATTCAAACCTAAAATGCATACCTTTTTTACTACTTTTCTTCTATACTTCACTTTTTTACTTTAATTTTTTTTTTTTTTACTATACATTATTTTTATTGAGTTTAACCATAACAATAAACTATGTTTTCTTTTTTTATATAACTTTGTATTGAACTTTATAATTTTGTACAAATTGGCTACGGCCGTTAGTTATGATAATAAATAAATAAATAATAATAAACCCAGTTAAAAGTTAAAATGATGCGATCTTACCTGCGGGGTTACCCGTGCTGAAGACACTTAACAATATAGTTCTTTTTTTTATTAATATTTTTACAAGTGGAAGACTTTGTTCAGACAGTTTTATACATAAAGTATTTATTTTTATATTTCATTTATGTTAAACCATATTCTTTTAATTCAAAAACGCACAAAACATACCATTAACAAAATACATTTGTGAAGCAGTTTATTTAATATTGGTTTGGGCGAATGCGACAATCCATTTTACATCTAAAGAGCTCCACTATTTATTTTTTTAATACATCTTATACATGCCCTTCGGTTCTGCCTGCTTTTGACATGACCAGACTTAAGATTTTGGTTTATCTGATCATGCCACGTCTTCCTTGGTCATCATCGTACAACGTTACCGTTCATTCTTGCCATATGTACCAGTTTTACCATTGTTCCCCTTCTCAAAATATTTCGTATTCTCGCAATATTTTGCATACTGTGGTCTTGTCCCTTTTCCTTTCTCTATGATTCGAATGAAGCTTCTCGCTACTATCCGTAGCCCTGTTATAGGTCCTGTCAGATATACAGATCTGGTGGCTTCCAAAAAAAATTCAAGGCTTTTAAAAAGTTTTGTAATAATTTCGGCGAATTGATCATGTCCAATCAATTTAATCCCAGTCAGTGAAGAAATAACTTCCCTCTTTTCTCAATCTAATGAAGTACATATTATGTACTACAGGATTACCTTCTTTCAGCACAAAGATGCTAAGGCTACCAGATTTCAGAGAGCTCTTTCGGGCAGCATTTCTCGTTTGACAATGAGCAAATTTTCCGTGTGTGTGGGCACCGCCAAGGAGACTTATGTCCTCAGATGCTGTGTGCGGTATGTGGTGGGCAAGCTGTTGCAATATTTTAAGACGAATTTTATTTTATTGATAAACCAGCATTTGGCGGTCGTTAGGGCGTAACACACCTTTTCCTGTAGCGATGAAAGTTGTGATTCTTTTTTTCACAGTAGTTAAAACCTTTCACACTTTTATAACAAGTGAGCGTACTTCTAATACTTGAAACAAAGCTAGAGCAAGCATTATCATTATCTCAGTACCATCGTTACCAATTACATTAATGCGAATCCTTAACGCGCTCCGGTGAGATAACAAAAAGGTATTGCCGCAATCACAGCTGTATACGTTATGGGTAGACTGGATGGCACTAGAACCAGACTTGACGATGCTTGTGTACTTTACCGCGGGTACATGGGATTGTCGTCTGTGTTTGCGGTTCTCTACTACCTACGTCACGACACACCGGTAGCTAGTCGAACGTTGGGGAAGCAACTACTATAGCGATGGTTGCGCTTTCAGGCGATCCCATCTGGAACTTTGTATTTTAAGATTTGAAAAATCTTTGTTAAAAAGAAGATACGTAATTTCGTAGGATTTGGTTCGGTGATTCAGGAGCTTCTACACGAGTTGGAGGATGACAGAAGAAGCGATGTTGATGTTGGATGTTGGATGTGTATTTATTACACTTTGAATAAAATACAGAATACGGCGATATCTGAATAAGGAACGTCAGCCCTACGAGAAATTTAATACAAAAATATTTTCTCATGCGTGGTGAAAATTGAGGCATTAAATTCTAAGACAAAGTTTTTTGAAAATATATGAAAAAAATCTCAAAAAATATTTTGATAAAAACGAATTGGTTTGAACGAAGTCACCAGTTCATGTGACTCAACCAATGATAAGAGAGTTATGGAAGATTTCCAGTCTGAAGAAATTCAATCGGAAGAACCAACCGAGAATAAAAGGAAGCGAACCTTCGACATCGCATGCGGAGTAATTTCAGAAACACAAAACTTAAAAAAATCATGGCGCTGATAATACGATACATGTTTTTTTTTTAATGTTGGCTTAGTTTAATAGTCTATTAACAAATAAAGAAACCAAAAAAAAAACACTGAACGTCCTCGTTGAACTGCACCATGTTAAATTTATAGTAATCGTTTCCTTTATTTTGCGTCTGACAGAACGAGGAAGCCCAGTGTCTTTTTATTATTTTTATTTGTTAATACATGGTTAATACACTATCTTAGTAAGCGAATTAAAAAAATAAAATATTTTTTCTAATCGTTTTATCGTCGCTACGATTTTTCAGTTACCTATTTTTATAAATTATTTCGTGCGTGACGTTACTAATTCTCTTCGGTGAGTTATTTTAATTGGTGGGTTGGCTTTCTAGAAACCAGAAATCTATCTTAATACACCATCATTGGTTAATTTAGAAGAACTTGAGATGTCGTGTCGATTATGTGTGTGAAATGGATCCAAAACCCTGGATGAGTGTTTCCGACTCGATAATTGCTCTCAGGTAAAAATCCTAAAAAAAGAAATCGAGTGAACTTCGACTTCATAGTGTAGTCATCGAGTCGACTTCATAGTGTAGTTATTAGCGCGACAACTTGGACGTGAAATATTGATTTTAAAAGTGGTTCTACTCTCCAATTTTAACATTTTCCTGGACTTCCCCCAGAAGCGAAGACCGATCGCCTTACTTTCTATGTGACATAAATAATCCAGATATGCTTCAATTGAAGTGCCAAATAAATAACCTATGCATTTTTAGTGCGGATAAAAAAAATCTGATAAAATCGGTTCCTAATGATGCAAAGGGCATTACATTGATACTCAAATCGCGCGATCATTGTAATCTACATAAAGGTAAGATAAAATCAGTCTTAGGCTTTTAACCACAAGACAACGAGGCGGACTAATTATACTAGATTTCTTTATTCATGGTGTTTACCTAAAACTAGCCACCAAGTCAAAAACACTAATCTTCGTGATTTTATATCACGTCCAAATATATTTTTATTACGCTCAGACACAGGAAACAGACAACGAGTAAAGCTAGGGTTTCCTAAGACAGCGGTGCCCGTATCTTACGGGCGTAGTGAACGGTGATGCGGTAGACAGCCGTCGTAGTGGTGAATAGAGAGTGGTTTTATTTTTTAACGGTGTTATCAACACCATTTTTATAGGAAACCACTTTCTAGTCACCGTTACGACGGCTGTCAACCGCATCATTGTTCACTACGGCCGTTAAAATACGGGCACCGCTGTCCTAGGAAACCCTAGCTTAAAATTATAGAAAAATGAAAAATATGGTAGCTCTTGTCCTAATAACTGTCCCAATATTGTCCCAACCGGCTTGTGGTCCCGTGGTAGTATTGTGAACGCACAGACCAAAAGTTCCTGGTTCAAATCCCACTCTATCACAACTCGATTTCCATTTTTCCAAGTTATTTTCGACTTTGAGGGAATGGCCTTTAAATTAAAATATTTGACAACATTATTTTTTGGTATGTGTATTTTTGTACATACACAAATCTGGATTTCTCCCGAGGGGAAGTAGGTATATATTTTTTTATCAATATTCCTACAGAGATGAGGTAGAATTTTTTTCAAATTCAAACAACGAGTAAAAAAATAAAAATAAAAAAATACTTAACTTCAATATCAATACATAGATGGTGCTCCAACACGCTAGTGAATGCTTTCTCATTTAATAGGATATATACAGGAATCAAAATGATACCAGTGTCGATATTCGCTAATAAGCGGAATGGGGAATGTTGTACGTAAAGTGGCCACTCAACCCAGCCAATGACAGGTCATAAGCCCTGTAAACGCTCGAATATCGATAATCCTGAATTTGAAAAAAATTCTACCTCATCTCTGTAGGAATATTGATAAAAAAATAAAATATTTGAGTAAATAATAAGAACCATAGTATTTCTCTTTAAAAAAGAAAATAATAAACAGCTCTATAAACAGTCAATTATCGGATGCTCAGACGTTGGTGTTTATTATGCATAACGATAATGTATAGGTTTAAACGTTGGTTCACAAATATACAATAATAAATGTTAAGATTACATAAAAAGCTTATACTCGACAAAAAAAAACAAAAGCAATGGGCAAAAATAAATTGTAAAAAAAAAAGTCAATCTTAGTTTATTATTCTAAATCTGTAATACTATTCTGGATACAAAACTAACTTAGTATGATACTTACTAGTTAAATTCCTATCTAGGAACTAAAACCCAAAAGCCTTTATAAATATTCATAAAACTACAAAGCAAAATAAACATTTGTTAGCCAATTTGTTTCACAAAGAAATATTAAATAAATCAAATTTAATCGCCTTTGCTATTTTCAGTTTAATATGGTTAAAAGTAATATATTTTGTTGAATTATTTAGGCTTGATAGTTTCTACTTAAATCCTTGTAAACAAATTTAGGATTCAATGTCTAGGAAGTTTAACAAGATTAAGATATATTTCAACAGGTGACACAGGATATTTTTAAAATGACAGATTATAAGCTCTGTAAATGCCCAGACTTTCATTTTACTTTCTTAAAAACTTTTTTTCATTGGTCGAAAAACCTGGCAATGATTTATGTTTCTTGCCAAATTAACCATAATTTGTTTACAATATTTTTTTAAAACAAGAATATATTTTATTAAAGTTCAGATGACTAAAAAAATCAATTAAATTATTGTTAATGTGAAATTTGAATCTGCTTAGTTTAAAATACTAATATAAGTTTCAAGCAAAACGAATCATAGGAGAAATCAAAGGTTCAACTTATTAATTTATGTAATTTATTTGGCTTTAAAATTTACCTTTTAGTTTTTACATAAGACGAATCGTATTTTTTAAAATTCTGATCATGAATATTAAAAGGGTCTTGTAGGTTATTCTGATAAAAGATTATTTAATTATTTTTTGACACAGTACGAGTATTTGTGTAGAGTAGCTTTTAGTACAGCCTGCGTATTAAAATATGACACAGACGTCGTTGGCCTGGTGTGGCGTCTGTTTTCAAATCTGGCGTCTTGATGAAGAATGGAAGCTCCGGTGCGGGAAGCTTTCACGACCACCGGACCGCTTTCAATCATACACCCCGAACAAGACATTTACATTTACTTCCACTGCCTGGAGTCGAGGCGTCTCTCGCGCTGGTTGGTTGGAATCTGAAAAACAAACCAACATGTCTTCGCAGGATACGTTGTGTGATATATTACGGTTCCGATTTATGCACATCCATACAAAACATTTCCCACATCAGAATTGTGATGAAATTGTAAACAGACAGGTTTTTTTGTGAAGAGAATTCAGATTTCCCATTTTGAATGGCACGTCCAAGTAAATAATAGCTTAGAATTTAGACGTAGGTACTTCAGTATAAAATATTTATCCCCGTCTACATGAAGGGTACTAGAAATAAAGAATTGAAGTATAAAATTAAAACAAAGTGTTTTATTTATACAATTCAGTATAAAATTAAAGTTGTGACATGCAACATTTTTAAGTTTTCACACCTCTTGGACATTTAAATGAATTTACAAATATTCAGTGTTAACAAAGGCTGTGTCCGTTTTTTTTATATTTCAAAACGAGCACCAAAATATAATAAAAGTAATACGTCGATCGAATCAGTTATAGAGCGAACTTTTTTTGCTCTATAATATATTGTGTTTGCTTTTACGTTGCATGTATTATTTTATTTGTTTACAAGCTTTCAAAATGGAATGTCAAGTAGACGAAAGTGAAGATTTTGGACGCCTGTTTCTATTCACGTTCAACCCAGGGAATAAAGCTGCTCGCGTTATTCGCACAGTGTACGATGAAGATGATATAGATTATTGACTAATTTGTTGTACAATAATGTACAACACTTAATAATTTGTGATTGAAAACATAATTTGCAAACACAAATTAAGGTCCGAAGGGGGTACTATTAAATTTTTAATAATATTTTTGAAACGACTTTTTTGTTAACCTAACAAGTAAAAACATAAAAATATAAAATATGGAGTAAATAGCTTGTTACTTTCATTACAAGAAGTATTTGAAAAAAAGGATTCAATTATAGTAAACACATTTACCCTTGTGCGTGTTATCCATACATATAAAAGGCAATGTTCGTATGTGCGTCCTTGATAGACTAAATAACTACTAAACCGATTTACGTGTGGTTCTTTTCAAAATGATGAGATTTGGGGATTTTAATAGCTATTAAAAAAATTAAGAGCGGAAATGTTTTATTTATAGATCTTCAGAGCTGCATTTGGCTAGAACTCATATGCTAAAAAATTAGGAGGATGTTATTTTATTGTACAAAAAAGGTTGTGTTCGAATGTTTATAAACAACAATAATTTTTTATGGATCCCATATAGATCTTTCCTTAAATTCTTTATAATTTCTACACATTCATTTCTTTTTACTGGATTTTTGTATTAAAATGTTCGTCCATTATTACTATAGTATTTGTAAAAATATTTTACGACATCCAATAATCAATATAAAACGGTCTGATTTAGATTCATATTTAGTATATTCCATTTGATTCTTATTGTATTTTTCTTACACACATAATACGTCTCCAACCATCAAATAAAAATAAAATATTTTTTACCGAGGCACTCAAAGTTAAAATCTCATTCAAAACTATTTACAAGGAAGTATTTATTTGTTTGTATACAAACACGGAGCAGTAAAATATATTTTCCGTTAAAATATCACAACACTTCGCGCTATTTCAAACTCTTATTTACGAGACACTGAAGTACTAAAACACAGCTGTCAGTTTGTGAAAAGTGTGCAGTGGTAAATTGCCTCACCTGGAGATTACACGTCTACAAAGTAGTCATATAATAATTTCCATAAGTATAATAAAATCACGATGAATTATAATTAGCATTTGAAACTGCCGTATTGATGAACCGCTATTTTTAAAGCAATGGTAAATATTAATTGTCAACGTATGTAATTAGAAAAAAATATATATTCATTTAGTGATTAAACAGTTACAGGGCTTGTGACCTGTCATTTTTTAGGTTTAAGTGCCATTTTGCCTATATTTGATCATTTGCATTTCTTTAGTATTTCTATCTTACGATTTTTGTGACGTTAAAAAGTTTCTCTAAAATGTTCTCCATGTCTTTTGTGACATATTAATCTTTGTAACTCACTAGGGGATGAAATCCAGTCGTTGTCAACGAGTATTTGGACAAACTCAAAATATTGTTTATCTACATACTTAACATGCATTTCAATACCTACCGACACCAACTCAAAGTTTAAAAAAAAAACTTTTTTTCCAGCATCCCCATCGGTAATTATTATAAGTAGTTTAACTTTATCGACCATTTTAGTCACCGCACGCGGTTGTTAGGTACATAAAATAATAAAATGACTTATCAGTAAAAAAGATCAAATGATCTCGATCAAAGACCTTAACAAGTTAAAAAGCTGGAAACTTAATTGAAAGAATTATTTCATCTAAATACTAGGCAACGCCTGAAAATATTTTTCAATATTCATACTTCTTGTTGGACCATCGTTTTAACTCTTTAGGGGGTAAATTCCAGCCCTTGTCTTCAAACATTTAAATAAACTCAAAGTATCAAATAGAACATCATTTTCTAGGTAATCTTTTTATATTTCAAAAAGTATTATTTAAGTATTACTAAAATTATTATGTTTAGTACGATCATAAATTAAACACATATTTGTCAATAAATTATCTTTGAAGTTTATTTAAATAAGTATAATAAGTTTTTCAAAACGGAAGCTATTTTCAGGGGAAGTGTACAAGTTTGGATTTTTTCTAAAGGAAGAGACTATTGCAGGAGACTGCTGCGAGATATTGCATAGATTTATATACTATTAAGCGTGTAATCCAGATGTTTATAAAAATACTATTATTTTGGGTATTCTTTTATAATATGCATACTTCCATATTCCATTATGTTGTATCCTCATATAGTCAGGGATACGTTATTATTTTTTTGTAATACATATATTTTCATGATTAAAAAAAATAAAAAAATATTCGACTTTTTCGAAAGTTTGCTTTTTTCTCTCTCGTATTTTAAATAGGCTTGTAAGAAAAAAACTGGCCACCTCGGAACGATAAAAAAATGAATGACATTGTAATTAAAGCAAAAATTGCTCGGTGAAACTAAATTTATGACTTTTAATGAGTAGATATGTGTGCCGTGGGGTACTAGACACGTCGGCACATACCTATATACCTACCTCAAAACTTGGAGATAGGGCGTCGGTAGTGTATTTTCGTAACCGCTCGGGAGAATTTTTTCTTCAACTATGACGTCATAGTAAAGATATGATGTCCTTAACTTCTGATTGTAATCGTGGCTTGAGTGGTCTAATGGTCAGCGCGTTTGCCTATCATACCAGACAGTTTAGTTCCAGACACGGTATAAATATTAATTGAAAATAGTGTTAAGTTCCTAAACTAGCTTCGGAAGCGTAAGACTGAAAAATTTATCTTTATTTAGCAAAAATATAATCGAGATACGCTGTTGTTGATATCTTAATGCATTGCCCTATGTACCATGATGTGCAAAAAAGGGAATTATGATGATGAGATAAACCAATTTTTTGAAAAAAAATCGATTATAACGGGTTAAAAATATTTTATATGATGTATTTTAGAAAATACAAATGCCTTAACACATACATCCATGAATACTTAGAACCTTTTTTATTTGATATTTATTGTTAAGCTTTAAAGTGGGCTATAAATCTTTTCATATGAATAATTAAACGTTTTAGTTAACAATAAGTGCTTTTAACATGAACATTAAGCTTTTTCTAGACTCATAATTCTAGTTCCAGTAGCAATTAATATCACTTAAGAATGCTTATTAATTATTGTAGTAATCTCTACTTGGTCCCTGTATGGAATTTTTTCGGCAAATGACGAGATTATAATCACGTTTGCAAATTCTTTTTTGGATAAGGTGTGAACGGTTTTGGGATATGATTATATGAATTTATGTTATAACAATGAAACCAAAGGTATTACCAAAGCATTAATGTTAAATTTAATTGCTATAGCTTTGTTAAATTATGAGAATAAAATATTTATTTAGGAATATAATATTGTCACGGAATTTGGAAAGTACACTATAAGTGACTAAGTGTAAATTGTTCAAAAACCTGAAATAAAGTTGAATAAAATTCGTGTTTTTTGTTTGCGCCTAGTTCTACTACAACTCTTTTCTTATTTTTATTCATGTAAAAATGTAGAGTTCATATTTTAAAAATGATTCTAACCAAAAATATGAAACTAGTTATTCATAGATGGCGCTTTTAATATTTTTTATTGAAAAAAAGTCATTTTTACGTTTATTTTGAATGGAAATTTTACAAAACTTGGTTTTGCGGAAACTTTACTCTATATTGATTGTTACAAATATCATGACAATGTAATTTAGGTTCTTTTAACAAAATGGTGTACAAAACAGAAAATAACTTATCTTTTATCGAATTTTTATTTACAATAAACGTGAAAATTGCATTTTTCAATAAAAAAATATAAAAGCGCCATCTATGAGTAATTAGTTTTATATTTTCGTTTAGAATCACTTAAATGAATTTTTTTTTTAATCATCAGATCATTTTCTAAATGTCATAAATAACTTGTGCTGGAAAAATGGGAATTGAGTTGTGGTAAAGTGGTATTACCTCGAATCTTTATTCCATGAGTCTACAACTCGCTTTTATCACAGTTGTTTATTTTTTATGTTCGGAATATAATAACATTTTCTTATAAAAAATGGAAAAAAGTATCCAAATCAATAAATTACAGTGCAATTTTTGGTACAATTTTTGGTCAATAAGTTACAAGATGGGAAAGAATTATAAAATATTTTTCATATGGATGTTTTTTGTAGTTATTCATTGATAAAACTTCATAGTTAATGACATGGATAAAATTATGCATAAAATTGCGAATAAAATTTCTTGTTTAAGTTTCACTTTATTTAATTTTGACCAACGAGCTCCTTCCCCCATGAGGCCATCTTCAGAAATGGTAATTTTTTTACTACATTTTAAACTTTTATAATATTTATCAGAAAGTTTGGGTATAAGAAGATCACTGTAGTATTTTATTAGGGGACAGAAAACATAAATATTATTACAACGGTTTGCAAAAACTGTTCATTTTTCAGAAAGTTTTATACTGAAATTGTGTCCTAGTAATTTTTACAATTCTAATTATTTAAGGTAATGGTAAGGAAAGAACATATTTATGGAAGTTAAAAGAAGAACCTTAAAAATATGTAAATTTCTCTACCATAAAATCAAAGTATTGAGCTAAGTTAATCTGCTAAAAAGTGTATTTCCTACTCTGTTACTTCTTCCACCTGTCTGTCCCTTAATTAAATATTTATGTGATCTTTTTAAACCCGAACCTCGTAACAAATATTCTAATAGCTTAAAATGTTGTAAATAATTTACCAGTTCTCAAAATGCCTTCTTAGGCAAAAGCGCTTGTTGGTCAAAATAAAATAAAAGTGCAACTAAACCAAGAAGTTTCATCAATAGTTTTATTTGTAATTTTATCGAAATCATGAAATATTTAGCAGTTTCTAATCCGCACCCAGTAGTGCATAGGATTTTGAATTAGCTTCCCAATTGCAACGTATCTTGATTATATAATCTTATGGGCTTGTGGTATCATATTATATTTCTTTGCTTTAACTGCATAGAGTAATAAAAATATTAAATAAAGGAATGGCCCACGCTTAGACGTTGAAGTTTTTGCCGACATTTTTTCAGAGTTGCGGTCTTTTCATTAGTTTAATCTTTCCCTTACTGTCCCCAAAACATCCACGCGTTACGGTGCTGTGTAGTCATTACACATGCAAGAAATGAAAGATTTTAAATCAGAAACATGTAATATTCATAGACAATTGCTTCAATTATTTATAGTTGAATTCAAAAGTGATATAATTTTTAAACCAATTGCTTAAAACATGAAAAAGTCATTAGCTCATGCTCATTATTATCATTCGTAGCGTGGGGGAAATAACCACCCGTGACGAAATTTGGGAAGCTACTGACGGAGTTTGGGAGAATTCATCTGACTGAATTATTTCACAGCACTGGATTTCACCCCCCATCCCGAGGGGGTGAAATCTAGTATTTTGTCTATGAACATTTGGACAAACTCAAATATTGTAATGAAACCAACTGCTCCAAGAAGAAGTTCAAAAATTGAAAAATTGTTTTCAGGCGTTGCCTAGTCTGTGAAATAATTCAGTCAGATGAATCTCTTCACAACAATAAAGGTTTCAGCTCTTTAACTTCACTAAAATCAACAGATGGAAGAATTGAAGAAATATGGATGTTCAAACATAGGCAAAATGGTGAATGTTACACAGTGTGTAAAGTGGCCACTTAAACCAGCCAATGACAGGTCATAAGCCCTGTAAATGCTTTGACTTCCATATTCTCTTATTTAAGGTATTCTCCATCCCTGTTGTAATTTGTTGATAATAATAATAATAATATTTGTAATACGAATCATCATTTCGTCAGTACGACGGAGTTAAAAAATGTATTAAGCCGTTTTCAGATCCAATAATTTACAAGTCACCCGTTAGTTGGTTTAACCGGATATATAAAATAACGTCCAGAAATACAAATCAAGCATCCACATCTTTAAAGTCATCTGCGCACGTTCATAAAGTGCAGATGGTTCATCCGCATACAATATATTCCTCTTATAAATATAATATATAAAATAATATTAAAATTCAACGTATTTCTATATCAGCTTAGGTATTGCAATATTATTTATTTTAATAAGTGCTAGTGTGTCGATATAAATTTATTATTAATTGTGTTTAAATAAAACGTTCTATTTTTTATTAGTATTCAAATGTACATACATTTATTTATAAACATATTATATTACATTGTAGTTCACTATAAACTGTTATGTACAAAAACCAAATAAAAATGTAACAAAACAAAATAAAACAAAACCTCAAACAAAAATTTAATATGAACAACTAATAAAATACTAAAAAGTTCGCATTGAAATATTTCAATATTAGATGGAATTGTACCTGATAAAAATATTGTTTTTAAAACCCCTAATGAGGTGTTATTTTATAACTGGGAAGCGCTCAAACAAAACACCAAAATATACGCTCCATGGAAAATTTAGATGACTTTTTAATTTTCTTGTATTATATAAAAGAAAGTGTTATTTTTGATATCATTATCGTTTCAGAATGTAGATTACATAAAAACTATAGACCTAAACAAATTTCAGGCTACAGCGAATATCACTCGGAATATACTGTTAATAAAAATAATGATTATATGAATACTTATTATATTACATACAGACTTATATATTATGAAATATATATACTTATAAATTACATTTATACTTAAAATAACAAACATGCATTATTAATTTATTTCACAACACTTCTAAAGATATTTGAAGAAGGTATATATGTGTACACTTTTGCAAATACGTTCCCATATTATTCTTTTTCTACCGCATCATATTGGTTCCTTAGAACAGGCATTGCCTATATAGGAACCGATAGAACCTTTCAAGTATTCCGCTATACCGCACTCCTCCACTTGTTTGATTTATCCTTAGTGTTTAAGTGGAATATTTGTCTATTAAGTGATTTTTCTAATTTATAAATAAATCAAATAAATAAATTTATCTTAAATACTCATCAATTCTTCAATTCACGAGTTCTGTAACTAAATTTGGAAATTGGTACTAATATAACATAAAAACTTGTTATTGTGATTAGATAACCTGGATATCAATATTCTGTCCAGCCCAAATATATAAATCCGCGCTCAGGTACAATCTGATTGCAGTGAAAAATCTTAAGTTTGAGAAAAATAACATTTAAATTGTCATCTCACTGGGAATCGATCCAGTAATTCGCATGCTTTAGACAAACTTCTAAGCTGTGACACTCCTAAAGCTCTCAATTACATTTTTCAAAGTTTTTTCAGCCGACGAACTAAATGAATTGATAAAAACCATAAAATATTGTATTAAATTTCATTTTTACCTTCTTAATACTTTAATTAATGCAGGTGTGAAAATATTTGTATTATAAAAAAAATTTAACCCCCATTGTATTTTTATAAATCCAAGTAAAATATGGGTTAATAACTTGTGCCTTACTAGGTCGCTTTTATGTCTTAGTAGCATTTTTTTAACTAAATATGGAAAAATGCTCCGATAAGGTAAATATTTTTTATTTAGGCTGCTCTGAAATTACTTTCATCATTCGTAAAGCCTTGATTAAAACCACACGCTTCCGCTCTATACAATATAGGAAACTTTTTCTGTCTTACCCCTGAATGAAATTCCGTTCTTGTTGGAGCTTTTTTTTTATTTAACTTATTTTACAGCTAGTAATATCATATTTATTAACCTGAAAAAAAAACACTTTATGTTAATGAATAGAATGAATATTTTAATGAAATAATAAGAACGGAAATATTCTTATAAAAAATAAAGATAAACAAAAATTAAAATCTACTTAAATATAAACTTTGTACTTGAAACAGTGTAAGCTTGTTAATTCCAAATAAAAAAATCTACCGATTTAACTACAGCACTAAACTATAATGTAAACATAACGTTATTATGTTGTTACTAGGTAATCTGAGAAATTATAATGTCTTTTGTATAATGTTTAGCGTGCTGACAAAAATCCGATTTTCAATGTTTGACAGCAAAGTTACTGCTTGACAAATTTTTAATAATAAAATTCTTTAGAAATTTGGATTGACTGTACATAAATATCAACAAATCACAAATGTCTTACTATATTTTTATGATGAAAACCGAGGAGTAATCTTAGAGTCTCCCAGCATCCCTTACGTTAGTGTAAACACTAATATTACCTTGTTCTTTGCGGTCAGTTCTGTTATATAATGCAATAATCAGAGCATGAAAACAGGAATGTACCACATGTACTAAACTCACTGAACTATAAAACCCACACAAAATCGCAAACTACATTTTCTTTTGTCCACGACAATGCCGCATTCAGGGAGTCATCTCAAATTGGGACAAAGCATTGATGGCAGTCTTACTAGTAAGATACAATACTGAGGACTTAGATAGTAGAATCTTGTTTATGCTTGTAAAATCACCATGGATACAGCATCGTGTACCTATTGACTGCCTTTTGTTGACATTGTACATTGTTCTGTTTCGTTGGAAAGGAGAGGACGTTCAGAGTCTTGAATTGTATTCAGAAAGGAATACCGGAACTACATTGAGGCTATTTAACTTTTTTTCTGAGTTAAACTCAATAGTTCACTTTATTACAGATCAAAACATTTATTTTAAATTAGATTAAATATTTTCTCTGCGACGTAACAGCAGTTATGCATGTTAGTTGCTATTACAGTGTGAAATTTCGATACTCATAAATTAATTTAAGTCACACTGGCTGAAAATACTATTAACGGGAATTAATTATTGACTATTCGTAATTTTAAACAGGTTTTTGGTTTTGGATTTATAATAATATTATTTATTTATTTATTTTATTAGGTAAACAAACAG
Source organism: Micrasema longulum (assembly GCF_059751315.1). NCBI lineage: Eukaryota > Metazoa > Arthropoda > Insecta > Trichoptera > Brachycentridae > Micrasema > Micrasema longulum. Next base: position 383,556 of record NW_028277421.1, read on the forward strand.
TACGAACACAAATATTGCCAATTTCTTTGTATATTAGTGTAAGAAACTCATGCACACACCAACAAAATTGTTTGCACTTAATATAATAATTTAAATTATGTTCAATATAATAAATGTAAAAGAACGAAATGAAAAAATATGTATATGTTAATAAAGTTAAATATCTGCTTCTCTCAAAGTTTCTATAATTTATGGCCTAAATTTACATACATTGTCACAAAAAATATCAGCCTCGGTAAATATATATAATAATTTTAAAAAATTGTTGGACCCTTTCTAATTAATACTTACATTATTTAAATGACATGAATTAAATAATTACATGTCGTTTAAATAAGGGTAAATAAGGACTTAATACAACCTTGAAGTATAAAAACCATCATAAAAATTCACGTTATATCTCGCATATTGATAATAAAGTTTCTTAATTCATCCGTGGTGTAATAGTTAAGTTGCTTGCCTTAAAAAAACTTGCCTCCAGGTAAGTTCAGAAAATTAGAAAAATGTGCTTTTTCTCAAGCTTTAGTGTTCCGTGCTGTATTTTACCGATGTGATAAAAGCTTGACGAAAAACATTAAATATGTGAGTACACACATTTCACAGAAACATTAAAATTACATTTTCTCCTATAAGGATTCTTTTAAAATTTTAGCCAGTCTTTTAGGTCCAGGAATATTGTTTTATTAAGTAAGTAATATGAAGGTCTTTAATAAGAACTCCTTATTCCAAACCCCGAGTACCTGAATGTAATGAAATGAGACATATTAAACCTGCCAAACAAAACGGAAACCTGAAAAATGAATACTTTTTTTTTTCATTTTAAAATTTCTGGTATGATGGCGAATTAAGTCAAAGAAAATAAGGGTGAATTAAGTTAAAAAAAAAACAGATAAAAGTTTAAACTGGAATAAACTTTTTTTCTAAAAAAATAATGAAGTGTAGCAAGTTTTGACGATATTGATTCATTTGTTTATTTTAATGTAGTTTTTACAATTACTTACATTCTATTACAAATAGCAAATGAAAAAAAAAACAATAATAAAAAATCGCGTAGCAAAATTTGTCGTTGAAATACTATGAAAATACAATGATTAAGAAAATTTTCATCAGGAGTTTTTTTTTTAAAATGGCCTCAATTTCATTTTTATTTCTCATTTTTTACCAATCATTATAATGCATAAGTAATTGCATTGGTAAATCTTGGTATTTCAATTTTTTAATTTGAGAAAAATCGTCAATTTTAACGCTTTTCACCACCAGTACAACAACAACCAAGTACGTAAAAATAGCCAACCTTGATGAAAACTGAATTTGGGAACCCTTGCGACGTAGTCAAATGCGTTAACCACTATATCAATGAAGTAAATTAATTCGTTTTTTATTTAAGTTAGGTCTAAATGAGATTGATCGGTTCAGTTACCCGAGCAGTGTTGGCTTGAAAATAATAAGCAATATTTACTTTAAAATCGAAAACATGTTTCTAAAATGTTTAAAATGAAACATGTGTATTTTATTCGAAGTACAAAATAAAAAAAGGCAAATCCGAATATTTCTAGGTACTCAGATGTCACCTTTTATTTATTAGTTGCCATTCAGAAGCCTATGATGCTTTAGTAAATGGTCTGTGCACACACATAAATAATTTCAACCCTATCTCATAAAAATAATTAAAATGCACATGGTATCACGGCTTCGGGCGGATTGCATAGGGAAATACTCCCGCTTTAATGCACTATTTCTGTTCTCTGTTCGGTGTTCGTAGGTGCGTGTTTATGCTGCGAGCATGCACTCGTGCACTGTATTCCTGTATTGTGCCATATGAGTGTGCATACAATTGGGGCCCAGATTACGGGGACAGTCGTAGCCAACTAGGAAAATTAAAAATAATTCAACCCCAGCAAATTATTGTTTCCGTAAAAAAATGTCATTGGCCAATGACAGGTCACAAGCCCTGTAAATGCCTAGACTTCCATATTCCCTTCTTAATAATGCTTTCCCTCTCTGTTGCAACAAATTTCGATCTAAATAACTCCCTAAGGAGGAAATCCAGCCAGTCTGCAAACATTTGGACATACGCAAAACATTGTTTAATTAACTAACTGGTAAAAGAAGAAGTATAAAAATTGAAAAATGGTTTTTAGGCGTTGCCTAGTATGTGAATTGGTTCAGCCGGATGAATCTTACCCACATGATAAACGTGTCAGCTCTTTAACTTCACAAAAGTCAACAACAACATATGGAAGAATTGAGGAAATGTGGATGTCAAAACATAGGCAGAATGGTGAATGTTACACAGTGTATAATGTGGAAACTTAAACCAGCCAATGACAGGTCATAAGCCTTGTAAATGTCAAGACTCACATATTCCCTTCTCAACAATATTTTCCCTCTCTGTTGCAACAATTTATATCTAAATAACTCCCCAAGGAGGAAATCCAGCCAGCATGCAAACATTCGGACATACGCAAAACATTGTTTAATTAACTAACTGGTAAAAGAAGAAGTATAAAAATTGAAAAATGTTTTTTAGGCGTTGCCTAGTATGTGAATTGGTTCAGCCGGATGAATCTTACCCACATGATAAACGTGTCAGCTCTTTAACTTCACAAAAGTCAACAACAACATATGGAAGAATTGAGGAAATGTGGATGTCAAAACATAGGCAGAATGGTGAAGTTAGACAGTGTGTAAAGCGGAAACTTAAACCAGCCAATGACAGGTCAAAGGCCCTGTAAATGTCAAGACTTACATATTCCCTTCTCAACAATATTTTCCCTCTCTGTTGCAAAAAAAATACATTTAAATAACTTCTTAGGGAGGAAGACCAGCCAGTTTGCAAACATTTACTTAAAACATTGTTGAGAAAATAAAGCGATTGAATTTTTATTTTTATGGTAAAGTATTTACACTGTATCTTTGCATACATTTTTTGTTTTAGAACATTCGTACACACACAACATCGAAATAAGTTTTGTTTCGTTTAACCGTAAGCGGTTGAATTATTTTATGCAAACTAAAGTTTTAATAAAATGTGTCGTTTGTTTTATGTGTTTTATAAAGAAAAATCCAATAAACTTTCAACCGAAGAAAACATAAGCCACTAAATTGGAAACGGTTGCCCTTCACTGAATCCATTTCGTTTCATTTCATCCAAGAGTACAAGTCACAAACATCATGGTTTTACGATACCTTTAAAAAGTTAACATTTATTGAGATGAAAGGTAAAAGCGTTATTATTTTAAAAATAAACAGTATCTAATAAATATAAGGAACGAATAATTCTTATTTTCTTGTAACGAATGATTAAGAGGATATGCTGAAGGTAAGAATTTTGACGAATATGTATTCGAAGATTGTCTTTCTGTCGCTCTCTCGCAGATGCTTCCCCGATACAGTGGGAAAAAGACAACTGTACGACCCATTTCCCGCAACTCAAAACTAAACTAATTCATATGTTTTTTTTAGAAAGAGCTTTACAATGAAATTTTTGGTGTCCTCTTTAATTTTTATTAATTATCATATTTGTATACCGTGCGTCCGAAGACGCGGATAAAACTGGGCATTTTTTTAGGTTTCTAGATAGTTCTAGTTCCCATAAGAAACTTTTTTCAGAATGGTGAGAGGTTTTATTGACAGCTCAGCCATTTTAGAGAGTATCAATATTTATGTTCCTGGTGGTTATCTCCGACAACGTCAAGCGTCAGCACAGACTGTTTTACCTCCCGGCTTCTAGAACTTACCTGCGCCTAGTTATGGTGATTGGAAGAACAGTCGGGCAGCTGAACATTACCTCTTTTGAGATCAACATCTTTCACATCAGTGAAACTATGTTTAAGAGACAAATACTCTTGCTATTGGAGAGTTGTTGACTCTCCTTCTTGCTGCTGCGGATTTCCTAACCAATCTTCTGAACACATCCTGTGGTCTTGTCCCTTTCCCCTTCTCTATGATTACCGAATTCAGCTTCTCGCTACTATCCGTGGCCCTGTTATAGGTCCTGTCGGATATACAGATCTGGTGGCTTCTAAAAAGAATTTCAAGGCTTTTAATTTTTTTTTGTAATCATTTCGGCGAATTGATCATGTCCAATCAATTTAATCCCAGTCAGTGAAGAATTCACTTCCCTCTCTTCTCAATCCAATGAAGTACATATTATGTACTTCTGGATTACTTTCTTTCAGCACAAAGATGCTAAGGCTGCCAGATTTCAGAGAGCTCCTTCGGGCAGCTTTTCTCGTTTGACAACGAGCAAATTTTCCGTGTATGTGGGCACCGCCAAGGAGACTTATGTCCTCAGATGCGGTGTGTGGTGGGCAAGCTGCTATTGGAGAGTATTATACCCTAATAATATGTTGTCCCCATATAACGCCTTAAATATTTTGTTTTTTGTTATGTTATTTTGAATTTGTGTTTTAAGTAACCACTTTCTACACTGTGTAAAATTTACCAATTTCTCTGCATATGAACCATATTTACATTTTTGGAACTTGTATAATATTAACAAGTTCATGGGTGTTAGAAGTTTCAAACAAAGGCGGAATGGCGAAAGTCTAAGTTTTATTTAAGACAGGTATTATCTTCGTAAAAATCTCTACCTAAGTTGACAATCAATTTATAATGCAACAATTTATAAAACTAATGTTTTCTTTCTCATTTGCAGGCTATTGATGTATAAATTCTCACTGATACATTGTATATACGTATCAATAACAGTAAACTTGCTCCTCATGCTTAATTTCGTATAATAAATACCAGTACCTAGGCACTTAAATAAATAAATAAAAATCCCCCTCTATTTATTCAGTCTCAAAGAAAATTAAACAAACCATCTAGATAAAATGTTGCATGGATCAAATTAGATTGATATTTAAAGGGGCAAAATGTAATACACATATTTTGACGCGGAATTAATGCAAATCATTTTTTTTATCCAAACAAATACACATATTACTGAAAAAAATAAGGTATCCTTAACTCTATGAGGTCAAGAGCCCTGTGTTGAGTGGGGATACAACATAATGGAAAGTGATAGTATGCATATGCCTGCAATGATACAAAATCCAAATATGTCCGCTTCTCTTGAAAATGGCTTACGTTTTAAAGAACTTAACATGTTTATCCAGGACACTGAACACACTTGGAGCCGCTAAAGAGAAATGTCTGTTTTTGGTATTTAATAATTCAAATTACAGAAAACCTCGTACGAGCGTTCTGCTCGAATCTTATTTTGTAATCGCGTGAGCAGAAATGTGTCAACGATTCTTTTGGAAAATAAATTCACATTGCCTTGAGAAGACTAGAAATATCCATGTTTGGCTTTGAATCTTATAAAAATACAAAAATCTTCAGACAGAGCTTCTAATAGCATGTGCCCTATCAGCAAGTTGATTTTATATTTTGTACGGCTACTATGCTGAACGTGGTGATGAAGGAAGGTGATTTGCATGTTAATGTTTTTAGTGTCGTGACGAAGAGACGGGTTCATCCCGAAACCATTAGACATAGAAAAGTCAGTTGGTGATTATATGCAAATATATCGACTAACATTTACATGTAGGTAGGTACTATTACTTAAAAAAAGTTAATGTTTGTTTATAGGGGAAAAAATAAATGGTCACATTACTAATCATAAATTATTTTTGTAAAAAATACTAGGTATTTGATGACGAAATCGCTTTCATCAATTTATATGTAAAAAAAAAACTGTGTTTAACATAATGAGGAAATTCATTGTTTAAAAAAAAAACGTTTATTACACAAGACTATCAAACAAATCGAAAATTAAAAAACATAATTGGGTTTCGTATTATCATTGATATGATTTTTTTAAAGTTTTGTAATTTTAAAATTACTCCCTCCGCGACGTCACTATTTGTCGATACAAGGCCGACTACATCCTTGTTGTCGATAAGTTATCCTGTTCTTGTCCTTCCCGGAAACCTGAAATCTATCTAACGCTGTAGTTGATTGGTTGATTATCAAAAACTTGTGATGTAGTTCCCAGTAGTTCATTTTTATTAACATTTTTTTTATAATTTTCTTCACACAAACTTACGTTGTACAATTAAATGCTTTTATTTTTACAACGTGTAAGAAAAGATGATTTATATATAATTTTCTGTAACTCTGAACTTCCTCGTTCCATTTTAATATTCAATATTATAAAATGTAAAAGTTTCATATTTTTCTATCAACTAGCGAAAATTGGTTTGAGTTTGAAGTTAACATCGTGACACTGTAAAAAGAGCCATCTTTTGGACAACATGTAAACCTACTACCGTTTGTATGTTCGCAGATGTTTGGTGGGAAGAACTTTAAAATGATTCTGAGTTTTTCCGCTAGATGGCAATATAAGAATTAATTTTGTACCAGCTTGATTTTTCACAATGAAGCGTCGACTTGTTATTTTCTAAATAAATATTTGTAAGTTTTTAAGCCTAATTAAAGAGAAAAGAGAAAAAAAAAATGTTAAGATAAAAAGGTTATTTCAAGTCCGGATTATTTTTTTATATTTTCTGTACTAACCCTTATCTGCATCGTGTGTAGGGTACTGAATTTTTTAATTGTACCTAAACGTATTTAAGTGCAGCACAGTGTTTTGATAATTAAAAATAAATAGTTCGTCGATCGTTTTTATAATTGTTTTCTCTATAGTATATTTACTCATATCTCATATGCCACTCATTGGAATACTAAGTATCTTTTACTGTGTCAATACTTTAGAAATGTACCGTCAAACGTGACAATGTTGCCCAGTTTTACCAAACTTTTACAATATCATAAAATTTTTGTACAAGACTACTCCTATTCATTTTGTTGAATGGTGAAACTAATTATTCTGAGCATTTATACAAGTAAACAACGTTTGCTTTTCTTCTATTTGTGCAATTTTAGAAGACAAAACATGCTGGGCAAAATTATCTCCACTTTTTGACAATTTTGCCCACTTGGTAATTAACTGTTATCTTTTGTTTTAACATCCTTATCATACGGTATATTTCTACTTTTTTGGCGAAAAGGGCTGTTTATGTTTAAATAATAGGATCATTGAGGCATTACTATTATAAAATCAATGCAAAAAGCCGGTGGGCAAAATTGTCAATTTTTCCATACAATGCGGATTTGTGGGCCAGGGTTGGCACATAATTGGATTTTTAACAAAACCAAAGGAGTTTATCTCTAATCCTTTTAATTTGTTCGTGTTTGACTATGCATAAGCCAGTAAATAAAAAATCGCTTTTGAATTTTTTTTACAAACCATTTCAGTTCTGATGCGATTTTCGTAATTTAAGGGGCAAGCTTTCAAAACGATTTTTCTTTAAATATATGTATAGAAAACAAAAAACAATTTTCATTTTGAATTGAGTACAGTAGTGTAATTATTTACTAGATTACCCATACTTTGAAATTGTATTTTATGTACAGAATTCATAATATTTTCTATGTTTTTTGTATTATTTTTTTTATAAAAAATATTTATTCAAAAACATTTAAAATGAAAAAAAAGGTCTTCTTAATTTTACAAAAAAAACTGGCAAATATTAAGTAAAACTTTCTGAAATGTGGTAGGATATTCTTAAATTTTTAAAAATAGTTTAAATTGTTTTTAAAAGGTAAAACTAAAAATTGGTTTTGGTATAATCATTTTTAATTTACTCACAAAAATGACCCAATCTTGCAGTTTTTAAGGATTACATTGAATTTATGAAAACCTTGACGAAAAATGACAGGTTCAGGCAAAGATTTCACTATGTCACAATTAAATATATCAGAAATATCCTCAACTTAAGGCCGCACAAAGCACCATTACGTTTGCGTCTTACAAATGACAAAACGATATTAAAATTATGGTTGTTGATACTCTGATAACTTGACCGACATAATATTTGTCATTTTGCGTATCAACAGTGTTAAACATTACTAAAACGAAAGCGCCTTCTTTACCATTATTAATTTCAAGCGGATTTAACCAATACCGATCTACATCGATGTTGGACACTGACACTGTTTTTTCGTTTTTCTCGGCCGAAGATTCGGAGGCACGGTGTTCATATTTGTCGTGATGACATATGATGGATGTCTAGAAATCTGTTGATTCATCAACTGAGTAGGCATTAGAGTCCGTTGTTTCCGTGTCGCTATGACATTTTTTTCAATGTTCTTCTTTATAAGATGTAGGTATCTTTTGATTTGCGATGGAACTATCAAAATTTACTTACCAAATGTAATTCTAATGATACTTTTCTTACTTTAATACATGTTTTTGTTAAGGATTTAGGCAGTGGGCAAAATTGTCACGGCTGGGCAAAATTGTCATGTTTGACGGTAATAAGGAACTTCGTATTAGTAGACGGTATCTACTTATTTGTAGTTAAAAAATACAGTAATTTCAATCCAATAACAATTTTATTTGAAACTCACGCGTTATTTATTTCTTTCCTGTTATAACTAAGTAAAACATGTAAATGGCCAATTAAGTCAATAATAACAGGGCTGGACGAGAAGATTGACTATCAGATCACGTCCTTAAAGCGGTTTACCTCACCAGGGGGTAAGTTACCCTAAACACCTTCATAAATTCCCTTCTCCATGATACAAGAATATTAAAATGATTGCTATTTTCCATTCATTTTCGTAGCACGCTAATCGAAATAGCATAACAGGTATGTCAAATGCTATTGCTATGTGCTGAATAATAATACATATTCCATAATTTTTGTCTATAAGTACATGAAATTTTTGCTTTAGCTATTCGGTTTCCTCAAAATATATTATATTCATTGTCGTTTCCTCAAAATGTTTTTTTTGTTTAATTTGTATTTTTGCTGTAACTATATGATATTCTGCTTCTTAACTGCTAAATTTTTGATTTCATCATCATCATCATTTCCCTATCCGCATCCAGTGGTGCATAGTACACTGCATCGGTACTCGAATTGCAGCGTATCTCGATCAATATTATTACATGGAAGGTAAAGTAATCAGTCTAACGCTTCAAGTTCTAATCCAGTGACAATAAAAAATTGCACAAAAGCCCCCCACCACGTACCCGGGTCAGTTTTAGAGGCTATGTTACCTTTTATCAGATTAGTACATTCCATAAACGAATTTAAAACGGTTAATTAATATTTAAAATATTTAAATAAAAAAATCATTGATTCTCGTTATTTAGAATTTACATTACTTTTAAAACCAATAGTTCACACCCTCCCAGTCAGGAATAGAACCCGGGACTTCAAGCATGGTAGGCAAATAAGCCAACCACTACAATACTAGGCAGATTCCTTTTTCAGGATTTTTACTTGAGAGTAGTCATCGAGTCGAAAACACTCATCCGGGGTTCGAATTCCATTATTTTCACTGTATTATTCATCCGCCCGGATACATAGATATTGTAGCCACAATAAGCTCAACAATGTCTGGAAGCAATATTGATTTTTATTTTATGTTTAGAAATGAATAACATTAAAAATAAACAATGAATAATTGGTTAGCCGGTCTAAAATGTTGGCAGAAGCCTTTCATTTATACTAAAAATCTAAAATATCGCTTTGCCTGCGTTGTCAATGATTATTGTAACATTCAATTTAACAAATTCATTTATTAGTTAAAAATACCATTAAAAATTAATAAAGATTTCACGATGCTAATGTTAATAATTCCATCACTGCCACTGCACTGTATTGAACTAGCAGCTGGTTAAGCTCACCGACGGCAACAAACAAAAATGTGGCGATCCTTTTGTATAACATTTACTTAGCTCGTATAAGAGAACGTATTGTTTTGCGATAAGCAATCTTAGCAATATTTATTTCCAGATTATCTGTTTTTGTAAGGGTTGATATTTTGTTGCATTCACATTAAAACGAAAGCGACTAACATGGTCAGAAATGTAATATGACTGTAGGCGGTGTTATTTTTATTACGTTTCTTAATGGGGCTGTTTATCTGAGGGCAAATGCAGTGAGTATTTTTTTACATGAAATATTTGATTTATTATTTGGAACGGATGTAATGTTATGTTTTTCCTAGTCAAATATAAGAATTAAACAATATAAATGATTTAATCAACGAAGAAACCTTATTTTAAAAAACGAGTTACGTCTACCACTTATAAATTGTGTCAGATAAAAAATATATACAAAACTGTTTTTATTTTATTAAATGGTCTTTGGTTACAACACGAGGGTCTTACCACAACAATTAAAACATTAAATCGACGCATTGTGGAGAGGCTAATAAATAATTAGTCAAAAACAAACAAAATACCTTTTGTTTTATTACATATGGATGTCACAATGAATTGTTTCGCATTAATGTTATTTCATTGTCCGGGCGGATGAAGAATACCATATTCTGTGTGAAATAAAACAACAACTCCGGGCGAGTGTTTTTGCCCTTGGTTTTTTCAGGTAAAATTCCTGAAAAAGTAAATCTAGTGGAGATGAGTCCGCCTCGGGTTGCCATAAAATAACTGTTCACACTGCATTTTTTTAAAAAAATTCTGCAATTCACCTGAAGCGTAAGACCGATCACCTTTACTTCCTCTAACAAATAATATATATATATAATGCTGCATTAGATGTACAAATGCAGTTCGGATAAGGGCTTGATGATGAGTTATGATAATACATAAAAAAAAAAATATTCCAGCTTGATTAGGCGGATAATACAATACCAAACCAGACATATAACCAGTACAAAAAAATAGCAAAAGGTGGCTTTATTCTGTAACTAATTAGTTTTGTAAATTCATTCGATTGTATGAGAAGGGGCGAGAGCGAAATGCGATTTTGATTGCGTTAGAGTGAGATGGATATATGACGAACGAAAGAACTTATAAATCATTCAGAACAAATTTGTAAAGTACCTAAAATACAAGACCGGTCTTTCTTATGTATTAACTCTCGCTGCCTTCACCTACCATAGAATCACTTCTCTACAATGCCGCAGAATGTGTGCGGACCAACTACTGCTTCACAAAATTATGACAGAAATAGTTGACTGTGCAGAATTACTTGGTTTAGTAATAATACATGTTCCAGCCATGATTTGTAGACGGCACCATCTGTTTTATGACCACCTGAACTTATATGTATTGATATATATGGAATAAATGTATTATATTTTCTTTACCAACTTTGTGGAAATCTGTTATTGGTTCTGAGTTAATACACTATATCTGTTTGTTTACTATACATATGAATGTAGAAATGTTGGTTTCCAAATAAAATAAAATAAACGAAACTCATTTCCATACGTTGTATTATGTTTATTTTGTAATTTTTTGAAACTTTTTCACACCCTTTTAATTTGTAGTGTATCATAATTTATATTCTGCTTTTGTAAATAATGTTTTACTTAGTTTAAAATATAAACAACGTCTGTAAATAAATATCGTTAACTGCATGTCCCTAAATGAGTTTTTTACAAAAACTCCTTGGAAATAATATATAAAATTACATTTAGTATGTTTTCAATTAAAACGATTTTTTCAACGTATAATTATTATGGAAATACAATTAATTCGCATATTTTTAAATAAATAGGGATATTTTTTCAATCAAATTTATAATATTTTTTGAATAATACGTAGGAGTACGTAATGAAAGTATCTAATAATGCAGTGTTATTTGTGTATCTACTCGTATCTCACTGAAACAAAGATAATAAGGCTTAAGTCTTATCCTCATAAGACTCTGTTCAATGTTTGTTTGCCAAGGATTCTCCTCTCTCCTTCTGTATCTGAAAAGTTGTAATGCAACAAAGGGCAAATGCAGGACAGGGAACATATGAAAAAGTAAGATCACTTCAGAGATTTGAACCGCGAATCCCTGGATTTAAAGTTAAACCACCGATCTCCTAATGCGCTTAGAGGGAGAAAAGAAACTTTCTCGGGTAGAGATAAAACAAGTCTAGAAATGCACATTTCGTTTTGATAGAAATGTCGTCGTTACATACCATTTATTTTAAGTACCTATGAAATCTATGATAGATAATTTGCGAATATATGTGTACATTTGAAATTGAATTATTCATAAAATGTTATTAAATACAGGTAAACGTCATTATACGCCGGGGTTCCGCTCCGAGAGACACCGGCGAAAACAAATCGGCGTAAAATGAGCACAAATATATTGGTAGAAATAAGGTTAGGTTCCTTGTCGAAATGCTAAGAATAATCTAACATGTTTATTTTTTTAAAACACATACCATATGTTTTCAAAATAAATTATAAATGTATTTAAAAAATACAGTTTAAATTTGTTTACAAAATAAATAATAATCTCTTGATATAAATAATGATTTTTTAATAATAAATACTAACTGACCAGTTCGTCGGTAAGTAATAAATTAAACTATCACACTTTTTTGAAAAAAAGCATCCAATTTCATTTGCTTTGATTGTTGCTTCCTTTCTTGCAAAATCATGGCATAAACTACAAATATTTAAATATTCTTTTAATTTTAAAAATAATAAAATAAAAAATATAATCATACCCTTTTTATTTTTCTTAAAAACAAAATGAATACCTACGCGGAAACAATTTTACTCACACACAATAGGCTGCTTGCGTACACGGCAATAGAAGAAAACAACGTGTAAAAGTGTGTCTGCTATTAGAATCGCGGCGTTTACTGTCGTCTGGTGTCGGCCGAACTGGGGAATCTCACGCCGCGCCGGCACCAAATGGCGTAATTGTCAATCGGCGTAAATCGAACCGGCGCGAAACGACGTTTACCCGTATTTGTATATAACCACTTACCGACTTTTATATGTCTAACGGTTTCGACACGTACCCGTCTCTTCGTCAGAATACCAATTAAACTAACATGCAAAATAGACTATACACTATCACCAAATTTTATTTTTGTGCAAAAACCACGATAAAGGCGTACACTGGGTTTTGCATGCTGGTTTAATTGGTGTCCTGACGAAGAGATGGGTACGTCCCGAAATCGGTAGACATAGAAATGTCGAAGAGTGATTTTATACAAATATTTAATAACATTCAGTAAAATGTTTGACCACAAAGTTAATATTTTAAATATCAATTATGTGAAATATTTATTGTAAAAAATATTTTTTTTAGTCTCACAAGACAAGATTGTCGAAGGAGAAAGATTTACATGGATTGTATAATGAAACCTTTTGGTAACATTTGAATTCAAAGATAAATTTCCAAAAGCAAAACATTAAATTGTTTTTTAAAACCAGGATCAATTCAAATCACAGTATTTTACAAAAAATCAACAAAATCTGATTGTGAGTAGGTATTTTGTGTAATTGAAATCAAATGTTATTTTCTCTCTATTAATATAAATCAGTGATTGTATTCCATTACGTCATATCAATTACATTGTGCCTTAACTTCACACATCATTCAAGACCGGCCAACAGGGGGCGTTGTCAAAATGTTATAAATGTAGGACATAATTGAGATCGTTCTCTTTTCCACGCCGACAGCCTCCGAACACATAAATGCCGTTTAATTTCTAAAGCTCTTGATTGTTAATTATTCTTTCTATTGTAAACTCTGTAAAAAATAAATGCAATGTAAGAAATCTTTATCCCGTATCATAATAATCACAACCTACATAATTCTAATAACTGAAAGTAAAAATATCAAATTAGGATAATCTAATAACGGATCATATACTAAAAATTTTATGCAATACCTACGAGTACGTAAATTAAACGAAGTTCTTATTTTTGGTTTATTTATTCATTTAAGGAAAGGTATAAGTGTTATTATGGTGTCACCAACAGGTGACATTGGGTACTGTCAGCAGTGGCGAGCGGTGAGTTTTTAAATTGGTAAGCTATAAAAATTCTGATAAAATGTCCATTGCGGTAGTATGGCATATAAAAAACAAGTCTATTGTATATTTAATAAATAATTCCATCAAATGGCTCCAGCGGCTAAAAGTTTCAGTAAAAATATTTTCTAATGTAGCACAAACATTTGATTTAAAAAATACAATTTAAAAAAAACATAATTGCAAAAAAAATTGGAACCCCTATAGATTCGAACCTCCGCCCAAGTCTTTAAAAAGCGACGACCCATCCGCGCAGCTATTTCGCGTTTTGCGCTAAGCGTCGAAAAAGTAATTAATAAACTAAATAATTCATTAGCGCACCGGTGCATCTTCGGCTAAGTCAGACTATTATAACTTGTCTTGAAATAAAACACTGTTTCTTAATAAATGATAATAATTTTAAAGTATTCCTTACCGAGTACGATAGTTCACCAAACAAAACATAAATTACGTTTTAAGAATCATTGTTTCATCGACTTTTATATCACATTATTATTCACATAACGACATAAGTTATACATATTATAATTCTTCATATATATTTATTCTTAACACAATACACTAGTAACGTTTTTATCATAACTCTAACTAAATTTTAAAAGTTTAAATGGATACCGAAGAATAACCTACAATATTCAACTGTCATCGTATGCACAAAAACTAATTACAATTAAAAAACAATAAGCGAATCTTTGTTTTTAAAACCTACTAAAGGATTTATACTATATTATGGATTAAAATATTAAATCGTTTCGATTAAAATATCAAAATATTTATTTATTTTAAAGCAAATTTACTTTCAAACCACCGAAACATAAGTATGCTAAATTACTTACGACATACAAAATATATTCGTTATCTCTTTCTTACACATAACGAGTGCGTATATTGTCACCTCCCTTAGACTGTCTTAAGTCAAATTGATTTATTTTAAAGAATACTAGCCCTTATAAAAAAGTATTGAAAGACTAAATTGCATTAATGAAAGCTGCAAGATTTTACTGTAATCGCAAGTGTAATTTTTCGAACGAGATTCTAAAGAGATGGGTAGAATTTTTGTTTCAAGATAGATTAATTTAACTCGGATAGAGTCTTAGCTACATAAATAAAGTAATTTGCTTTAATACTTAACCTCAATATCAAATACATAGATGGCGCTCCAAACGCGCTAGCGAAAGCTTTCCCTGTTTCATGACATATATACTAAAACCAAAAATGTCACCGATATGGATATTCGCTAATAAGCGGAATGGGGAATGTTGTAGAATTCTACATAAAAGTGGCCACTTGAACCCAACCTATGACAGGTCATAAGCCCTGTAAACGCTCGAATATCCATAATCTTGAAACAAAAATTCTACCCATCTCTGTAGTGATATAAATAATAATATACCTACTCCCCCTTGGGATAAAAAACCCAGAATTGTGTGTGTATAAATATGTAAATATATATACATACCAAAATAATATTGAGATTCTAAAGTTTTAGGTTAAAGACGTATTTGAATTAGTGATTTTAAAAGGAGCAGAGTAATCTCGTGTAATCCAGTAGTTATAATTTTGGCCAATAGAGGCGCAACTGGTCGGTGTATGGAATAAAGGAATATATAAATTTACTTACCCAAGAAAAGTAATATATTTTTTTGGTGATGTGTTTTTTCCTAATAATACTACAGTATTATAAAACATTACTTACGATGTCAAAAAAATATGGTAAGCTGCATGTAATCGATTATAAGGAGCATTCGCCACTGACTGTCAGTAGGTACAATCGATTTCCCGGGACAAATATTTATTTGAGAGAAAAACATGTAGTTTAATTAGATCATTCAATAGCGAGATCGCGATGGTTTCCATTTATTTTAAACGAAATAACCCGCTAAACCTCTTCTTTGGAGACTTGTCAGCAGGTGGGAAATATGGCATGGAAGGAAGTTATGAAAAATATACCACAACACCCAGAACAATTGAGAAAAAAACTTTCTTGGATTTTATCTTGCAACTGGCGGGAATCGAACCCGCGACGCCAGTTCCACAGTTGGCTGTCTTACCAACTGTGCCACGGTGCCTGTCAACTTGTCGTATTCGGTCCTCCCTGAGTTTTTTATTTTTATTATCAAACTATTTATTTATTATTAATATTTCTAAACTTTACAAGTATATGTTCTTTTATATGTTGATATGCCATGTACTTTTTAACAATGTTTTTGTTCTGTAAAATATAAATATATGGTGAAATGTATTTTGTTAAAGTGTTTTACATATATTCATCCCAACGAATTGGGAGTTAGGATTTGTGTTCCAATAAATAAAAGATAAATATATTGTGAATTAAATAAATAAATAGGTTTCCTTGCAAAAAAAAAAACTTAGTTATCAGTATATTGAGGCTTAATTTTATTGAAAAGTATAACACGAGAACAAAGTACTTGAAAAAATCTTAACAATGATTACTCACTGTTGCCCTTCCTTTGCGCATACCTCTCTGCGTCTTATGAATAAAATAGCGATTTAAGTAAATTCCAAAAAAACTAGTTGGGGTGACGATTATAATTTTGCGTGGGTATTATTTGACTGAATCGTTGATTTGTGTATTTTTTTGCGGGGAAAGAAAATATGTGTTTGCGCGATGATGGCAAGAACAGTATGCGGCCAAACAAACTACGGCAGACAAAAATCCTACCTTTCGGAAGTCAGGAGAAGGGGTCAGGGACAGAAATCCGGATGCCATCTCCAAGTCCTGGCTTCTGGGTAGTGGTTTCCCTTTTTCGGTGAACGCAGCACTTTTACTGTAGTTATTCGGGAAATATAAAGATGATGTGGTCAGAAAATGTAAAGGTGTGCGGATGCGGGCAGATAAAATTAGGATGCATGCAGTTTGTTGACAAAAAGAAGAAAAATCGTAATTGTTGATGTTGGTTGCTATGGATATGGAAAATTGTTCTCATAGCAACCGTAACTACTCATGGCCATAGAGACAGGAGAATAACCAAACATTGGAAATTAGGAGATCACGGGGTGGGTACGATAGGTGGACCTTCATTCCCTGGCGGTCCCTCCAGCCACAAACCACTCAACCCCACCAACCACTCGTGCAACCACTAGTTGTATAATTTCCATTACAAATTTTAAAATAAATGCTCAGTTTTTTTTTAAAGAATAATTTTTGAACCGTGCTATTTCGAAACCGTGTAAAAAGAGGTACCAGTGAGGTGCGAATAATATGCGGGCTCCGGATCCGCGATCATTCGGGTTTTGTCTTCATTGTGAGTAACACATTCTTAGAGTTGGATATATGATCAATAATCACTATCGTGAAAGTCTGAATAAAACATTGTTTTAAAGATTATCAAAGTTTTCATTAATTACAGAATACAAATTATTTTTTTGTGATTACTTTCGTCCTAAGAAAAAATAATAGCCAATGCGAGGATTTCCAAATAAGATTGATAGATATTTAATATTGTGTTAGAACATAAAATCAGAGTTAACGTTATGATATAAATTAGAAGCAAAAACAAAAATAAATTATCCTCAACACATCATTAGACAGCTGACATGACGGTTACTTGCAACAGTAAGGACCCCCAATGAATTATTGAAACGGATTGGCACTTTGGTTAAATCAAATAATTATTGAATATCATATCCATCAATCTGACATTCCAGCAAGGCTCACGTTGAATAATCAATCGTTTAATTTAATTAAACTTTGATTTGAGTGAACGAATTCTAGATGTCTTAAATAAAATAAAATATAAAAATGCGTGTAAAACATTTTGTTGATCTAAACAACTGTACAGGTAGCATAATGGTTGATCCGAAAATTAAGATAATTGCTTATTTAATGAAAAACATTTAAGTTTGTAAATGAAAATTCTTGATGGAAGTTTATTGTAATTTATTATATAAATAAAACACGAGTGATACTTTAATCCACAAATTTGGAATAGTTTTTCATTAGTTAACCCAAAGAAAATTTGTGGATAATTATCCTTAAGATAAAAATAACTTTATTTAATTTACTTCCATATAACTTTGAATTATCTATCCTTACCTCTGTTCTGTATAAATACATTTAACTTTTTAATAAAGATACCAGTCTCGAAGATGTCGCGAAAGCGATAAAACCGGTCACTGGATATTTCGAATTTATGGATTAAAGTATCACTCGTGTTTTGCTTATTTAATGAGTCAAAATTAATACACTGTGGGCCTTACTCATCAACATGGTAAAATAAGGATGAGAAAAGCTTGCTTATTATAGTGGTAGAATAAAGATGGTATTCCTTATTATACCACTATGCCAAGGCGTAAATTTTTACCGGGTTTATGAGTAAGACTCAATATTTTATTTGTATATATTACTGTAATAATTAATGTTACATTTTATACTTAACGTATGCATTTCCGTCCTAACCCATTTATTTTTACTGCTAGTATATTCCTAATTATTTTTGTATATTAAAAACAAAATGAATTGGAATAAAAAAAAATATGGGTATGAATTAAAATTACATCATTGCATAAATAATATAAATTGTAAATGTAAAATATTGGAAAACGTTACAAGTGTAAAATATTTGGGTTTAAAAATAGATAAATTCATGAGATGGAACCAACAAACAGAAGAAATTTCTAATAAAATAAAACGTTTGATTCATTTTTTCATATCTTAAAAAATATACTAAGGATCATAAAACTAAATCAATTGTATTATGGATTGGTAAATTCAATACTGACGTATGGTGACGCTCGTGGTGCGTCTGGTATCCGGGGGTTTGCTAACATGTTTTAGTCGGTCGGTGGGGAAGCGGGTACGTTGCCTAATTTTTTAGCCATCATCTCATATTAGAGACGTATGTCATACTCGGTTCATCTCCTCTACATCAAATGCAGGTTATCTTTTTGTCAACTGTTTTAAATGAAGGTAAGGTGATCACTATGATATATCTTACGCTTCAGGTGCCAGTCCAGGGACAATGAAGTATTGCAGTATAAAACTTATAATCAAATATTTCATGTTGACCTTCTTGAGGAGTCCCATTTATCACCTCAAACCTGGTGCAACTGATCAACCGAATTTATTATCTGCGTAATAATGAACATAATTATTTAAACAATGAACAAGGAAATTCAAAATAAATATATATTTTATATTTTTTGCTTTATTATGATTTACCCAAATATTTAAATTTGGAACATTTCCTTTTAGTAATAAAAAACCGTGTTAGAAAACGGGAAAACAAGTTGTGGTAGAACAAGAATCGAACCACGGATCTCCAGATCTGGAGACCGCGACACTACCCACCTGACCACAACCCATCTTATTATTAATGTGGTCGTATCTACAGTGCATTTGAATTTTTAATAAGTCTTTGTTAATGTGTTAGTGCCTTCCGGTGAACCAATTATATGAATATAATTGTTGCTTGAGGGAGTAACCACATTTGAATAATTTATATGAAAACTTTTTTTAAGCGCACATAGACGAGATTTATGAAAAGTTTAAAGGGACTGTATATACCTGTTATTTATATATTTATTGTTTTTTTTTTATTGTACACGGCGAAAATGTCTTTCATAAACAAGCATAAATATAATTTAACATAACAGTGTTCAATTGCAAAATTATTTTTAGTTCTATGAATCAAACAAAGGGAAAATATAGGATGATACTAAAAATTTTGTCTAGCAAATATTTGATTGTGTGGTGAAATAGAGCCGTAATAACGAAAAAGCAATAAATTTGAATGCTCTCAAGAAGTTTTGCAACAAGGAGGAGATTGTGAAATATATCAAATATTATCCGTTCCTTGTAGGGTTAAATTATAAGTAGCTTTAGGGGTTTATTAGTTATATGGGCGGAGAACAGAACCTACCTTCATTTCAGACCTTTATACCTTCATTTGAGACCTTATTAACTACCAGCGGAACAAGTACAACATCCTCAGGCTAAAATATGACCAAATATCAAATATAACAACAACGCAAACCAAAACTCATTAAAGAGAATATTGTTATAATTTAATTAGATTTGCGGTATTTTGTTTTCAGTTGTACAAAATGTAGAAGAAACATATCAAAATAGTTCAACAATATTTTGATTTTGTCCAAATGTTTATATAGTCAAGGACTGGATTTTACAGTATTTATTAACACATTAAAAATACAAAAAGGCTCTAAACCGCGAAACCGGCTAGTCAGATTATGATTTGCTTTATATTTTTGTTATTTTTTGGTATGTCTCAACTTAGTCAAAGGTCCTGTAGAGTTGGAACATATTTTATTATGTTACCTTGTATTTGAAATGTTATAAATATATGAATAAATCATAATTACCTTCTTGTCCGCACCCGATGATGCCGTAGGGCACTGCACTGGTACACCAAATGCTGTGTAGCTTATGTTCGCGTTCAATTTTTTAATTTAATTTTAATTTTAATCAACGGCAAAACAAAAAAATAAAACAAATAATAAAATAATGAAAAAATATAACAAATAAAATAAACAGAGAACAAAATAAATAAGCTATCCACATGAAACATACATAATACGGTTTCTTTCTAAAATATATAATAAAATATATTTTAGAAATTAGTTGTAATTAATTGTATTAGTTGTGAGGTTGTGAAAGTGAAAAAAAAGTCATTTAAAACATGTGATTAAATTAAAAGGGTATAGAAAAACATTTGGTAAGAGGTTTGACTCTTAATAAAAATAAAAAAAAGTTGATACCTACTTTTTAAACCTTTTTGAATTTTTTTTCTTAAGTAATGGTATGATGCTTTGATTGTATTTTGATAAAGTATTGTTATTATTTTTTTTTGGGATATCAACAATTACGTGTTATAAAAACAATATAACAAATAAAATACGCGGAGAACAAAACCAATGAGAGACATCAACAGAAAAACATGAAATATAAATAAATCGGTTTCTTTGTGCATGTAAAAATGTTTTAGACATTGTTTGTGGATATGTGTGTGTATATTATTGCGCAAGTGTCGAAATAATATAAAATATGAAAAATTAGATAAAAATAGGATTTAATTAATACGAAATGGAGAAACTACTAATTATAAGAAAAAATGTGTGTTTTAAAATGCGCATTTTAAATGTTAATTTATTACAATCAAAGGGATCAATAAGGGGAAAGTTCAAATAACACTCACTAGCTAAACGTATAATTGGAGAGTTCTGAGCATAGTTCGTAGGGAATAAAGCTGTCAAAGCCGTTCGGAATACTTGCGCCGTATACGGTGAAGACGCTATGAATGAAAGAATAGCTCGTCGATGGATTTTGTGTTTCAAAGACGGTTGGACGATTTTAGATGGCGGTGTTTACTCATTTGACTACAATTCATATGTTCAGCCAATTCTATGGTGGTTCGAAGGAGATTTTCATAAAGAATATGGTTTAAGCTGTCCTCATCGAGGTTCGCTGGTCGTCCGGAACGGTCCATGTCTTTCAGGTCAAAATTACCGTCTTTACAGCGCAAAAACCATCAACTAGCTATCCTTTCATTCATAGCACCTTCACCGAACACTACGAAAATATCGCGAAGAAGTATAGAAATTGAAAAAATAAAATTTTCAAGCGTTGCCTAGAATGTAGGGGAAATAATTCAAATAGATGAATCTCACCCGCATAAATAAAGGTTTTAGCTCTTTAATTTCACAAATATCAACAGATTAAATAATTGAAGGAATATAGATGTTCAAATATGGGCAGAATGGTGAATGTTACACAGTGTGTCAAGTGGCCACTTAAACCAGCCAATGACAGGTCATAAGCCCTGTAGATGCCTAGACTTCTATATTATCTTCTCTAAAATGTTCTTCATCTCTGTTGTAATATGTTAATGTTAACAGCTCCCCAGGGAGTTGAATCCAGTCCTTGTCTACAAAAATTTGGACAAACTCAAAATGTTGTTGAAAAATAACATATGTAACGTAAAAGCAAACAATTCTTGTAGAATAGAAAATGTTCTTTCGAATAACTTATAAGTTAAGTTATAACCTTTACCATTTTATTCTTCTTTTGGTGCTCATGTTTTAATTTGGAAAAAATGGAAATGACATATGTTACCACCTTGTATTATATTCCAGATGTGAGATATACACATTACCTAGTTCATGATACCCGTCATTACGAGATCATCCAACCAGGTAAATTTGATCTGACGGGCGCGGGCGTCCCCTCGCGCGAGTTTCCAGTGTCGTTTACTATTTTTTAATAAAATATTATGTAAATACCTGCCCCCACATGGGTAGGCTACGCACGCAGCACGCATCGGCGCGGCGAACGTCACCGACAGATGTAGTTAGCGACAGTGGCGCTGTGATTAATGCCCCACTCAGCGCCGGCCATTGTGGAACCCTTTAGCAGTTCCTTATAAATCCCAGGTTTATTATGCCAATGGGTTGATACGGAATCCTTCGCGTGCTCTTTGTTCCTTTGATGCATTTCACTAACGCCCGACACGCCAATTTCTCACACACTGTAAACGTGGCCATAAATGATTACCAACTTAATCTGATGTATGTACAGAAATATACTCAAATACATTTTAATCTACATACGCGATATTAAGCGACCATAAACGAACAATTACGGTGTTTTAAATAACTTTTATACCGACGTTTGTTTTGATTCTGTACACGTTCAATTTATTTTCATATCACCAAGAGCGATAAAATTTATTTGGAGTAAATAAACATAAAATTTGTAGAAATCAATAAGTATTCTTAAAGCTTTATTTATATGAATAAGAATGCTGATCGAATATAAACTAAGAAAATATAGTGTGACAACAATAAACTAATTGTTTGAAATCTTGTATGCGAAAATTAAATTATAGAACATGTCTAAACTTTGCTCCAATTTTTTACTCATACGTTTGCGGACACTTTTTTTTCTTTTGTGCACTACAACAGGCCAGGAAAAATTACAGCATAAAACGCCCAGACTTGAGAAAAATGCTGTTTTTTGTGTCTACTCATATGGATACATATCAATACTTTCTTATTTTTTGGAATATTTGTCTCCGGTTCGACCATATTGATACCATTAAGCGAAAACTCCTCATAATAAATAATCTTTTTTTTATTTTTTAAGGAATAACCCGCTAAGCCTCTATTTTGAGGCTTGTCAGCAGGTGGGATAGAGGGAATATGGAAGGAGGTAATGAAAAATACGCCACAACACCCAGACCAATTGAGAAAAAAATCTTTCTTGGATTTTTTTATTGCAACTGACGGGAATCGAACCCGCGACGCCAGTTTCACAGACAGCCGTCTTACCAACTGCGCCACGGCGCCTGTCGGCCGGCAATTAAGTTTAATTCTAGTAATCTTTTAAAAATATTCCCGTTATTATCATTTTATCATTTTTCCCTCTCATTTTTGATTCTTCTGTTTCATTTGTAAAATACTTTATAATAAAAATAGCTACGCGACGAATTCTTAAATAGTTTAAGTTCAAGTAAAATAAAACCATAACGTTAAAAATGTTTTTGACATTAAAAAATCTTATTTGACTAACGTACCGGCGTTGGCACACTGTTGTTGCGTTGGCGTTGTTGCTGACTATTTTTTACAGGGACACAATATTTCTCCTGCCATATGATTACTTCAGTTTCACGTAGGCTCTAGCCATTCTTTCCTAAAAGAGAGGCACGATTTTTACGGCTGTAGTTGGCATACTAGCGTTTGTGTTCATTTCGATATTGAGAATTACGACGCTATTTTTAATTGATCAAATTATGTGCATACTCATTATTAATGATAACGCTATAGAATGAATGACCAGAATCTTATGCGGATTGCGAAGGTTAAAGTTCTATGCATCACCTTTGTGAGTTCCCTGACATTTCATGATCAGATCGAAACAGTTTGTAGTAGTTCGTTGAAGATGTTAGGATTCGTCTTGCGTACTGCCAGGGTTTTTGATAGTACACGAGTACTGAGAATTCTTTGTAACTCGTTGGTGCGAAGTAGACTCGAGAGTGCCTCGATAATTTGGGGACCGTGTGAGTTGAAGTACTCTTTTATGGTGGAGAGGGTTCAGAAGAAATTTCTTCGACTTCTCTACGTGAGGGAGTGCGGATATTATCCATGGCTTTATCCCACTGAGTTCCTCCAGGGTATGCTTGGTTACAGCAGTTTGAAGACTAGAAGGAATGTGTATTTAACAACGCACTTCTTTCGATTGTTGCGCGGTATTATTGACAACCCTGAAATTATGCGGAGCATTCGCTTTTATGTTCCGGATAATTACCTTAGACAGCGTCAGCATAGACTGTTTCACATTCCAATATACAAGACCAACCAGCCAATGGTTATGCCTGTTGGAAGGGCTATCTCTATGTTGAACAATATCACTTTGGACATTGTCATTTTTCACGTCTCTGAGGGAGTTTTTCGTAACAAGATTCTCTTACTTTTTTAACATATTATTTTCTGGATATTATGTATGCCAATTATTATTTTATTTATTTATTAGTTTATACATACATTGCTACAAAAATGGCACAAAAAAACTCTGGCAAATTCTGCTTGTACTAAAAGTCGGCTCAGTATATGAAGGGTCGGCAAGCCAGAAATATTAGTATACCCAATGTTGCAATCGGTTCCTATATGGGCAAACGCCTGTTCTAAGAAACCGATTTGTTGCGGCAAATATGGTTTTCGAATATGTTTCCTATAAATAAAAATAATATTGAAGAAATAGAAAAACAGTTATAGACCAAAAGAGAAGAAAATGAAAAAAAGGACAGTTTACATTAAATGTAAAAATATTTAAATATATACACATACAAGCATACATACTTCATACATGCATACATACATATACACATACATACAAATATACACATATATATATATATATATACATATATATATATATATATACATATATATGCACATACATACATAATATAAATGCACATGCAAAAATACAATAAATTTATAAATGATTCAATGGATATTTAGATTACTAATGTGTTTTTTTTATATTTATACCTAATTTTACCTAATTATTTTAATTATTTCTATATGTAAGAACTAAGATATTCCATTTTGTAATGTACATATATATGAATAAATAAATAAAAATTTTTTTTTTTAAAAAGTAAATGAACGTCGTGTACTAAAAACGCATTAAATAACTACGCTCTTTATCGTTCCGGCGCGGCGTTGATTTGCATTGAAAACGAACTTTGTAATATGTATTCCAGCATTGTAACCGACGTTCTAAGGTTCACAATATGTAAGAACGATCTAGAATAGTAAGATGTTTCCCTAAATAAGATATTCATTATTAGTCATTGCCCCTCGGCGTAGAACTCGAGTATTGTAATAAGTTACAACTATGGCTTCCTTCGAAGTAGGTACTTATCCTTATTGAAATGTTATCCATGACACTGCGTTTAGGTCACGACCCGACCGTTGCGTTGTACGTACATAGAGCTCGTATTATATGGACCAGAAAGTTGATCAGATTTCTACTGAAAACATTATGTCGTAAAATGTTTAACCCATACATCGGTTAAAATATTATCTGAGAACAATTCAAGGTTTATAACTTTAATCCAAAAAATAGAGCATGATTAGAATGACAGTTGTCAGAAAAACCGACGACATAACTTTGTAGTAACGTCTAAGGAGTGATTTATATTGACACACGAAAAATATTTTTTATATAATTTTTTTTTTCATAGTCTTATTCAATAAAATATACACATTATTACAATATCAATACATTATAAAGAAAACAAAGTATTAGGATATATTTTGTCCCGATAACTATTCAATAATAGTTTGTCATCGGGTGCTCAGACATTAGTTTTAATAAATAATCAAATAAGAAGAGTACAGACATAATACTGTAAACGTATAAAATAATAAACATAAAAAATAGTTTAAAGAAATATATTTTTTTTTTAAAGTAAGAAAATAGAGTAAAATAATACAATTAAAATTAAAGAATAGTAATTTACTTGAATATATTTTAAATATAAGAAAAAAAAAATAAGCACATATATAAATAGTGTGTGCTCATAAATGGTATGTTAATTAATTTTTTTAATACAACGCTTGCCACATAAATTAACATTAATATATAAAATCAGCTTAAAAACAAAAAAGAAACTAAAATAAACCTAATTATAAACGACGTTCTTACAAGGTTACATCATTTTGCAAAAACGTTAGAGATGATCACTGTAAATTGATCAAATAAAAAAATAATTCACTTGATGTTGTTCATGAAAAAAGTATGAATGTCTTATTTTTTTGTGAATAAATGCGTTAAACACACTATAATAGGCTTGTTTTTGCGTTTTTTGTATCAATTTTCACGATTGTATGACATAACTGATAAAATCGATTTGATCAGTGATCAGTGATTTCCCATCACTAATAAAATTAGTTTGACAGCTGTCATTCTAATCAAGCTATATTTTAAGGACTATAGAGTAAGCATGTGCGTTCGAAATATGGTCATTCAACCTGCGACCAATTGGCATATGTTTAAGGGGGAGTGGCCTGAAAAATGCTAAAATGTGATATTTTGATGGGATATTTAAGGTACTTGTAGTAATCTTAGCCAAATTTTAAAAATACCTTGTCAAAATTTGAACTTTCTTCTAGGGCTTAATATCTTTTGTTTTTTTTATTTTTATCTTGTAAGTTAGCGAAAAAAATTCTCAAAGATTATGAAATCACTGAAAACAGTCATTTTTCGAATAAGTATTTAACGTATTTGTAAATGTGGTACGACCTTGTTTTTTTTAGTTTATATAGAAATCTTCTTCTAAGGCTCAATATCTCGTTTTTTTAAAAAATAAGTTTTGTTGGGTCATTTCGTATGCGTTAGTAGTCTGGAACTATTTTGACGAAATTTTTTTTTCCCACGTTTGGGTGATGTGCCCTTAATACAACGGACTTCAGTCTGTTGCGAGCAGTCCCCGGTACTTTTGAACTTTTGTCTCCTCGCAATTATTTAAATGCCTATATGTTCGCTAAGATACTGCAAAAATCGATCTGAAAGAACTATGGTATAACCTTTCACCATTAAGTAATGTTTTTATCATTGTTTAAAATAGCTATCGTACTGTCAAAAAACGTCTTATTATTTATTTATACTTTAACAATCTTTGTATTATTTTTTTATACAGAATAATGTTCTCTCACTGGGGTGTCCCGTGCCGAGAAAAACATTTTACAATAAGTGAAACATAAATAAAATAAAAAAAACAAAAATAAAAACGTAATTAATGCAATTAACCAAATTATCATATCATACATAATAAGCAATACAAACTAAAAATAATCATTAAAAACGAAGCAAATTTACATAGACTTGTAGACCAAATTTCATGAACAGGACACAAATGTTTACCTATTTGGCTTGATCTACTCGCCGATCCGTGTGCAACCCGCCCCCACTACCCATTTATTAATAGCAATTTTATATTATAAAATAATAACATATTACAACAGAGATGAAGAACATTTTAAAGAAGGCAATAAGTCTAGGCATCTACAGGGCTTATGGCCTGTCATTGGCTGGTTTAAGTGGCCACTTTACACACTGTGTAACATTCACCATTCTGCCCATATTTAATAATCTATATTTCTTCAATTCTTTCATCTGTTGATGTTTCTGAAGTTAAATGCTAGTATGTAGGTGAAATAATTCAATAAGATGAATCTCACTCGCATAAATAAAGGTTTCAGCTCTTTAACTTCACAAACATCAACAGATGAAAGAATTGAAGTAATATAGATGTTTACATATGGGCAGAATGGTGAATGTTACACAGTGTGTAAAGTGGCCAGTTAAACCAGCCAATGACAAGTCATAAGCTCTGTAGATGCCTAGACTTATTGCCTTCTTTAAATTGTTCTTCATCTCTGTTGTTAAATGTTATTATTTTATTCGGTTTTGTAATCCATGTAATACAGTCATTACGATATTTCCTTACAAGGGCACAGTTTGACACACAGCAGTTGTTGGATGATTAACAGATTCGAATTGTGAGTATTATCGAGTATTCGTCGTTGATCTTTACATTTACATCGATCATTTTGTTCGTTAGTAAAACATGTCTTAAGACACATTTTTAAAAATATGCAACTGCGGCTTTCAACAAAATATTTATCTGTCATCAGGTAGTATTCGGTATTTCATCATGATTGAGGTAAGAATATAAAGATACGTAGTAGCTCAGGAATAATATGAATAAATACGTGGTTAAAAAAAAGTTTTTTTAAATTTTTTTGATGGGGTCTAGAGGTAGGTAGGTCTCTAGGTCTCCCAGTCTTTTGCTGATGTGAAAAAATCTCTAATTTTTTGTTAAGGTGCCATAAACGGTTTTGATGCCGTGTTTTTTGAGATCTTCAAAACGTCGTTAAATAGTACGAACGACATACGGCATAATAATCCCGAAAAACTTATTGTGCACGAAAGTTGGCGGCCTCCGTGGTGTAGTGGTCAAGACGCTTGACTCACACATGAAAGGTTCCGGGTTCGATTCCCGGTGAGAACACAAAAATTAAAGTGTGTATTTT
The DNA here is from genome assembly GCF_059751315.1 of Micrasema longulum. NCBI lineage: Eukaryota > Metazoa > Arthropoda > Insecta > Trichoptera > Brachycentridae > Micrasema > Micrasema longulum. The sequence goes on from NW_028277421.1 coordinate 411,957, forward strand.
CTCAAGCCTTGGTGTTCTGTAATGTAATTCACCACTGTAATTGGGCCTCCTGGTTGTGGTGCAAAAAAATAATAATAAAAATAAAAGTTCATATTCAAATTATAATGTTAATAAACTTAATTTTTAATTTTTTTATTGTTAGCATTATTTTATTTTCTTTTGCATGTCTACTTTTAAAAAGCATGCAGCTTACGTACATAATTATTAAGTATGTATGACCGAATTTTCTATTAATATATTGCATTGTTTTATGAATGTATTGTTTCCGATGTTTGCCGTTGCGGAATAAACAATACCTAGAGTTACACATTTGATTGAAATTAAATCAAAATCCATGACGAGTGGTTTTGAAGCGATGCCACTCTTAGATGAAAATCCTGAAATATATAATCGAATGGAGATTAGTACGCTTTATGATTTACTAGTAAGAGCTTTTGTCTACCATTTTTGAGGTTTGTTTTTCTCTGTTTTAAATAATAAGCCATTCATTTTAATCTTTGATCTGTTTTTTCAATCCCTCTTAAATGGTGATCATATAATTTAAGGTTACCGGTACCATAAAAAATATTTTTCGAGTTATTATTTATTTCAACAATTTTTTTTCAATACATGTACAAATTACAAACATGTGCATGAGAGGGGGCATGTTGCATTAAGATAATTTCTTCCTACCTACCCAGACCGTTCAATTTAAGAAAATCAGTGGTATATGAACAAATTGTAGGTATATTATAGTTTTTATTATAAAACAAAACATTGATTTACACATAATTTACGTTGGTTGCATTTTAAGAGAAAAAATATAAATGAACTACATTTGTACATATGTTCCATCTTGGGAGTGGACATAGATTTAGTAAAAGGGACATTTATTTAAGAAAAATAACTTCCTTTCCGAGATCACCTTTGGTAAAAAATGATAAAGACTCACAGACCATAATAGTAAACGCAACCCGTCTGGCTTCACTATTTTGATTTAGACATAAAAATAAATACTGCCTTAATAATTTTACCTTTATATTCAATTCAAGTTTTATACAATTATTTGTAAAAACATAATATTTATTTTTAATTTTTATCTCTTAAAATTTTGTTTATTTAAGGTTTTTAAAAAAAAATATATTTTTTTTAAAATGCATTTTTAGATAGATTTTTTTCAAGCCTTACCTGAATTGTACGTGTGGAAGTCTGTTTTTATTTTTTTGATTTTCTACTGTCCAGGCGGGTAAAGAATTCAGTTCAAGTAGGGAAATAGAACCACTGGATATGTGTTTTTGACTCGATGGCTCCAGCTACGAGGTAAAAATCTTACAAAAGGAAAGAGAGTGGGGATGATTCCGTCTCATGTGGCACGTTCGCCAACCATGCTTGAGGTCCGTGGTTGGATTCCTGGCAGGGTGGATGTGAAAGAATGGTCTTATAGGGAGTGTTATGTACACTGGTAACTGGATTGGTACCGATATTACTGTTGTAACAAAAACTATCTAGATATGCTGAAATTGAGTGCCGATGCAGCGTCCTTTGCACCGTTGGGTGCGGATTAGCCAAATGAAATTGAAAATTTGAAATCGGGTTGTGTTCCTGTGGCTAGAGTCTCGGACTCACGGACCAAAGGTCCGTGGTTTGAATTCCACTCTACCCCAATTTGATTCCATTTTCTAATAGTAAGTTATTTACAACTCGTTGAAAATGGCACTCAAAATGAAATATTTGGGTAAATCATAAAAATGCAAACATTTATTTTTATTTATAAAAAAAAAATGTTGACTTGAGATTTTTTAAAGTATTTTTTCGAGTTATTTCGTCATATTGATGGTAATGATGGTTGGTAATATTTTGAGCGTAATTGAAAAATTAGCAGATTTTTTTCAGTTCAAAATATAAAATAAGGATCTTAAATTTTTATGAAGCCTGGAATATTCATGTCAAAGCAGGCCAATAAAATAAAAGGATTGTTTTGTTGCAATGAGTCTTGACAACATTTAACAATGGTGACAATGTCACATATTCTCGAATGTATCCAATTTTCTATTAACGAGTTTGTTTTATTATGTAGGGTAATGTTATTGCTCTATTAAAACACAATGTTGCAACCTTTTTTAGGCTTCCGCTACAGTTTGTACGTAGCTAACCAAAACTCGTAATTTGGAAGTCGTAAACTATCCAAACAAAGAAACTCACCGCACGAGACAATAGTTATTTTACTTTCGATAATAAATAATTATATTAATGAGTCAAAACTGTGATTATGAATTATTGTTTTACTAATGAAATAAAGCGAGCATTCTATGATCGGCATGATTCTTTTAACCCTAGGTAGATAAAATATAATATCATATACACCAACCAAAATATGTGCACTCAAACATCTTAGCAGATTATCATTAATGGAACATAAAATAAAATTATCTTTTTATGGTTAAGTAAATGATTTAAAAAAATGTAAGTAGAGATTTAAAAACCGAAGATAACTCTGTTAACTTCCCATTGTGGTCGGGGCCCAGAAGAGGATTTGTTTGAAATTGAAATCCTCTACGTCACTCATTTACTCACTAGACGTATAATGTAATAATAATTTTAGGAGATAATAATTGCAATGATTTTTTAAAACATTTTGATATTATGCTTTTTTAAAATAAAAAGTTAAGATACGATAAATAGTTCAGAGTGTACTATTTTTTGTAATCCTGAATCGATTTTTATACAAGGAAACCAATCCAGCATGGTTCAATTTTTAATATTCTTTTTGACACGGTACTGTGTGGAACATATTTCCCGAGTGAAAAGAGGTTCTAGTGTAATTACGTTGTAATGTTATAAGCTTGAGTGAAACATTACACTAGTCTGTAATATCATCTTCCAGGCGATGACATAACCCGTCTTCGGGAAAACAAACTCTTGAATCGGTCTATTGAAACACGGCTTGAGTTATTATGACATTACATCTTTATGAAGGGAGTCATTGTATAAAGTATCCTTAATAATGGGTCATTTGTTAGTTTCACGCGCAGACATAACGGCCTGAGATATTCGGCGATGAAGTAATGAATACAGAATACAGGAGCTGAGAGGAAATGGGAGTATTACTACATACACTCGGTGTAATCAGCCGATTGTAAATCGAGACTAATTACTTTGATGTGATACCTGACAAGAGATATTCAAGATCAACTAAAATTAGACGTTAGACGAGTGGTTCGTCGGTATAGTGATAAAACCCTCTCAATGCATAATTGCCTATACCTAGAAAAAAAAATTAAAATGTAATTTTAAACTCGCGTTTTCTGTTATTTGCGGATGACTTAAAATTATTCTTAAAAGTGACAACTTTGGATGATTTTCGTCTTCTCCAAGGGGATATATCTAATATATGTGAATGGGGAAGGCGTAACAAACTTAGGTTTAATGTTTCCAAGTGTTCGGTCACGTCTTTCACTAGGGCCCAAAAAACTCTATTTTTTCGCTACAAAATGAATGACCAGAATCTGATACGAACATCGAATGTTAAGGATCTGGGCGTTAGATTTGTGAGTACCCTGACATTTCATGAACACATAGAGACAATCAGTGGTAGTGCATTGAAGATGTTGGGATTCGTTTTGCGTACTGCCAGGGTTTTTGAAAATACCTGCGTACTAAGAACTCTTTACAACTCCTTGGTGCGAAGTAGACTCGAGAGTGGCTCGATGATTTGGGAGCCACATGAACTGAAGTAATCTCTTATGATAGAGAAAATCCAAAAGAAGTTTCTGAAATATCTCTACATGAGAGAGTGCGCGTATTATCCTTGGCTCTATCCGACCGAGTTTCTCCAGGGTATGCTTGGCTACAACAGTTTAGAGACTAGAAGGATTGTTGCGCGGTATTGTCGATAATCCTGAGATTATGATGAGCATTGGTTTGTATGTTCCTGATAATTACCTAAGACAGCGTCAGCATAGATTGTTTCATATTCTGATATACAGGACCAACCTGCCGATGGTTATGCCTGTTGGAAGAGCTACTGCTATGCTGAATCACATCGCTCTGGATATTGATCTGTTCCATGTATCCGAAGGGGTTTTCCGGAGCAGAATTCTCCTACTACTTTGACATGAATCTCTTTCACGTATTTTTTTATATAATATGTACCTATTAAATGTATGTTTGTAATGTAAATGTTATATTTAAAAAAATAATTGAATTGAATTGAATTGAAAATAAAAATCAATTTGAATGTTTGACTCGACAAAAGTTTTTTCCGGTCTTCCTTATTCATATTTTAAACACGATAAATACATACTCATAAAGCCACCTTGGTTCCTTTAAATCACGGGTTCCCAACCAATGAGGCGTGCCCCACTTGGGGAGCATAGAGTGACCCACAGGGGGCCCCGACGGGCCCAAAAATAAACTGCGTATTTATTTATTATATATTCGGCCTGAGTCTATTACAACAGCTAAATGAAGAACCATATGTACACGAAACTGAACAAAAAGAATTAGTATTAGTATAATATTCTTTACATGGGATTCATTGAACTTCTTATAAACGTCAATAAATAAGAACATAAAACTGTGTAGTAAAGACAAACAGGGGCAATAAATTAATGGTATACAATATATTAAAAAACACGATACACAAATAAGATTTCGATCTAAACCATGCCAATTCATCTTCATCGTGCACTGTTTTAGTGGCGAAGAGATCTACGAAAAGCCAGAAGATCTATCCCAAAGAACTCCAAGTTGTGTGACAAATTGACTAATCTGTTATAAAGTACATATTCTGGTCATTGAGGCATTAAAACAAAACTTGCTCCTAGAAGATTTTATAAATAGCAGATTTTGACTTCTGATGACACAGCAAATGGTTGGGAAAAGCTGCTTTAAATTATTTTAATATATGTAAATGGAATTAATGGTTTTCGCCAGAAAACATTAAGGAAAAAAAGACTTTTAGTGAGTTTTAATACATGCTAGCTTTAAAACTAAGCCTCAGGAGATTAAAAGGATTTATCAGCTGAAAAATGGCAAACAGCAGCATTTAAAATTTGTCATATCAAATTTTGTCAGTTAGAGGGTTTTATCATTTATATATTAATATTCTTTCAATTACAAACTATATTTAATAATAAAAATAATGTGACCTAACTGGGGTAACCCGTGCCGAAGACAATTAACAATATACTTTATTAAAAATATTTTTACATTTGAGAATAAACAAATAAGACTAACTTAATAAACAGAGCTAATTAACAAAATGTTCCGACAGTTTAATCACTATGTATTAATGTTTATAATTCATTTATGCATGCCTATATTATTTTTATTACAAATGCACAATTAAAGAACAAAAACATAATATAAACTATACACTAGTACCGACGGTATAATTGTTGTTTCTATGTTTTTTATTTATTGATTTCTTTACGCTTTATTAAGTATATTCAATTGTTGATATTATTTTAGTGTATAATTTTGGCGTGATTCTTATTGAAATAAAAATATTTGAAAAAAACTTCAATTAGCTCCTTTGTAAAGTTGCTACATGTCGGTTGGTATTTTTTTCCTTTCCAGCGTTAATATGTTATTTAAACATTTTAGCTTTGATTTGTAATAAACGAGTATTTGTGTTTTTATGTTGATTTTTTAAAAATATGTAACTAAATACATTTTGCTATTATATTTTATATTGCCAACGGCACGTACGCGGTAAAAGAAATAACAAATCATAAGAAATAATATTAACTTTTAATTATTTTACATTTTGTATTAAAATTATTACTCACTGGTTATTTCAAATGCGTGCATTTAAGAAGGACTCGTCTTTTGTTAAAATGGTAAGGTTTTTTTAAAAAATACTCGTATATATGTATTTACTTTCATGTAATTTACCCAAATATTTCAATTTTGGGGACCATTTTCATCAGATTGTAAAAAACTCTCTATTATAAATAGAAATTAAGTTAAGAAATTGTTGCAGAATGGGTTCTGAACGTTGGACTTCTGATTAGTGAGCCCGTGACACTAGGAGACCGCAACTTAATAGTAATGATTTTCGGATGTTTTTTAAATATCCGTTACTCGTGAAATAACCGTGTAAGAAAATAAAAATCATGTTATGGTAAAGTAGCGCATTTCGTTTGTTGAAAAAATAATTAAAAAAAAAAAAGTGATGCTTTGCTTTGGTTTCTTCTGATCCAAAGTTTGCGACCGTTGGTACCACAATTCGTCACCTTTATTTATGAATAATGCACGCATTGGCATATTTACGTTGTAATAAACAAAACAAATAATACTGCTCTGTGTGTGAAATATAACCTAAATCCGGACGAGTGTTTTCGACTCGATGGTTACTCTATGGTGGAAATCTGAAATTGGAAATCGAGCACAGATTTTTTGTCTTCGTGGTTATTATGATCTGCTGCTCTATAGCATTGCCTGTATGAGAATAACAAATGACTGCGGATCACTCACTACATTAGTTTTTTAAAAATATTGTTTTTTTATTTTTATTTGTTAAAATAAATCCTTGAGTTCTTATTCCTGACCCCAGTATTAAAATTTTCCGATAGTTTATTTCAGGGCATATTTTTACATTCAAAGGGTCGGAAAAGGTGTCTTGATGATTAAGATAAAATTATAAATAAAACTTCTTGGTTTAGTTACAAATTTATTTAATTTTAACCAACGAGCGCTTTCGCCTAAGAAGGCATATTCAGGACTGGTCTGATTTATTATTTTATCTAAATCATTAACTATGGAGTTTTATCAAGAAATATATACAAAAATCATTATATAAAATAAAAAATTTCGAATAAATTACATTGAAAAAAATCTTCGTCGGTAGTCATCATTAATGCACCGAGTGTAACAAGATTTTCTTAGGGACAATGAACTCAATCCCTATGTTTTTATGTGTTTTGAAAACTAAATAAGGGATTCTCCTTTTTAGTTTTCAAACGAAAAAGGATAGAACTTTCTCAGAACTGTTGCCTATGTTTATGTTGCAGACCCGACGGTTGGGTCTGGTTGCGTACTGCGAACAAATTTATTTTTAAAATTATTCATCATGAAAAAGAAAATAAAAAATTCTTATTAAGAAATAATTTTGATACTTTTAATTTTGATTTTTCAAATTTGTCAAAGTCCTGCTGAGTTGCATACATACAACTCGTCAGCAGGTTCTTAATAATTGCATCGATTATTCACACTCAACCTACATTAACAATAATTTTACTTGAAAAACATTACATATTACATTATCAAAAATTAAAAACTATCACTAATCTCGCTCAACGTCTCGCTGCTGTATTTAACTCAGTATTTTTAATATTGTTTGGTAACATGTTAAATTTTTTTTAGGTATACTGTATTGCAGTGTCCTTTTGTCATTTTTATTGCAATATCTAGGAACAGCTAGCCCTTCCATACTAGTAAGCCTGGTGTTGTAATCATGTGCCAACTTGTGTTTATACTCGGAGTGCGACATATGCTGACAAATTAATTTGTACCAATGTAATAAAGTAGGTATAAGTCACTACTACGTACTTAATTTTTTTTTCACACTAAAATACTATGAACATTAGGAGGGCTCTGAAAATTAATTTCCTATAAATCAATATTCAGATAACCTTTCAATATATCCCATTGTAAGATGTTTCATTGAAATGCTTACTCTATACCTAGTAAATTCATATTCCTCCCTTCATCACCTTCCCTTATTTTCAACTATTTCTCCCAAAAGATCCAATAAATTAATAAATATACGATCAGTTTACGTAAGTGCTAGCTACTGATAGCATGTGTTCTATGTACATATAGTGGGATATGCATGTAAGCGTAATTAGTGTCTCGACGATGAGACGGGACGTCTCGAAACCGTTAGATATAGAGAAATCAGTTAGTCGGTATATTGTATTGGATTGTGCCCACGTAGAAGATCTTAGTCGGCGTGCGTGCATGAGAAGTCGTATGCATGTAGAGGAAGCGAGGTCTGTATGCAAAGACAGAGTGATAAACCGTTCTTTTCTCTCTGCCTATCCCTACGGGGAAACGGCGTGATGTTTTGTTGTTGTTATTTTTTTAAAAATGAAAAATTGCTTATTTTACAATACTGACGATTGTCTATGGTAATTCGGTATTATATTTATACTTTTTTATATAAATAACCCTTTTTTTTTTAGTTTGTTTGCTACATGCTCTTGTTATACTTAAAAAAACAAATTTTGAAATAATGAGGTAAATCATATTGGAAATAATATGTTATGAATATACCATGTACCTACTCACATTGTGTAGGTACGCACGTTGGTATTTTTTTATTCTAAATCATACATATCATATTCAATAATAAATACTTAACCGCAATAAAGCCATGGTTCATTAAAGTTGAAAATCCATGGATGAGAAAACATCCCATGACGGGCGATTGTATAGAAAAAAACGGATAAAAAAATGTAACGTGATACTCGGTTCTATGACAGTTGTGAACAGAAGCTAATGTTTTTTGTTGTAGCGATGGGACATGGAACAAATTACCTAATTAGTATATTTAGTTCCAAATAGTGAACACGGTACACAAATGTATCTCATGTGAATAAATTTATCGAATATTAAATTAAAACTATGTACAAAAAAAGTTATATAGACGCTGTATTGTTTGACTGCACGATGCTATTAATATAAATTATTTTGTAAAGAAATTTTATATTATGAAACTCTGCAGCTCAAAAAAATATTTTTATAATCATCATCAGCATCATCCCACTTTCCACAACCAGGGGTTTATAGGGCACTGCATTGGTTAACCAAATGCAGCGTAGTTTGATCACCGTTTTCACGAAGAGAAGGCGATAAGTCTAATGCTTCAGGTGCCAGTCCAGAAACATTGAAATATTGCAGTTCAAAAAACCCTGCAAGGAGTTGAATTCAGGACGTCAAGAATAGTAGGCGAACTCTGTAACTACTTCTCAACGAGGCGGATTTATCTCCACTCGATTTCCTAAGTCAGGATATTTCCTGATAGCAGCCATGGAGTCGATAACACTCGTCCAGGTTTCTGGTTCTATATCACACAAAACACTGTATTATTCATCCGCCTGGACAATGAAAATTTTTTGTTAGTATCATGTACACAATATTGTCTTTAAAATCTTACAAATATGTGAATCAACGATAAAATTAAATTATTATCGAAGAACGAAACAACATTTTCACAATTCACAACGTACAATATTTTTATTTATGGCATTCTGTCACTGTGCCGAGTTATTTAACAAGGGTTTAGGGGTCATTTTGCAAGTTTGTGCCAAATAAAATAAATTAACACGTCACAACGACCTTTGACATCCTTTATAAATACTTATCCCTTTGTGCAAAGCGCTCTCTACGTATTATTTTAAGGTACTCCATCCTTTTGTACATATACCGAAAGCTCTCGCTAAAACTACCTGTGAGTACAAAATACGAGAACAAGGCTAAAGAGAAAAGCAGTCAGTTAAATGGCTCTTCAACTTTTACCATTTGTATTAATTATGCATGTATTACAACAGAAACGAAGAATTGTCGAGTGCCGATGTCTAACAGAAAACATACAGGTTTAAACTGTGCAACTCGGATAACCCTTTCAGTCTGGCTGGGTATTTATATTCAAATATGCTCGAAACTTAACATTTATTTTCTCACGTACCTACCAATGTGAAAAAGCGCCGAGTTTTTTATTTATTTATTGATACTTCAAACTACGTCTATATTTTTTTCTGCGTATGTTGGCAGTCGGCATGGCGTCACACAGAAAAGTTAGTTTGACAGGTCTTTTTAAGTGACGTTATGTTTTAAGTATTAAAAATGTTTCTCTAAAATGATTGAACAACATCAATTTTATTTGTTAAAAAATATTTCATAAAAAAATTGCATTTCATATTGTATATTAAAATTACTAGCAGGTAGTCATGTTTTTGTTTTTTTAAAGGAAAAAGAAATATTAGCGTTCTTATAATTTACCCAAATATATTAATTTTGGTAGGCATTTTCAATGAATTGTAAATAACTCACTGTTAGAAAATGGAAACCAAGTTGGGGTAGAGTGGGGTTCGAACATCGGACCTCTGATCCGTGAGTCCGCAACTCAAGTCACGGGACCACAACCCGATTTGGTTTAATTAGCTCCGCACAAAAAATGTTTGTCTTAAAACAGGTTGTACTTAGTTAGGCAGGCCACACATAATTCAGTGATATCTACTATTATAAGAAAAACAGTAGATAAAAACAATCGTAATTTCGTTATTAAAATACTATTATTATTGTAAGGTAACACGTGTTTCATGAATTTTATGTACATATTTTTCATTTTACTATTGCATTTTTGTATTATTAAATTAAACCAAATTTAAAAAAAAGTATTTATGTGTATTATATAATATTAGTGAGTGAACTAAAATTGAATGATATGATTCATAGCGAGAAGAAGGAAATTTACGTATCTAGAAATTTACGATCTGTCAAAAGCGAGTTGTGGTTCACTGGTAGTGTCGTGGACTCACGGATCAGAGATCCGAGATTCGAACCCTATTCTACAACAATTCATTTCCATTTTTGTAATTTACTTACAATGCGTTGAAAATTGCCTCAAACAGTATTTAAAATATTATAAAAATTGTATTACAATATTAAAAATATTGCAAAACAATCAAACCACTACGCCGTTTTTCTTTAGGGGTTGGCAGAGAAGATACACCACTCTTTGTATAAAGATCTCGCTTCCGCCACATTTATAAATCTTCTCATGCACTCAAGCCGATTATTCCATCTCCAAATAGTACTCGTAGTTTGATTAATTCATGCTTTTTTTTGCTCTTTCGTTTTCTGCGCCTATCGATATTCTTATTTGTGATCACTTTACACACTCCACAGTGAACATTATCATACTGCTTTTGTGAAAACTTCAAAACGTCTACAATTTTCGAAGCCCTATAGATTCTCAATTTCTTAGGTTGTTTTCCATAAGAATTTTTGGAAGAGTCTTTGTTGGATTTTTGTAAATTACAATTCATTTCAAACTTCACAGAGCCTTAAAAATACATAGGCATTTTTTTCATCAAAAAATTTAGTGTACTATTCGAATGTTGACGGAAGCAGAAAACAAGGACTGAGATAGACGTGACATGGCCTAATCCAACAAATACTCGGAGACGAATCGATGGAAACGTAAAGATATAAAAAAACAAATAATCGGTGTCCATATGACTGAAAAGGAGCGAGGTCCGTATGCAAAGACATAGTGATTTGGCGTTCGAGTCTTTCTGCCTCTCCATATGAGGAAACGGGGTGAAGGTTTATATGTTTTTTTTGTATTTAAAAAATATACAACGAATATAACAGATTTGCGCAGAATTTTTTCCTTTTGTGTTTATAGCCCATAATATTAAAAAAATAATTTTTAAAAAACTTTTTTTATTTTGTACTAGTTCAGTTTGTATATATACATACATGTAATTTTTAAACTTTTTATATTTTTTAATTTTTCCTTCCCAGATTGTATAATGTATACATCATTTTGAATTTATTTCCATGCCTAGTATTATGTTTTTTTTGTTATTTTTAAATGTTTTTCACACCCTTTTTAATTTGTAGTATATCATAATTTTTACTCTGCTTTTGTAAATAATTTTATAGTTTAAAATATAAAAACGTCTTTAAATAAATATTGTTATCTGTATGTCCCTCAATGAGTTTTTAAAAAAAACTCATTTGAAATATTATTTAAAATTATGTATAATATGTTTTCAATTTAATAAAAAAAAAAAAATTGACGTCGAAATATCGATTCACATACATGTTTACGAGCTTATTTCCTAGCAATATTATCGTAATGCTTACAAATTGTATTGCAAAAATATGTTTTATTATCTTGGGTACCTCCTCGTAAAATGTTTTTTTCGTAATTGTGTATATTTTTTCTCTCGGTTGAATTTCGTTATTTGAGAAACTTTTCAACATGGAGATGGGCATCAAAGGCGCTTCGGGCAACTCAAATATTTATTGTTAACGGAAACGTGCTGTTAAAACAGTAAATCGAGCGTTCTTGTTATTCATAGCGTACCAATGCTTTGTATGGATGTAAACTAAAATACTTGAAAATATAATACGGAGCGGAAATTCTCTTACGCTCTTTTGTATTGTGAGACGGCTTAATAATGGAGGTCGAAAATTAAAATGCTTCGAGGAATTTCTAGAATTAATACAGCTAATACATTAACTAGTAACTAGTAATGAGAGGACCCTTTCAATACCCATTTACCGCTGTAATTGGTTTGCCTCCTCTTTCACAGTAGTAGCTGCTGGGTTATGGAATAATCTACCCACTAATGTCAGAGAGCCCCTACTTTATTCACATTCAAAATTACGTATGAAATAAATATCACTTCCTGAATATTTAGGATTTACCTGTCTCCTCCTTCTTTCATTCCCTATCGACCGCCTCCTCTTTTCATTGTATAGTGTAAATCTTTAGTCAATTTTAGTTTATTACAAAAAAACATATCTACCTGAATGTTTTGTTTTATAATATACCTACAATCTACAATATGTTTATAAACCACAGGTTTTCTCAAATTGAACGGTTTGAGTAGCTATGAAGAAATTGTAATAAGTCCATATATTAATGTAAACAATATATATGTATTAAGTGTTTAAATAAATAAACAACTTTTTCGATTTAGTTTAAGTAGTCATCACTTAATATATTTCTAGAATTTCAATAAAATCAACAATCCTGACTACTTCAAAAAATATGGCAGTTCTTTGAAATGTACGTAGGTTATGCAATAATAAAAATATAGGTACTAGAAATTATACCCAGAATTGAAATTACGGATGCCCAGAACTAAAAAATATTAATATCCAGAAAGAAACTAAAAATAAATAAAGTACTCAGAATTAAAACTTGATTAATTGAGTAAATATTATCATTTTTTGAACCATACAAACAAAAGGTTAATACCGGTAGCAAATTTATCTACCTAAATTACAACCATTTGATTACTAACATTTTGGTGTTAAATATATGGGAAAAAAATAGTTGTTTATAGACAAATAGTCAGTTGTAGGTAGACGTATAATTTTCCATTTTATTAAAAAATACTACAAATTATCATGTATGTATATTATGCATTGTCAATTCAATACATGTAAATTAATTTTAAAAATCCCATCTAAAATTTGAATGAAACAGATCAAAATTGTGGAATAAATCAATAAATTTTATTGTTTAAATGGATTTTATTTCTCAGGATTTAATATTTCAAGCAAATAAAAAAAACTTTATAGTACTATTCCTTCGATTCGCTTTAATACCGCCTAAGAATAAACAGAAAAGGAACTACTATTCTTGAATCGTTCAAAAATGCCACGGGGTAAATTAAATGATGTCTTTACAGACACAAATCACGCCCATTCGTTATTGCAACGCATCCTTAATAAGCTTTCTTGGGCCATAAAGCAGGTTTAATGGAACAGAAATAAAATAAAATGTACCTTTAAGGTTTCTGATTTGAGGCCTTAGCTATCGTGGTTAGCTATCGTGAAATAAATTTCAGAATTTCGTTCGCGTGGCTTGAACTTGCGAACAATATTATGATTAATTATGATAACTTATGATTTGTTCGTCGGGGTCATGTTTTCTTTTTCAACAATACTATAAGCCTACGGAACTGCGATTACATGGCTGATGAAAGATTAATAGTCTCTTATCAAATATAAAGTTGGGCAAATTATTTTATACAACAGAAATTCGCTCATTCGTATGCTCGCGAAGGAAAATTAATTTGTAAACACTTCAAAGTTGTTGCCATTTTGTTGAATATTCAACTAAATATTATTAAGTTTATTTCTACTTTGATGTTTGATTTTCCATATAAGAAATTAAATTTTGATTTTTGTTTTACTAACAAGAAGTTCTGTAATATCATGTATTTATTAATTCAATATTTTACCAGAGTACACTGTATAATTTAATTCACGATAAATTATAATGATTAATAATTCCTCGCTGTGAAAACCCGTGCCGAAGAAAGCAATTAATAAGTTTAATAACTTTAATTTAGTTTTTTTTTTTTTTCAGAAATGATAATTTTACAATAGGTTTTTTATGTACATCCTACCGTACCCCCCGCACTTGATAGTGCATAGGGAAATGGATTGGTCCATTGAATGGTCCGCTTATCAAGCACCTGTTTCATGAAGGCAAGGTAATCAGCCTTACACTTCAGGGCCCAGTCCAGAAACATGATGTATTGCAGTGATAAACCACCGTTTTAATCAATATTTCATGTCTACCCTGCCAGAAATCGAATCCTGGACCCCAAGCATTGTAGGCGAAATTTTCAATTGAATGAATAGTTTGGTAGGATAATATAAGTATTGTTTATTGATATTGAAATTTATTTCAACAGAGAGCGAAAGCGTTTTTGAGAAAGGAATATGGAAGTCTAGGCATTTACAGGGCTTATGACCTGTCATTGGCTGGTTTAAGTGGCCACTTTACACACTGTGTAACATTCACCATTCTGCCCATGTTTCAACATCCACATTTCCTCAACTCTTCCATCTGTTGACTTTTGTGAAGTTAAAGAGCTGAAACCTTTATCATGTGGGTGAGATTCATCCGGCTGAACCAATTCACCTACTAGGCAACGTCTGAAAACAATTTTCTAATTTTTATGCTTCTTCTTTTACCAGTAAGTTAATTCAACAATGTTTTGAGTATGTCCAAATGTTTGTAAACTTGCTGGATTTCATCCATAGGGAGTTATTTAGGTCTAAATTGGTTGCAACGGAAAGAGAAAACATTGTTGAGATGGGATTATGGAAGTTTAGGCATTAACGGGCTTATGACTTGTCATTAGCTTATGACATTTTTTTGATGGAACATTGAAACTATTTTCTCTTTCTGTTGTAACAAATTAAGCTTTATTTTATTTTTATCTTACTATCAAATTATATTCTATTCACCATTCATGTTTAACCATTTCATCTACTCACTGAAAACAATTGTTACTTTTTAATATTTCTAATACCAGGAGGAAATTCAGCCTGTCTACAAACATTTTCACATACTCAAAACATTGTCAATATTTATTCAATTTTAATTTATGTTGATTATGAATTTTTTTCAGATGCGCACCAAAATACTTATTGACGGACGTTACGCCAATAGGAGTGCATTTGAATCTTCGAGAGAATCAACAACTCGAAACGGTAATACTCAATTTATTTATATTTTATTTCATTTAGTATTTTTTTTTCCTTGAAAAGTGTTTAAAAATATACTTTTTCAAAGTGGTAATATGTATTTATATTGTTTTCAATTTAAAAATCCTTAAATTTAAAGAGATTATTTAACACGAAAAAAAGTTAGAATCTCAAATATTTATTTTATTCGAAACATAATAGTAACAGCTTAATAGCTGGTATGTAAAATTTCATCATCATCATTCCTTGCACTGAATTGGTAAACCAATTACAGCACATCTTGGTCATTTTTTGTTTCACGAAAGATTATTAGTCTTACGCTTCAGGTGACAGTCTAGGGACTATGAAATATTCTGATGTAAAATCAAATTTCTAAAATAAATATTTCATGTCAACCATGTCGGGAATCGATCCCGAAACTTCTTGCATGCCAGGCAAGTGCGCTGACTACTACACTGACCGAAATTATTATTTTATGTAAGTTTGTATATTTACCGCATTAACATATCCTGATGAAGAGACGGGTGCTTTTTTATTATAAACCGGTAGATTTTAAAAATATCTGTTAAAAATAGCAGTTGTATACGAATATTGACAAATTTTTTTTTTTAATCATTTTTTTATGAGTAACGTATGTTTTTGATGAGAATAATTATTAACAATGGAATTTTTGAAATGGTGAATATAAGGTGTTAAAAGTGCTCACTTTCGTCTACTTGAGATTTCACTTTTAAAGTTTGTAATCAAAAGAAATAATATGTATAACGTAAGAGCAAACACAACGTCTTATAGAGCAGAAAATTTTATTTTGAATGACTTATAATCTTAACAATTTTGTTTTACTTTTGGTGGTCATTTTAAAATTAGAATAAAAAACGGACACAACTTATGCATCCACCTAAGTAATACATAATGTTAATGATGAATGTAACTTTTTATTGTTAGATCACAATCAGTTTATTTTATACCAAACGGGCTGAACCCGGCAATGCTAATTTCGAAAAGGTACTTGTATCCGAAAGTTTGATTTCAAATATTGAATTTAGTTAAATTTAAATATATACGAGTATATATATATTATTATTTTTCTGTTTCGGATAACATAAATTGTGAGGATATGTGGTGAGAGTTAATTTTGATAAACAAGAGTTTGAACATTGTTTTTCCGTCACTGTCTTGCAGATACCTCTTCGATATTGTGTGAAAAAGACTCAAATCAACAAAATTGAGATTTCGTATCTGGAGATTCCGATTCCCGCACCCCAAAACTGAAACAATTTTGTTTTTAAAAAGAGTATATAAAAAAAAATTCTGTGTCGTTGCCTTAGTATTTAAACAAAATGGTTTTCATGTTTTTATAACTTACGTCTAAAGACGGCGGATAAAACTAGGGGCTGTCAAGGGTTTTTAAATGATTCTAGTTCCCTTAGTTAACAATTTATCAATAAAACAAAAGTTGTAAGAAACGGTAAACATCTATAGCATGTCTAAAATCACAATCCCTAGTAAGTAAGTACCTAGGTACTTATTTATGATTGAATTTCAGAACTAAATATAATTTATGTTTAAATATATAATTATTTTGGTAAATGTCAAATATTGTACAGAGATAATGTATGACATTGTTCTGTTTACCGACAGGTGCACTTAATGTAGGAATACAATTTTTGAAAATGTATTAAATGTCAAATAGGTGCGAAGGTTTTCACGGTCACTGTTATCAAAGAAGATGACTCCTGCAATGGTAGCCAAAACGTTGGAACAAATCCAACACACAAGGTATCACCCAAAAAAAAACGTTTTGTATTAACTGTCAGTTAATATTATTTAAGCATTACCAAAATCTTAGTAAAAATAAATAAATGCGTAGTAATTATAATGAATTTGAGGTAATAATGTTGTAAACCATAAAACACTAATTTTGTTTGTGAACATTTAAAATATTTTTTTTTAACACACAAAAAAAATATATATATCTTTCCAATTTTTAAGTAAATACATTCTCATCAAATGCAGCCCTGGTGAACGATTGGTAAAATATTCACGCTTCTAACTTTTTTTCTGCTAAATAGATTGAAGATATTAAGAGCTTTAAAAATGCCCAGGCTAAAGGTCGTCATTTTCCATAAAACTACACGTAAATCGGTCCAGTAGTTATTCAGTCTATCGAGGACAGACATACAAACATTACCTTTTGTATACTATTACATGGATATTCGTCCATATCTGTACGAGTATATCTTTGGAATTGAAGATATAATAAAATTTGTAAATTAAACGTAAAAGTGTTTCGGCATAAAAACCTCTAAGTAGAAAATTATAAAGAAGGCTGTTTTGCAGACTGCACGTTTCTACGGGGGACAAATTCTAGTGGATGTGGCAGGCATCGACTTCCTTTACAAAAAAGCGTCTAATTAAAGGGCACTGATGAGCATAGGCGTCAGGACGCCAGCGTCGCCATTGAGTTGAAGGAGGTTACCGGTATAGAAATCCCGCAGGATGTTTTTTTAAATTAAATATTACCTGTCACATTTTTTAGATTTTCATAATGTGAGTAGAGAAAAACAAATTGGACATACCATTTATTTTATAGAAACAAACAGTCAGCAATAATTAAATTACAAAGTAAAGATATATAGTTATGTGTGAAATAATAATTACCTAGGGGACAAAAATCCAGTCCCAGTCATCAAAACATTTAAACAGTCAATATTGTTGAGAGCTATGTATTACAATTAGAAAAAAATCTCATTATGATTCCTTTTTATTTTGCATCTTGTGGAGCGTAAGGTACTGTGTTGATGCATGGTATGAACGGTCATTATTTGTGATGTACGTGAAGACGATCAGTGTTATGCATAAGGTACTGGAGCTGAATTTTTGAAATTGAAAAATGATTAAAACCTCTTTAAATAAATGTTATTATATTGTTGTCATTAAATGAGTTTCATTGGCAAAAGTTATTTGGGAATATCATGTTAATTTTTTTTATCAAATGTTCTAAAACAATAAATTAACCCCGATGATGTCGAACACGTACATTTTAATGTAAAAAATTAGTTTAAAATAATTTCAATTATAGACAGAACAATACTAAAAATTTCCAACTTCCGGAGTTCTCCAAGGGTCTCATCTTGGTCCATTGTTATTTCTAATTTTTATCAACAACCTGCCAAAAAAAATAAAATAGATGTCCTTCTTGTATGCTGATGATCTTAACATATATAATAAAAGCGATAAAATAGAGGATTGTGATAAATTGCAGACTGATATGCATACTTTAAAAAGTGCTACTCTATCAGTTTATCTCGTAAAATTAACCCAATATTTTTTTACTACACTTTCGATAACAAACCAGTGGGGTTAACATTATTAAGTATTCCGGGGTTTATTTTGCACCAAAACTAAATTTTTAAACATTGTTAGTCACTTAAACCACTGGACTTTCTTATGGCCCGCATGTATCGGGAATCTAAAATGTACTACCAAAATAACAAAGCTGTCATTTTTCATCATACTCTCCCAACTTTTGTCTAAAAAAATAAATTTTACTTCATAAGTACAAATGTACAACTAATGCTGTATAAGAAATTTTAAAAATATTAAGAAAAACAAATGTAATTTTATCTATTTCGTGTACTTCTATAATTGAAGATATACATGCATGTTAAATTATATTGTATCGACAAACACCTTCAAACTGTATGTTTGTACATTTTTAAGGCATTTGTCCATACATACGCATCTTTCTTGAACCACCTTAAAAATTAAAATGAAATAAATAAATAAATTTATAAAATGTTATTCCTTTGTAGCCGATTTTCTCACGGTAATTGTATGGAAACCTACGTCTCAATTGAAAATTTATTTTAAAAGTCTGTTGAAAGTAATTTCCGGGTCTTCCACGTCACCCGTGAAGGGCTTTATTGATTAAAATTAATTAATTTCCTAGTATTTCAAAAGACTAAAAAACAACATTTTTTCGGTAGACGTAAAAATAATTCAAAACTTGAAATCAAAGTAGTTAAAATTAAAATGAATATTTTGATGAATTTTGTGAGCTTTTTCATATCTCTTTATCTTTATGAATAGGTACTAGATTTAATCTCATCGAATTTTATCAATAGTACTTTTAAATATAGAAATCTATGCATTTATAGGCCTCATGACCTTTTATTGACGAGTTAAATTTTGTTTATAAGAATACTCATATATGGATGCTCAAAAATTGCAGAATAGTTAATTAAATAAGTTAATGATACTAATAAATTATACGCCTTACATACCAAGGTCTATGTGAGTTTTTTGAAGCATAAAAATAATGCATGAAGGTTTTTAAAAAAAAAAATTGAGATGGTGTAAAATGTTTTTTTTTTAATTCCCGTAATAATGTGTCTATTTATTGAATTTTTCTTTTAATATAGAAAACTGAAAGAATTTGTTTAAAATAACGAAAAAACTTTTTCTGCGCTTTTGCTAGCTTAAATTAAAAAACTTCCGTTATGAAGAATTTTTCCATTGATAATACCAGTACTTTAGCTTACCTACGGATAACTTTCAACTTCTCCTTTGAAATATAACATGGGAAGAACTTATCTCAAATTCAATATTAAACCATCTAATTAATTCCTTTCATCAATATTGTATAATATGTTTTCTATGATGCTCGAAAAAATCTCCGTAACTTATAAAATATAAGTTATTTTACCAAAAAATTAACGCCGCAAATTATTTTAAAAGGCTTTGGCATGTATTTTATTTAGGGGTGGATTTATTAATATAAAAAAATTATAAGCGAACATACCCATACATTTTTATTCATAATATATAAACATTAATACAAAAACAACAGACTAATATTGACATTTTATTAGAAATAATACATTTTTTAATATTTTCAATCAACTCCATTCTGTAAGTTCAATTATTTGTAAATCATTTGAATAGATACTTTTATTTGTATACAAATATGAAACATTAAAAAATATGTTATGTACCTTTACATGTTTTTAATTGTGAAAAATCATGTTTATTACATATATTACCTAAAAACATTGTTAGGTTGGAGTACAAAATAATCTTATGACTAGGTTACCCGATTCTAGTATCTTAGTCAATCGTAGTACCTTGCTTATTTCTCCTAACTTGGTACAAATGGGCACAAAATACTACAAGTGAAGTATACGTTATTATCGAGATATTTTTTAAAATAAATAATAAACGTACTTGTTGCCTCCTAAATTTATTGCACTAGAGAGAAAAAACATTTTTGATAAGGGAAAAAGGAAGCCTAGACATTTACAGGGCTTATGGCCTGTCATGAGCTGGTTAAAGTGGCCACTTGACACACATTGCAACTTTCGCCACTCTGACTGTGTTTGCATATTATTGCAGAAAAATATGTCGGAAAACAGGCTTAAGTTGTCAAAATGTCGTAAAAAGTTTATTAGTTTATAAATGAAAAATGTCTGTAAATAAATCAATAAATAAATAACGAGATTTGCAATAAAAAAAACAGTTTTTTTTAACTCCCGAACAAAATCACTACTGCTATAGGTAATATTTTATATTCATCGTATTGATTATTAACAACCTAACAAATATGTTGAGAAGGGAACATGTTGGTCTAGGCATTTACAGGGCTTATGACCTGTCATTGTCTGGTTTAAGTGGCCACTTTACACATTGTGTAACATTCACCATTCTGCCCATGTTTCAACATCCAAATTTCCTCAACTCTTTCATCTGTTGACTTTTGTGAATTAAAGGAGCTGAAACCGTTATTATGTGGGTGAGATTCATCCGGATGAACCAAATCACCTACTAGGCAACGCCTGAAAACAATTTTCCTATTTTTATACTTCTTCTTTTACCAGGTAGCTAATCAGCCAATGACAGGTCATAAGCCCTGTAAATGCCTAGACTTCCATATTCCCTTCTCAATAATGTTTTCCCTCTCTGTTGCAATAAATTAAAAAATGAACAAGTCCCTAGGGAGGAAATCCAGCCAGTCTGCAAGCATTTGGACATACTCAAACTTTCTTGAATTAACAAAAATGGATTTGACAACGCTTAAAAATTTTTCAAAATGTGTTTTTTAAAATGCATAATATATTTTAATATTTTTTAAGAATGATATAGGTAATTTTTATTTAAAATAATAGAATTAAAATTTTTTTGGAAAGATTGTTTTTATTATGTTCGTATAAATAATAAAATAAAAAAAACACTTATTTTTTTGTAAATATTAGCCGAAAAAATTAATGTTCCCTGCGACTACTAGCAGTTACGTAGCGCTTTCTATCGTGGGACATGTACATAGTAAAAAGCTTCAATTTTTTACCACTTTTACCAAAAATCTGGCTTTATTTCTGAAATGGCAGATGTTTTTTTGGCATTTAATGTTACAAGAGCTGCGCTCGTATTCGGCGTCTGTTTCGTTCTCCAAGCGGGGATCTTCCGTCAGTGTCTAATCAGCAAAGCTGCATTGCATGATTTCTAATGGAATGCCCCACATTAGGTGGACAGTCCGCGTCGACAGTATAATATGGCGTGTAAAGCTCGGAAGTTGACAGATGAGACGCCACGGAATTTGTTTATAGCTGCTCTTTCGGTTGCGGATTTACCGAGACGGAAGATTGGCGACAAAACGCCAATATATTTCATAACATTGGTTTTTTGCTACTTTTTGATGATTTCTTCTTCTTCTTCTTTTGATTCAGCCTTATTATCTCCACTGCTTGATAAAAACCTCTACCACCCGTCTCCATTCCTTCCTATCACCCGCTTTTATCATCCATGTTTTACCGGCAATAGAAGCAATGTCGTCGACCCATCTTTTTTGTGGCCCTAACGCATCTTTTGTTTGCCCATGGTGTCCACTTTATTATTCTGGGTGTCCACCTGCCATCATTTTGTCTCGCCAAGTGTCCTGCCCACTGCCATTTCAATTTCGCTGTACAATCCATGATATCCACGACTCCGGTTGGGCGCCTTTCTTTTTTAAAAAAAATAATATAGTTCATTTGATTTGAAAAAGCTGTATATACAATGTTCATGTGTGTAAAAAGGTACGTTTTTGAACATTTGTGACATAACGCCTTCATCTACTCACGCATTCAATTATTTATATAGCATAACCGTTTTTATTCTTTTTTATATATTGTACTCGGTAACTTTTTCAATTTATCAAAACAACACCAGACTATTTTCGAATGCGATATTAGCTTTTATATTAAAATTTTAAATGGATAACTAGTTATATGATACGACCACTTTAATATGCTACAATAGAGATGAGGTCTTTCGAAAAATAGGTGTTATGTTATGTGAAAGCCTAGAATTATCAATACACGTTAATAGTAAGTAATAGTTTGGTCCAAACATGTTTTGAAACTAGAAACTGTTGAGTGGGGTGCATATTCCTAAGTCAGTCACTGTGCGCGTAATTAATACCTATAGCATTCGTGTAATTCCATATTGCAGTCGGTCTAGCAAACGAAATTTACCTCAGCTTTTAGCAACGAGCTTTCTGTTTGGCCGGTGCACCGCAAAGCCATTGCAACTTACATGTTGCATTAATGACATTCTAGTAATTCAGTTACGGAGATACTTAAAACCTCTTAAACTATTATACCTAAGGAGAAATTTATTGCAACAAAGAGCGTTAACATTTTAAAGACGGAAATTTGTAATACTGGGCATTTAAAGTGTCTTATCACCTGGTAACATTGAATCATTTTTTTTTGAAAATTTTATTTATCAACACTTATGGATTACATACATTTAACAAAATATGTTTGCTTTTTTAATTTCATATTCCACTGTTAATGATAATGTTTTTTTTAATCTTTTGTCTGAGTCTTTTGTTTAGTTTTGTCTGGTGGTTTATTGGATAATTTTTGTCCCTGGTTTATTAGTCTCGACTGTCCTTGTCTCATTTTAGAAGGTTGTATATGATATTAATCTGTTCTTCTCGTATTGTGTCCATGTTTAATCCATTTTTTAGTTTTTTGTCTACAATTACATCAGCGGTTAATTAATTTAAGAATACATTCTAATGATTTTAATTGAAAGAGTTCAGTTTCATTATTTTTTTTAGTTTGTCTAAAGAGTTCTGTAGGTGCTGTTAGATAAGGGAGGTCATATGTAGTTTGTTTATGTCATTTTGATTTCCTGTTCCCCATAGTGGTTGCATATTACATATTTTAGTTTTTACATAAGTTTCATCAATTATATTTTTTTCCGTTTTTGGAACAAAGCTTTTGACTTTTTAAAAAAGACTCGATAATGTCGTCACTTTGCTAATAAAATTATTGATATGAATTGTCCATATCAATTGTAAGTCCTAAGTATTAACCAGGTTCAATTTCACTTAGTCATTCATCTTTGATGTAAGCATCTATTTTATGTCATTTTTTTCCAAATTAAAAATTGATATAATCACATTATTTTTCATGTTTGTGTTTGTCCATTTAGTCAACATGGTTAGGTCTTCGTTTATCTTATTGCTTGTTAATAATTCAGTTTGATTTGAAAATGTCAAATGTCATAGATAATAATTTTTCCTTTAAAATTGTACAGTGATAAGTTATGAATATATAAAATAACATTCAGTTACATTTATCATCCTGCCTATGTTTAAATATTCACGCTCCTTTAATTCTTCCATCAGTTTAATTTTGAGGAGTAAAACAGGTAAAACGATTTGTGAATGAATGAATAAAGAAAACATAAATTATTTGAAAGATTGGAGATAGTGGATTCAAAAAATATTTTGGTTCAAATCTTTGTCTTATATAAACAAAGGCTGATTGGATTTTGTATTATACTTGGAAATATCATTTTCGTGAATATTTTTTAAGGTTTTCTTAATTATATCAATTATGGAGAGGAGAGTATTCTTTTTATTTTATTCACTCCATTTCCTGTAAAGTTATAAATGGTTTTCCAGATTAATTGTATGGTGAAACCGTTTTAATATTTTTCTCTCATTTAAAAATCAAACCATTTTCTAATGGTGCTCAGTAAGTACAGGCATTAATTAAAAAGTATTTGAAGCTCATTTCTGTAATTTAAATAGATTACGTTCAAGGACAGAGAAAAATTAAATAAAATCAATCAAAGACATCGTTGTCGTAACTTTTACTTTTAATTCATTACAGCATTCGAATAAAGTCACGTATCTCCAATACTATGTAAAAACTCTGTGTTGAGGATGAAAATAATGTTATCAAAAAAGGAAAAATATTTTTAAAAATTAAAAAAAAACACTCAAGAGATAATTGGACGCGGCGTAAGAATAAGTTTGTTTATTAAAATAAAAAAATATAAATAATATTAGTTTATTTTCGGAAAGTAGGATAAATATGATCTAATTTCATATTTTTTAATGTTTTAAACTAGCATAAACTTCCAATTCACTAATTAATTTATTAAATTTTTTGAAAAATCTACAATCAAAATTTCACAAAATATCAATATTATTTTCCACTATTTACCGAAAAAGCATTTACACAAAAAAAACTGTTTGTCTATCACTTTTTTATTAATTTATATTTATCATTTTTGTTAATGTAGGTACATGTATTAAAATTACACTCCGTTTATTAAAAAAAAACAAACATTTTGTTTAATTAAAACTAAGAGCACCATTGAAAGTTGGTTTTTCTGTCTATATAAAAGATCGAATGTACTTTAAGTTTTGTCTTATTGCCAAGAATTTTCTTTTGGGGTGGAGCTTTTCCTGTGTTGAAGCCAGAAGCGATAGGGAGGGGGATCTAGGACCCCGGAGTAGTGGGGGTGGTGGTATAGAGGGGGTGGTAGTGGTAATAGAACCAAGCTATTAAACTGTGCTTTGAATTTTAATTTTAAAAACGTACGATCTGAAATTAATAAGAGTTTAATGGAGTTGCAAAAATAAGTGAAAAATTATTATTATCGTTGGGTTTAGGAAGACGTATAAAGAAGAATTAAAAATTCTCAATAAAACTGTTTCGGGCAAACATTATATTTTATATTCTCGCTAAATTGAATTTATTAGATATAAAATAAATTACTGCGTAATCAGTTTGACATATAATTACGAGTGTATGTTCTTCAATTTAAAGTGATTTAATCACCAGCATTAGGGTAACTCTTACAATTGACACTTTATTATTCTTAAAGTTCAATTTTACAAAAAATGAACTACGTACTAATTTCTGTAAAATTTACGATTCTTCTTTGTAGAATTCTTTGCATAATGCATATGCTGCCTCGAACTTGAACGTTAAATAAAAGATTGATCATCGTAATTCCATATAAAAAGAAAATGAAGTAAATCTTGAATTTCCATTTATCACCTTTAATTAATTAATAACATGGATAAACGTCTTTTTTTATATAAATCCAAACAAAATGTTTCTCAAAATAATAAATTACCGTTTAATTGTCCATGAAAACTATTAGTTCACACATATTTGCTATTTAAAAATCCCACCTGTCACGAAACTCTATCCCACCAGTCACAATTTAGTTTTTGTTTTTTCTACAACTGTTAAAAAAAACTGTTTTAAATAGCTTTTTTAGTATTTTTTTTCTTGTATTTTATTAAAATATAATCTCATTAATATTGGGTAGTTTGGCATAAATCCGTCTTCAAATGCACAAAATTAGAAGAAGGTATTTTCCAGTGTCCCACCAGTCACATTCATACAAATAATAATTGATAGGACATATTGACTGGTTTTTTCTTGAAAGCTGTATAATAAAATGGTTCCTTATCTTGTTTAGCATAAAAAACCTCCAATATATATTTTTGATGAATTTTAATAAATAATAACTATATAGTTCATTTTAGTTTTTTGTTGATTATTATCGCTTAACACGGGCACTGCCTAAAAACCGTCAATAATAAATTAACAAATATGTAAACGAGTGTAATTTTGAATTAATAAATAAATAATTTATTAAAATGTTTAAAAAATAGCGTAGAACCACTAAACTATTGAGATATCAAACCACCATTTATTTGCCTAATAAACATGTGCCAGGTAAAACTCATTACGTAAAAAAATATCCCTTAAAAATGAATTGCTTGTATTTTACTCAGATTTCTTTCATTGTATTCTTTAAAGTACCCCTTTTACTTTTTTACTTGTACTCCTATTAGTTGTTCCACAAAATTTGTCGATCTTTTTCTCTTGTTTGTAGATAATGAAGATGTAGGTATCGATGTGCATTATATTTAGAATGAATTTCATTTTTAACTGTTCCTTTTTACGTACATTGTTATTTTGCCTAAAAAAACATTTCTGATCTATAATTTCTGATAACATCCTCCTTAACTATTGTGATTTTTTTTCTGGAAAATATATTTGAATGTTTTCGAGTCAAAACAGCTTCCGAATAAATATTTCACTTGTTTTATTATGATAAAATAGTATGTATAATTTAAAATGCTATTTTTTGAGACCGGAAGCGTTACTTTTCAATAAATACAATATTTATTACCCGCTGCTTTCTTAGCAGTTCCTACGTATATTTTATAACATCGGGGGATATTTTATTATTTTAGATTTATAGCTTCGAGAACTTATTGCATTGCCTGGTGCTAGGGGACAAAAGAACAGAACAATTCTTATATGAATCTGCATAAACCAAGAAAACGTCGTTTGATTTAGCAGCAAGATCGAAAAAAATATTTGATGTTATTGAGTAAATCAAGAAATGGTCGAATCAATTCGGGCTTTTTTACTCGGGAGCTGTTTTATAAAGGCCTCTTGTAATTAATATGAATCAGATGCTGCTTGATAATGGTAGGTTAAAAGGCACATCTAGTGATGGGAAATTCTGGCAAACCCTCGCATCTTTTGTCAATTATCTTAAAAGGGCGGCTGAAGCATTTGCGAGGCAAAAGTTTATGATCGGCATTCAAATGACATCTTTCGGAATACCTATTCTTCAAACTTAATTTGTGTAAGTAAAGAGGGGACGAAATGTGATGAATCTATAATCAAGAATCGTGTGTTTTACGGTTGTACGAAAAACGTTTGAAATATAAATGGTATTTTTTACCACACAAATCAATATTATTTTGCTACAATTTCCTTATTGAATTTATTGCGTAGATTTCATAATTTATTTGCGAATGATAGTAATTAAAATAACTGAAATATTTGTTACATTTTTTAGGATGTTGATACTTTTGTTGAAGCTTCTTATCTAAAATACTTGGAGTGTACAGTATAAAATAAAATTATAATATAATAAGTACTTAGCGTAAATATTATTATGTTATAAAAAAAATTATACTCATAATTTAATTGAGACACATTTAAAATAAATACATATTTCAACTGTTATAAGAATTCTATAATGTGTTTTGTTTTTATGAGAAAAATAAAATTAAAATTAAAATCAGTCTAAAATAGTGCCGGAACCAAGCAATACGTCCAATGGAACGCCAAATCAGCTGTTACTTTAGTTTTACTAACTTTTTTAACATGAGTAACATTGCATGTTACTAAATCAAAGAAATTCTTACAAATTTTATGTCAGTACGCATGTACGTGAGGTTGCAAGCAAACTATCTGTGCATGTGCTGGCACGAAATATGTTTATTGTCTTTTCTCTCTTATGCAGATTTACCGCAATGAATTGTAGTATATTATCTCGCTTACGGTTTCGGTTTCACTCACGCAAATTTATGTAAATGTGTGATTAAGCGGGTATTAAAAAACAAGATTTCCTTTCTGTCCTTTAACGAAAAAAACATGGGCCTTATTCATAAACTTTGTGTAAAGTTACGCCTAGGCATTGTGGTAGAATCCGGATGGAAATTTCTTCATTATTGTAGTACTTGAATAAGAATGGCATATCCATATTTATTCTATCACTGCGCCTAGGCGTAACTTTGAACTAGGTTTATAAGTAAGGCCCCATATTAATTTAAAATATTATTACTATGCAAATTAACTGATCCCAAGTAATGTCTACATACATCTCATTATATTTATGACATATTTCTAATTTAACAATTTGTTCGTTTACTTGTAATCCTTTTCAATTGATTTTAATATAAAAAAACAGTCGGTAGAAAACCTGTCGGTATAAAAAAAAGTTGTTGAAAAGAAAAAAGTTTTATATTTACTTAATTGTTATTAATATTATTTTTATATGTTTTGTTTTTTATTTATATATATATATGTCCATCAATGATCATAATGTAAAAATAAAACCAACTTCGGTTTGACACAAACTGTGCTTCAAAAACCTTATGCAACTATTATTTTTATCAGTCCATTTCAATTTTTTTAAATGAATGAATGAAATCGGCAATGAATCCGAATATGTGGATATTTTTAAATTTGGTTTTATTTTCTTTCATAAAAGCTAATTTGCTCATTAATCAATCGTTTTTTGTATTTTTTGAAAACTTGTTTTATGTTTATGTAATGGATACACGAATTGAATTAATTTCCTTAGAATTTTATCTGTTATATTTAATCTATTGAGAGCTGCTTAGCGCATATTTTGTTTAAAACACTCACTATCAGAATAAATACAGTAACTGCATAAAATTTATTACTTTTTACCAAATTTTAATTCAATTATATTTTCAAATTTGTTAGTGAAAATAGAAATAACAGACGACCGAAGATGACGCGGAAGCGATGAAACCAGTCACTGGTTATTCCAAATGTTTGGATAAGTATTTCATGTCTTTTTTTTTCGACAATAATTATATTTTCTTATCTAAAATAATAAAATAAAAACACACATACGTTTTACGGCTTGTTAGACCATTTTACAAATTTCGACCTTCATACAAAGAGATATGTGTTATTTATAAAGACATCCTATTACAGTCAAATTCGATTGTCACCACGTTCCTTTGGCAAATAATCACATTCGTGACTTTGGATTTTAGTTGACTCAGTGTAAGTACATATACTGCTCGTATATCTAATATTAACACAATGTAGTGTAGAGGATTTTCAGACCTATTATCGAATACTTGGAATTGCATTATGCATTTTTTTATAACGATAAACTAAAAAATAAGGTCGTACCATAATTACAAATACGTTAAATACCTATTTGAAAAATGACTGTTTTCAGTGATTTTTTTTCACTGACTTGCAAGATAAAAATTAAAAGAACAAAAGATATTGAGCTCTAGAAAAAAGTTCAAATTTTGACAAAATATTTTTAAAATTTGGCTAGAATTACTACAAGTACTTTAAATATCCCATAAAAATGTCACATTTTAACATATTTCAGGCCACTCTCCCTTAAGTATTATACTGTAAATTGTTGTCAACTTTAAGGTCAAACTGAAAACGTGTTTCTTTATAATTTTTGGAACTCTTTAATCATTTCTAGATAAAAGGTTTTTCTAACACATATCTTTATATTAAATTTATTTTTATTATTTTCAGTTAAAAATATTCCTTATGGATTCAATTCTGTGTTCGTCTCGAAGGATTTGAAATACTGTCGTAAAAATTTGCTCTTAAAATAATAAAAGAAGCATAAAAATTCTTTGGCATTTTTAGTTTGCATAAAAATAAAAAATATATTTTTTTAGTAGCTACACCAATAACGTTAAAAATATATCAGTCTAATGCTTCAACTTAATAAAAGTGAAACACAGTAGTGGAAAACTTTCCATTAAATTTACCCAAGCCGTGGTCTCGTGGTAAGTGTGGAGGACTCACTAAAACGCAACTAAAACATAATTCCTTTTTAAAACTCATAATTTCTATAATTTTTTTTTTTCAAAAAAACTACTTTGAACATGCAGCGCTATACCGGAAATCGAACCTGAGACCCTAGGCATGGTAAGCAAACACGCTAAAAACTACACTATGAGGTGGACTTATCTCCTGAGATATTTATAAGAATTGGGATTTTGACCAAATAGTAGTCATTGACTCGAAGTCACTAGGGTTCTATTTCACACACAGAACTTGGTGTTTTATAGGTAACTAGCGGACCCGGCAGACGTTGTCCTGTCCAAACGTTGGTTTGCCTGCTATTAGTTCTACATTATCTCTGGATATAAGCTTGGAAAAAGACTTAAATAGGTACCTAGGTACTTGTTTATGGTTGAATTCCAAAACATAAAATAAAACAAATTTGCCAACGTCAAACTCCGGTCGTCTCACCAACAAAGGGGTGTACTCATGTAAGAATGCGATTTTTAAAAATTTATTGAATTTAATATTATTTTAATGTTAATAAAAAGAAATAAACGTGTAGAAATAATAAGGAATTTAAAGAAATAATCTGATTGAGATTTACAAAAAACAAATGCTATTTGTAAACATTCGAAAACACCCTTTTTTATACACGAAAAACAACTTCTTTCCATTTTTTCGCAAATACATTCCTCTCGAATGCAACCCTGGTAGATCAATGAATCAAACATTTATGCTTCTAACTTCTTTTTTACATATTCGATTGAAAATTTTAATGTCTACAAACACGCACAGCGCAAAGATCTATATTTTTCTGAAAACCGCACGTGAATCGGTTAAGCCGTTTAGGAGGAGTACGGTGACATCACACGTACAGAGGAATTATAAATATAAAGATTTTTATGTAATCACTTAAGCAAGCCAATCTGAGATCAAAAGTTCTCACTCAATCAGGACCTTAATAATGGTAGGCAAACGCGTCAACCACTACATAACGAGACAGGCTTTTCTCCACCAAATTTCCTTATTTATGTTTTTGATCCGAGATCAACCATCGAGTCGAAAACACTCGTCCAGGGTTCTAGTTCTATTCCACACAGAGAAACTGTATTTTTTGAAATAGAGTAGTGTAAAAAGTATTATAATTATTACTCTTGCAGGTAGTTGATAATTAATTTTACATGTTTTATTTTACTAAACAGCACACTAACTTGGGCATTCTGTCAGGCGCGGGTTGCGTGGGATGGTATTAAAAGTAAATACTACTTGTAGTGGAACTAATTGCATCTGAGACTTCAAAACGATAATAACAAACGGTACAAGAGTTTCTAATGGACTTGGTTCGTATTAAAAGAGCAATACGACGCAAATATGTTCGACTATTCCCGTATGTTAAAATACCACAATTTAGTAAACCGGCTAATATTGTTCCTTATCATGGACAAGCTGAAGCTTTTTTATTGCAGTTACTATAGTTGTATTAATGTTCTAGGAAATACATATTATTGTAATTCACGATATTCCTTTCTTTTGTTATTCTTTTGTTCCTTTCTTCAATTCAAATATTAGGTTCAAAGTTTCATTTTCGATCTCAACAATTTCGTTATTCTTGTGACTCGATTATAAAGATGTACATGCATCATACAGTCTAGGGAACCAGATAAGTTGTATTGACAATTTGCACATGAGCCAAATGAAGTTTAAACTTGCTATTAAAGAAATAGTTTAGGATTTTGACTGATGTTTAAATATTTATGTTCATTTATAAAAAAAGAAAAATAAAAGTATAAATAAACGACTACGACTAGATATTTGTTTTTTTTTTTTTAGTTTTTAAAATTATTTTTTTTTTAGTTTAAAAAAATAAATAATTAATTATTAAAAAAGGTTCATTATTTTGTTTCTTTTTATATTTTGTTTTTAAAACGGTTGAAAACCCCTGAGCGCTTATCAGGAGACAGTTAGTATTATTCCTAGGGCATTCAATATACATTGCAACAATACCAACAAATCAATGATTTATGATTTTTGCCATTTCGAATATACCGCGTTATCCTTATTTTTATTATTTTTAAGTATGTTAAGTATTAAAATCCCAAAAATATTATACAAAACATTTATAAAACAACTGTGTAATATAAATAGTTATATTGTTATTATATTATTTCATAATTTTGTAATAGAACACTGTATGTTGATTGTATTAATGATTATGTTTATAAAAAGCATTTGTGCTGTGTACACACTATATAACTAAATAAACTAAATAAATTTAAAAATATGTATATTTCGCTATGAAAAATTATACACTATCATCATATCAATATTAGCGTTGATTTGACTGAACGCAGCATTAATTTTAACGATTAAATAAATAAATAAATATAAACTGTTCTTGTTGTTCTTGGTGTGGGAAAATTATTTAATTTTTTTTTCATAAAATAAATATTTGCGTTCTTGTTTCGATTTACCGAAATATTTTAATTTTGGGGCCATTTTCAACAAGTTGTAAATAACTAACAATTAGAAAAGGGAATTGATATGGGGTAGAATGTGGTTCGAACCTCAGATCTCTGATTCTCGAATCCGCAACACTAGGCACAGGACCAAAACCTGATATTTGAATTATTTTTATATGCCTAACTCACTTGAAATTGAGAATATAAAAAAAAAAATGTGTTTTAATTTTTAATTGATGTTTCTGATTCTTTAGTATTTTATTTATTTGTTTTATCATTTTTTATTAAGGCATAAATAGTTTTCACACTGATTTCTTTAAAAATTGTAAGTTATATGTAAAAGTTCTGACTTAAAATGAGAAACTCCTATCTTAGCTAGTCATGACCAGAAAAGAACTATTAATTCTGTGCCTTGGGTTAAAAAGGGCTAATGATAGTTTTTTTTTCTTGCCATCACTTTTGGAGAGGGTCGATGTGAGTTAAAATATATATATATATATAGCACACATTTATATACACCCGCATGGCGGCCTCCGTGGTGTAGTGGTCAAGACGCTTGACTCACACACGAAAGGTTCCGGGTTCGATTTCCGGAGAGAACACAAATATTAAAATGTGATTTTTCTCAAGCCTGGGTGTTTTGTGATGTAATTCACCACTGTAATTGGGCCCCTGGCCTGTTGTGGTGCAACAATAAATAAATAAATATGGAATTGTTTTTTTAATTGATTGTAGTTTCAAACACATCAAAGAGTTTAAAATAACGCCTTAAAATAGCTGTAAAATTACTCTCTTGTAATGTAGTGAAATATGACATTGGCTCTTTTATCATTAAAACAAAATTGTTCGTAATAAAAAAAAGTTTTCGCAGTTTTGCACTGTTGAATTTGTTGTTTTTAGAAACGCTTTTCTTGAAGAAAATATGTGTATTATGTATGTGTAAATGATTAATTACAGAGTTATACTTAAGATGTTATACGATATACGTTTCATGATGGAGTTTTAATATGAATGAAGTTTTCGTAAAACAAAACAACTAAAAAGCTCGCTGTGACTAGTCATTGACGTTTCTCTGATACACCTGTGATTCACGTTCCAGCCGTTAATAAGATTATAAAGCGGAGAGATAATAATTATTGCAAATTGTAACGTTTATTTCCGTTACAAAATATTCCGATGAATGGTTGGCATACCTGATCATTTTCGCTCTAAAATAAATTATCAGGTTCGATGTAAATCAGCAAATATGTACATTAGCAAATACTTAGACTTACAGGGTGATGTGAAAGTTAACCATAAAACAAAAAACGTTGAAAAATCAACACATACATAGATATACAAATAATATACATTGATACTTTAATATTGATTATAAATTAAAATGTCCTTTTCCAAGCACAAGCAGGCTTCTGACTGGTTCTTTGGTTTTGTAACTATTCTTGCCATCCGGGTAGTAATACTAAGGGCAAGTTTTAAGTATATTTTATTTATTTAAAATAAACCAAATATATTTTTGTTGTGAATTTTATACGAGTAGTACAAAACAACAAAACAAACCATCATGCCGATGAGGATATGGAAAGATGCAATGTAAAATACACCACAACACCCAGACTGATTGATAAAAACAAATATCTTGGATTTTTTCTCGCAACTGGCGGGAATCGAACCCGGGACGCCAGTTTCAAGTTGGCCGTCTTACCATCTGCACCACGGTGCCTGACTGAATTCTGTAATTCCTGTATATACCTATATTAAACTAATTTTTTTTAATTACAAAAAAATCGTAAAAGGTATTTCTTGGCATGGGATTTCGTGAGGAATACATTATAACCAAAATAAAATCACGTTAATTTTTAATTAATGAAATACTTAATAAAAATAAAATTACAAAAGGCATTATGTTACAATTCGTGTACTAACGTTACAATACAAAAAAAGAACATTAGTACATGAACTCAGTTTGAGAGTCAGTGATCATTAACAAAGAACGTTAAATAATTATTGTTAAAGTATAGAAGATAAAAAACAACCTAAAAGCTAGCTGTAAACCAAAAAACTAAGTTTTTTGTGTAATGCAGACTACCGACATTAACATAAAAAAATAGAGACGTATTTAAGGTTACCAGTAATTGAAAAAATATACTCGCTGAATTTTCAATTCTATACCTGAATAAGTAAATCTCAACTTTCATGTCAATTTGGATTGAATGAACCCGGACTAAAAGGGTCAAAGAGATATAAAGTTTAAGCCGTTAATATACAAAACAAGAGACACATAAAATATAATTTCTTCAAAGAATAATAATATAACGAGTAGGTACATACACAGAGAAGTAAGTGTACCTGTTTCCCTAACAACAATAAAAGATGGAGACTATAAAATCCTAAATGTTAGTATGGGTGCTTTTTCATTGTTTCAATTATCGTAAAATCCTAACCAGTCCCTTCGGACAGTAGATTCGCCCTCCTTTCTGTAACCTTCATTCCAGTTCTATGCTCTGCCTTCAAACTTCTTCACGATTTGTCCCCAAAAGC
Organism: Micrasema longulum; assembly: GCF_059751315.1. NCBI lineage: Eukaryota > Metazoa > Arthropoda > Insecta > Trichoptera > Brachycentridae > Micrasema > Micrasema longulum. Next base: position 446,872 of record NW_028277421.1, read on the forward strand.
CTCATTTAGAATTCTGTTAAATGTAAGAGCTGTTAAAATTCATCTCAATGTGAAATTTATACCTTAATAAATGTTATTTTAAGTGCTTTAACGTACCTTATGAATCAATTATACGAGTACTACGACAAAGATAGGTAAATCTAAAATATTATTTTGTATCTAGGAGTACATATTTTATATTTTACCTACAGATGAATTAAAAATCATTTTTAATCTTAATTTTAGAAGTAAATTAATAATTTAGAGTACTACTTGCAAACCCGGGAAAATCCATTTTTTTTTATTTTAAGCAAATCCCAAAAACTGATACAATACTTAACTTCAACTTTTTGTTTAAACTTAAATTTTTTATTATAATCACTAAATATTTTATACGTAAGCAGTGATGAAAAAAGCATGATTATGTCAAGAAACAGTATTGAAATAATAAATTAAATTTTATACATTACCAACTTTGCACTACTCAAGTAGAGATTGCCATTTTTGCAACAATGCCAATAATTTAAAAGTCAGGTCTTATAAATTAATCCGTATTTTTAACTGAGAACGTTAAAAATATTGTAAAAAAATGTATTCTGAACAAGTTTCAATTAATATCTCACTTATTTAAATTTTGGATATTGCCGTAGTTAGCAAGTAGTACCCTCTATTAAAAAAAATGAATATAAGTCAATAAATATATTTTTTAGGTGATCCAGTGTAACATGAATTTGTTCCAATGTTTTAGCTACCAATGCAGGAGCCATCTTCAGGGTAAACTATGCAGTGGAACGCTTTATAAACATATGACGTCTTTTCGTCTTCGAACCAAAGATTTTGCTAGAACAGTAAAAATTACAGTGCTTGAAGTGTAAAAGAGGGGATTAAATTACACAGGTATTTAAATAACATAAACAAAGATGACGGGCTTAAATTGAAATCAACTTAGTTCTCGGCACTACGCCCTACAAAAATGATACTGTACCTACTGCCGACTGCGATACGATGCAAATTGCTAGTATATGAACACATTTTTTTTCTATCAAACACATTGTTTACCTTAAAGATGGCTCCTGCAATGGAAGCCGAATAGTCAAACAAATCCAACGTACCCAGGATCACTAAAAATATACATATCGCGCAGTTTTTTATCATCATCTTCATCATCTCATTTTCCGCACCCAGTGGCCCATAGAGTACTGCATTAGCAAACCAAATGCAGCGTAGTTTGATCACCAGTAACATGAAGGGGTGGTGATAAGTCTTACGCTTTGGATGCCAGTCCAAAAACATTGAAATATTTACACCTATAAAAAAAACATTATTGTCTGACCGTAGTCGTTATTTACAAAATACTAATCATTCAGATTCAATTAGTTTTTAAATGTCGTAAATAAATTAATTATGACGAAAATAATAATTGCACAAAAGGATTTTTGTTGAATAAGAACTTTAGTCAGTACATAGAAGCATTTAATAACACGCAACATTTTAATACTGCAGCGTATTGTGATTTATTTTATAAAAGTAAAATAACTGAGACTAAAATTTATCGCAACATTATTGGAAAGTGACTATGGAAGTCTAGGCATTTACAGAGCGTATAACCTGTCATTAGCTTGTTTAAGTGACAACTTAACGCACTTAGGACATTCACAATTCTGCCTTAGTTATGATCCACATTTCCCCAACTCTTCCATCTGTTGACTTTTGTGAAGTAAAATAGTATTTCGCGAAATGCTTCTCACCCACATCAATAAAATTTTTAACTCTTTTAACTCACAAAAGTCAACAGACGAAATAGCTGAGAATGCTGAACGTAACATGGCCACTTAAACCAGCCAATGATAAGTCGTAAACCCTGTATATGACATCCATTTTCCCCAAAAATGTTTTCCCAAACACATTGAGATCTTAACTAGGGACTAAATTCCTGCCTATCTGCAAACATTTGGACATACTCGAAAAATGTTGAATAAGTCGTGTTTCAGCTTTATATGGTATTCAAAGTATATTAAAATATTGCAGCGAAAGAAATTCAACAAAGAAATTGACCTATTGAAACAGAACCTGAGACTTCATGTACAATACCTAAACGTAACCTTCACAGACCTAGGGTATACTTTTTTCAACAATATTTTGAGTTTGTCCAAATTTTTGTAGACAAGGACTGGATTCAACTCCCTGGGAAGCTGTTTATATTAACATATTACAACAGAGATGAAGAACATTTAAAAAAGGTAATATTGAAGTCTAGGCATCTACAGGGCTTACGACCTGTGAAAAGGCGATTTAAGTGGTCAATTTGTGAACATTAACATATTACAACAGAGATGAAGGACATTTTAAAGAAGGCAATATAGATGTCTAGGCATCTACAGGGCTTATGACCTGTTATTGGCTGGTTTAAGTGGCCACTTTACACACTGTGTAACATTCACCATTCTGCCCATATTTGAACATCTATATTACTTCAATTCTTTCATCTGTTGATGTTTGTGAAGTTAAAGAGCTGAAACCTTTATTTATGCCAGTGAGATTCATCTAATTGAATTATTTCACCTACATACTAGGCAACGCCTAAAATGAAAGAATGGAAGGAATGTAGATGTTCAAATATGAAAGAATTGAAGTAATATAGATGTTTAAATATGGGCAGAATGGTGAATGTTACACAGTGTGTAAAGTGGCCACTTAAACTAACCAATAACAAGTCATAAGCCCTGTAGATGCCTAGACATCTTTATTGCCTTCTTTAAAATGTTCTTCAACTCTGTTGTAATTTGTTAAGTATACTTTTTTTATTTGAAAATTAAAAATTATGTTTTTTTTAAAATTTTTAAATAACAATAAAACTCTCAATTTCGTTCTAACTTTAACCAAAAAATGTAAATAATATAATTTTTTGTTAATTTTTACATATTTTAAGTTATTTTATTTGAGAATTTTATTATCAGATTTATGTAAAAGCACATAAATATAAGTAGAAATATATTACTAATACAAGAGCCAATTGAAAAAATCACAGTTAATCTTATAAAACATAATACATAAAGAGAAAGTCTACTAAATTGTTTGGGTGTGACGTCTTTATAAGCTTTTCAGGCTCTATGTCTCTTTATAACCTTAAACGATTGCAAATTGAATCATGCAAAAACACAAAAAAATAAGCAGTTCCAAAATGTCAATGTATATTGGTAAAATAATTTACCGAATGCATCACAACCCTTGTCTGCAGTTAGTAGGTATTTGGTTGGGCAGGGCGCCCGATATATCACGGGATGATGGTTCATCCCTTACTGAGAAGTCCACCCCTGGTTAGTGGGGGAAGAATCACCGACGCGATAAACATACCTTTATTTATTACAGATGCCTAGACAAAAGAAAGTGCCATAAAAGTTGAAACGTTCTGAAAATGATCCAGTGAATTAAAAACATGTTTTAAATTTGTAAAATCGGTTACAGGTTCGAATCTAGTACAATTCAATTCTATTCCAAATATTAACGGCTTTTAATCAGATACGTTTTTTTGTGCATTCGGCACACGGATTAGATGCATATAATTAAATTAAATCAATTATGGTGCGAAATCGTTCGTTTTTTCATTAAATTGGTCGTAGGGAGTATAAAAAGATGATACTCGCAGAATAATAGAATTAAAAAATAGTTAACATATTACAACAGACATGAAGAACATTTTAGAAAAGGTAATGTGGAAGTCTGAGTATCTACAGGGCTTATAAAGTGGCCACTTTACACACAGTTCACCATTTTGCCTACATTTGAACATTTATATTCCTTTGACTCTTCTACCTGTTGAGGTTTGTGAAGTTAAAGAGCTTAAACCTTTATTGTTGCGAGTTTTACCTTTTATAAAATGTTCTTCATCTCGGTTGTTATAAGTCAATATTAACAGCTCTCTAGGGCCTAGGGGGTTGAATTCAGTTTGTCTACAAAAATTTGGAACAACTCGAAACATTCTTGATCAACAATAGTTTATGATGGAACAAGAGAAAGAAACAAAATAAGTAGTAATCATACAAAAAAAACTGCATTTTTCTAATGATTTAAATGGTATTTTATAGATAAAAGTTCAAAAACGAGTTTAATTTTAACCTAAATTATTATGTAAATAAAACTTTGTTATCAGTGTTACACAATTTTATTATTTTACAAGAACACAACTATAGTTTCGGAAGAGCACTCCTCCCATCGACGGGTGATATAAAACTGCCCGTCGATGGGAGGAGTGCTCTCCCGAAACTATAGTTGTGTTCTTGTAAAAGAATAAAATTGTGTAACACTGATAACAAAGTTTTATTTTCATAATAATTTATAATGAAGTGTTACGAAGTGAATGCCGATTCAATTAAAAATATTAATTTTAACCAATCATTTATCGTTTGTGGCTTATCTTTAAAAAAAAAAAATTAGTTTGTCTAAATGTTTGAAGACAGAAACTGAATTTCACCTCTTAGGGAGTTACAAATATGAACATTTAACAACGTGGATAGAGAGAATATACAGAGGATAGAGAAGAAAATATGGAGGTCCAAGCATTTTTAAAGCTTATGACTTGTCATTGGTTGGTTAAAGTGGCCACTTTAAACGCTATGTAACATGTAATATGTAAAGCGTAAAATCTTCCTAGGTGGTGAAATCTGGTCTCTGTCTTTATATTTGTGGACAAACTCAAAATATTATTGATTAAACCAACTGGTCCGAGAAGTGAAAAAAATAAATCCTTTCAGGCGTTGTCTAGTGGGTGAAATAATTTGGTTAGATTAATCTCATCCATCGCTAATAAATAAAATATTCAGCTCTTAATTTAATAAAAATCAACAGATGAAAGAATTGAAGAAAAATGTACGTTTATACAAGACTTTGGTTCTATGGATTTGGACTTGTGTCTCAATAAATGGTAAATGAATATATTGTGAATAATTCAATTAAATAAAAAACGAAAAATAAAAAAAACAGAGACAGAATGATGAATGTTTCACAGTATGCTTTATGACCACTTAAACCAGCCAATGAGAGGTCATAAGCTCTGAAATCGTCTAGTTTTCCATATTTCCTTTTTCAAAATGTTTTTATCCTTGTTATATTTTATGTTATTACATTTCAAAAAAGTAGTTCATCGTTCAAAGTGATATGAAAAAACCAATATTTGAAGTGCAACCCAAATACATAAAAAAAAAAGATAATTTATTCTGTGATTATGCGTGTCTGGGCTCGTATTACAATGCAAGTTAATATTTGGAGACATCAGTGGAAAATAGTGGAAAAAATCGAAAAGTAGAGTATATGGGGTTAAAGATATGAACACCAATACAATTATTGATAACATAACATAACATCATAATTCGCTCTTGAAATCGGTTTTCTTTTTTGATAGTACAGTCGGTTTTATATGAAAAAACTGTGTTAAAAATGTTGATCTATGTAAATCATCAAATTCATCCACTCGTGCCTTCATTTCTTTTCAATTTTATTTACAAAGTAAAATAAAGTTTTCTGTATGAAAAATAGATTATGTATACAATTTTTCTAAACGTGTTTAATTACAAATTACTGAAGAAAATAATTTTAATTTTCACACAAATATACACATTTTCGTACATCAATACCGAATTTACTTTATACCGTCTTAATATGTACGACAAAGATAGCGCTTGTAATCGCGACCCTGGTGCATTATTTGTAACTAAACTCATGAACATTGGAGTTAGTGAAGCGGAAACTAGCCTCCCTTTTATCGCAGGGGGTGGAAGGTTTGTGAGTCACAGAGCCTGGACCATGTATCTGAGTTAGTGCCCGTAAGCGACATTAAGTGCCAAAGATTAAGATATTATTTCTCGTGCAGTTTTCTACTCTCATTATTTATTTCAGTATGAAGAACGCTTTCTAAGAAGCTCCGTCGTCACGGTCATTACCGGTCAAAGGGAGGAGTAACTATTAGGAGTAATTATTTTTCCAAGGAAACAGCATGCATTTGAAATTATCCAATACATTTTTTAATGTTTGAAAAAGGTATTAAGGCGGCTGTACACGCTGGCCAATATCTGGCAAAACGCTAACGCGTATAGTCAACAAAATAACTAAACTGCCCATACGTTGGCGAGTCGTTCAGTATCTATCCATGCGGGCTGATGCGTGAACGTTCAAACCGCACAAAAAAATTACGTGCGCCCTCTTAGGTAGTTTTCGTAGTATACTTAAAGCCGGGCCAACATGTGGACGCATTCAGTCAGCGCTCTTATCGCTGTTGGAAAACCGACAACAGACAGATCAAGCGCCAACACATGTGCCAGCGCGTGTACCAGCTCTGCCAGCCACAAATATTCCCCTCTTCACATTTGCCAATCTGTATTTGCCAACGTATTGGCCAACGTATTAGCCAGCGTGTAGAGCCGCCTTTAGATTCAGTTATCAGTATTAAAATATTTTTGTAAACTTGCTTAGTTATATGTTAGCAGTACCTAAAAGATCAGACCGACATGTGACAGTAGAAAAATATTCACTTTCAAACCAATGCTCTACGAGTATAATGATGTTCGTTATACTTCAAGAATACCACTAGATTTTTTTAGTATGGTAAAATTAAACAACATCATGTATGTACTTTGAAATGAAAATCATTGATATATCAACAATCTTTTGTATGCCCTCAAATCGTTGTTGACACGATATCTTTTTAGTTCGGTTTTTTTTGCATAATGACGTTTTGCTCGCTGCATAAAAAACCGGATTCACGTGATAAAATTTAAGGAATTTTGATACAAATTTTATTAATTACTGCATATAATTACCCTTTTAAAGCGTTCTTGAGCGTTCATATTACAAAATGTTTCAATATATTTTTTCCATAATTATAAGAAAAATATCGGACATCAAGGACTACACATTTTTCAATAATAAATCAGAAGAACTATGAATTTAAAAAAAAAACAGCAACAGATAAAGTTAATTATTATGAAAATTTTAAAATTGATTTATGTTTCCATATAACAATATATTGCAACTTACTTAACGTAAAATATAAAAATATTATTATGTAAAAAAACATAATATTAAGAAAAAATACAGTTAGTAAGCGTAATTTGCGAAAAATGCCAAAATGACACCTCAGCGCGGGCCATTATTAAAAAAAATATTTAACATGAAATTATAGCCCACACATATGTATATACGATATTTATACAAACTTATATTGAAACGAATTAATAAACGGATAATTAAATTATTGTAGTTGATACGCAAGAGAAAAAACTGTGTTGTACGTAAAATAAAATATTTAAAAAAACACACGATCAAAGAGTGTTCTTATACATTTGTGACTCAAAAATCATACAATAAAAGAAAATAAAAACTTATACTCATGACTCAAAAATTATTCAGAAGAAAAGAAAAACAGAATTAATGTGTAAACATGTATTTATGATCATTTATGACCACATTTCTGATTATCGTATGCAACTGAAATGTCTAAAAATTAGACAGCGGAGAGACTATCACTCCCTCTCACTTCTGTTCAATCTACTTCATAGTCCTAACGCTCCTATATACCTCCGTGAAAAATTTTAACGCTTATCAGTTCATGGTTTACCTCTTTGTTCTAATTCTCAAGGCACTCTCTTAATACTCATCCACAATTCCTCTTTTTTCTCTAACTCATATAGTGTCCAGCAGCTCGACTGTGGAATCATCTCCTATCCACCATCAAAGATGTTACTACATTATTTCTGTTTAAATCACGTCTGAAGAAACATCTCCTTTCTCTTTCTTAATCTCTCCTCCTTTCTTATTTCCTCTTTTTTCCTTTTCCCCATTGAGTAAAAGTTTTGATTTAAGGTAATTTATAAACAAATACGTTTATTCCCATTTTTATATATCTTTAGCTTTTTTATCTTTTTTTTCTATGGAATATTTTCTGTAACTTGAATTATACAAATTATACTGAATTATACTTTTATTTTATTGGTTGGTTGGAAAAAAATGCCATTTGGCAAAGGGCCGCCAATGTACAAATAACATTATTACAAAAAGTTAAATAAATAAAATAAATAAATAAATTTATATTCATGATTAAGAAATAAAAGAAAAACTGGATTAAAGTATGTTGTTATACATATATTACACATTACTAAAAATCTTTTGCCCATGTGTTTTTTTTAATGCAACTTGTAGATAATTTATCGAATATCATTTAGCCAAAGGAAAGGCATTTATTTAAATCATCCCCACTTGTCACTTTACTGAACGTGCGCCAATTATCCCAGCTTTGGGCCTTCCTTTAGCAAGTGACGTTCGCAAATAAAAAGATTATGGCTTAACTGCGTTACATGTCCATGTTTGCCTGTGATATTGTCGCCAGGGTGCTTTCACCCTTAGTTTAAGGCAGGGCTGAGACCTACCCTAACTTAGGGAAGCTGATTTATATGATCACCCCCGCCTTACCCATAATGGCTTAATGGGCCATCTACCATGCTTTGGTTACTTTTGGACAGAAATAAAGAACTACTAATTTATCATTAATACAATCCAATAATTTTTCAAATTTAATTCAAATGTTCGTGAAAAAAAATAGATGGGACATTTTACTCTCTGAAACCTCAATTTAATCTGGCAGTTGTAAAAAATATTTGTTTTTAGAGAATTATATGAAAATTTTCATTGTTTTTTTCCCCCTGTTATTTAGAATTTATAGGTAAGTAAGTTTTAACATACATTAGGTTTTAAATGGTATTTTTTTTTTAATAGTAGGTGAAATAAATACCAGCTGCTAAATTCTATGTGATTAAACGAAAATATAACAATTAAAGTAAAAATGTTTATTGAAAAAATCTAGTTCCAGGCCAGTTATCATTTGACCTTAAATAATGCAAATTATAACGAAAGGAATCAGAATGTCTCAGTAGTGTCAGACTGTCAAATGTAAATGCCATTTTAGGCAAGATTACTTATTGCAACCTAGCGGACAAAAATAGAAGCCTGCGCCTTAGAGAATTGGAAAATTCGTATTAAGCAAACAAAAACCCAAAATTATTATTTTATTAACTATGGGAAAAAAAATTAAAAATGAGTGTTCATTTGAACATGCATACATTCCAAAGGGTAAAATAATTATTGTTCTCCGGCATAAAATAATAATATTAATAAATTTAAATCGAGGATGAATTTAAAATCACAATTGACGACATTAACATCAACTTTAATGATGGACACTGTAATCCGATCGGGAACATCGGAATAGCTCTTTGTTATCATGCGTTTTTTAATGTTTTTTTAATGAACCAATTTAAAACTACAAATTGACCGTAGCAATTCGAGTCAACTATTAAAACCAATAGATAATGCAAAATATCTAGGCATTGTAATTGACCGGAATTTGCTATGGGAGACACAAGTCCAGTCACTGGTATCTAGATTAAAAAACCCGTGTCATGTCTCTAGCTCCCTCAGAAACATCCTAGAGGTTGGCACTTTCAAAAATGTCTACTTTGCGCTTTTCTAATCAGTGGCTGCCTATGGCATAAATGGCTGAGGAGGTTGCTCGGCAATTGTTATGAACTTCCTAATCAAGACGCAAAAGTTAATTCTTAGAGTGATGTTTCGGTGTCCTCTGACATACCCGTCAAAGCCATTATTTCAATTATTTAAGGTAATTGATTTCCAAAAAAACCATATCAAGGAAGTAGTGACAAATTTCTGGTCAGGTGATTAGGTAGTAAGGAGGTCCCAACAGAATTCCCGCACAAGATTTTCGCGTAACCTAAATAACTTAATATCGAGAACATGTACTGTTATAACCTATGACATATTTATCAATTGGACATCATGTCTTGGTTTATTTAATACGCATTAGTAAATTCTGAAAATTATGGAAAGTGAACTATTTTTTATTCTATTGATAACTTTATTATGTTGACATATTGAAAATACGCATTAGCAAATTTTAAAAAAACAACGCAATAGATAAATATAATAAACTTTTGCATAAAAGGCATTACAAATCCTAAGAGTGTCATTATTATTTGGCAGTTATACGAATACAAACATATTTATACTTGTCATTTTACTTCTGAATAAATAAATTAAGTATTTGCACAAGTTTATTCATTGGTCTTTAGTTTAATCTTGGGGAAGAAGACTACCACTGACATTGCCTGCTTCTAAATTTTCTTACAATTATCAGGCTAACGCTCACGACTGATTGGCCCCAGTCAAAAGCTCTAACAGTACGATGTTTGCTCGGAGACACCTTTCGAATATAGCCTCAAGAGTGTTCAACGTCTTAAATGAACATATTAAATTCTTCAAAACAATGTTTATGTTTAAAATGAAGATCCATAACTGGATTTTGTAGAGAGGAAGAGACCACAGTGTATGTATGCTCCTGGAAAAAAATTGAAGTATGGATGTGCTTTTAATTATTACCCTCATGTATTATATATCATCTTTAAATAAACTTTAAAGTTATTCTTATTAACTAACTAACTAACCATCACGCCATTTCCCCAGAGGGGTAGGCAGAGAGGATAGAACGCCACACCACTCTGTCCTGGCACACTTCCTTTGCTTCCTTCACATTCATACATCTTCTCATGCACGCACGTCGATTATTCCGACTTTTCACATGACCACTTTCAAGAATTTGTTGTACTTGATCATGCCATGTCTTTCTCGGCCTTCCTCGACTTCTACAACCAGACACATTCGCATCATAAATCTTTTTAGCCGTTCTTTCATCATTCATTCGCTCCACATGACCGAACCATCGCAAAAGACCTTTCTTAATTTTGTCGATAATGCTTAACTCAGCCTTGCATTCTGCTCTAATTTCGACATTAGGGCACCTATCATACATTGTTTTTCCGCACATTCGCCTGAGGGATCGCATTTCAACAGCATTCAGTCTACTTTCGTCCCTTTTTTTCCAACTCCATGCTTCGCTTCCATACATTAGGGTTGGTACCAGAACTCCATTATGAACTGCTAATTTAGCCTCTTGCGATAGACACTTATTTGCTACGACAGACTTTAAGGCACCATTAACTCTGTTACCGGCACTAACCCTCCTTTCAATATCCTTGTCCATATTTCCATCTCTAGTAAACATACTACCCAGATATACAAATTCTTCGACCTGTTTCAAACTATCTCCATTTACTACATTACAATATTAAGTTACAAATATGTATTTTAAGTATTGCTAATTGGAACAAATTATATTTTGTTCCATATTACTATAATATTTATTTTTACAATGAAAATTAATTACTTAATTGTATTATAAAAGTATTAAATAAATAAATGAAAAATTGAGATACATGATCTAAACGTTGCTTCAACTTGTATTATTTACTAACTGATCTGTGTTGTATTTCTTGACATGTATAAATGGTGATTATGTAATATGTATACTGATATGTTATAATATTTATAAATGTATTGATTTTAGTATGGAAGTCCCGACTTAACTCGGGATTTTCTGAAAAGTCAGGAGATAAAAAAAATACAATTGTGCTGTAATAAAATTGTGTGCATTAAATAAATATAAATAAATAAATGTTGATTTTAAATTCGTTTTTAACCGGGTTATAAATTGTCGAAAAACCAGTTATAAATAAATCACAGCATAGACTGTCAAACGACACAGATTTCAAATTGCCTAATAGGTGAATTGGTTGAGCCGGATAAATTTTAGCTACATATAGCAACGACTGCGACACGGTACAAAGCTTAAATATTACAAATAACTTTATTTGTATATAAACTTAGAGTATATCCGTGCGTAAATATCTAAGAAATTCTAAAATAGTATGTATCAGTGGCGAGCGGTGGTTTTTTAAATAAGTAATCTACAAAAAATGTTCGTTGATTTGTATCTGCATATAAGTACATAATGTCAGTCATATAATTACAAATAGCTTGTTTTTTTGTGGTTCTGTGAAAATCAACTCAAACAACAATTATTATTAACTTCGCGATATACGCAGTCGGTTTTGTAGAGTAATGGTCAGCGCACTTGCCTACCATGCAAGAGGTCTCGGGTTCAATTCCAACATAGTTGATACGAATAATGCCAAAAACGGCCACTTCGAACGCAACATGACGTATGTGATACATAATATATCAACGGTATCCTAACAAAGAAAAATAGTCCTTCAGAAATAATGTTCGAAATACTAGTTTCCAAATAGAGAATCTTTAAATAATATTTATCATCTGCAAGCTTGTTTTAGTACTAAAAAAACGCGGCTGGGTTAAAGATGTACAATAATGTGTACTTTTTGTTCACTGAGAACGGTTTGGGCGCTGGGCGTGCCTTATAGATTCATCTGTACCAAACGATGGTGGTAATTTATAATAATTTCCAAATCTTTTATTTATTTTCCCATAAACATAGTTACTATAAAACATTATTATAAAAAGTCAAATATAATGGTAAGCTGTGCATAATCCCTTATTAAGACGATTCGTCCCTGGTATCTAAGCCTAACATATGAAGAAAAATCTTAAATCTTACCGAACGCTTATTTTTATGGAAAATTTCAGAATCACCTTATTTTATGGAAATACTTCTAAACCGTCATTCATTCTCCCCCTAGAATTCTATCAATAGAGGTCGATATAAAGGTATTCATGTGTGAACATAAACTGCTTTCAAACTTAACCTCTCAATTTTATCATCTATTCTATAAACTTTATCTCATATTGTCATAACTTTTGACTTTACGACAAGTTTTTTAGAGTTTGCTCTGATTCAAAAATGCGAAAAAGCCCTACAGGGTGTTATAAAACTGCAAGTGCATCAAAACTTTCGCACGGCTAGTTTTTAGTTTGTAAAATAGAAAATTGATAGATTATTGAATGACGGATAACCTATAAGAAAATAGTATTTTTAGAAGGGAGTACGATCCTCTAGGTAACACCCAAGTTGAGAGGTAAAAAGACTATAAAAAAACGAAGTAGAAGAAGATCCTCTAGGTATTTATAAGACCTATAAACTGCCATTGTTTATTTTGGAATGCATTTTTTTTACTTAATCGAAACTGTTTTATGTATTCATAATATTAAGTAAAAGTTTTGATTTTCAGAAGGGATGAATGAATGACTAGATGTGAAGCATGTTTACTAGGGATAGAAAGGATGAGAAAGATATTGAAAGGAGGGTGAGTCCCGGAAGCAGGGTGAACGACGGTGAACAAATGTTTGTCACGGGAGGCAGAATTACCAGTTCACAATGGAGTTCAGGTGCCGACTCTGATATATGGGAGCAAAGTATGGAATAAGGAAAACAATGATGTAAATAGGATGAATGCTGTCGAAATGCGATCCCTTAAGCAAATGTGTGGTATAATTATACATGGTAGGTCAAAAATGTTGAGATCCGGAGATAATGTAAGGCTAAGACTATCATTATGAACAAAATCAAGAAATGAGTGCTGCTCTGGTTTGAACATGCGGAGCAAATAGACAGCGAAAAAACGGCTAAAGATGAATTGGCGTTCTATCCTCTCTGCCTACCCTTATGGAAAACGGTGATGGTTTTGTTTGCTGTTTTTGTAATAACGATACATTTAACGTTGTCAAAAAAAATTAAAGTAAGTTTTCATATCGTAATGGGAAACGTTGTAAATATATGTATTTGATTAATGTAAAAAATTGTATTTAGTTGTAATATTGTATTTTTATTTTTATTAGTAACAAATAAAAATAAATTTAAAAAAAATTTATATTAGAATACGTTTTTTTTGTCAATAAAAATGAGAAAATAATAACGAAGTATTTGCAATTAGTTAAAACAAAAAACTATTTTACTCTGCTTTTTTATCCATAATTTCAACAAAAATTCAAATCGAAACAAACTCAAATAATTAATCTTTATCATATTGTCCTTACGAAATGCATTGAACAGTTAGCGAGCTATGAAAAATAAGTGTCTTTGCCCGAGTCTGGATTGACAAAAAGGGATTTCAAGTAAACTATTCAATCATTGACTAGATTTTTTTTAATTATTAGGAAATAAATGTTGGTACATAAAAACATGTTTTAGACATTACTAGCAATTATTTTCTCGTAGCTTCAATAGTTTACCTTCACGAAATAATTGGTTGGAGGGAAAGGTTGAATTAATTTTAAAAATTAGTTTTTGTACGGTTTCTAAAGGCTTAGTGTGATTATTGTAGGCTCTTCCCCGTACAATTATTCCATAAAAAAGATAAGAATGTATGCTAGACCATTTTGCGATTGTCGAAATGAACCTAACTAGTTAAACATTTGAAAAATATCAATCAAATATCAAATGAATGTTGGTTTATCTATCAATAATTTATTTATCAATATATTGCATAAACATAAGTTTTGATTAGCAGGAAATCACTAGAGCATTTAAAAACATGAATATGGAGTATCCTCTGGTTTGGTTGGTCTCCATCTAACATGTCTCAGTATGTTCTAAGATGGAGATTTTTTATGTTTGAAAATATAAGTAGTTTAATACTCACATTTAAAAGCTGCTTTTCGGAAACTTATTTTAAATGTGATTTTTTTTAAATGTCTTCGATAATATTTACAGAATTTTTTTTAATACTGAATTAAATAGTCTTATTTTTTTGTTTTATTTAAGAAGGTGTAATGTTGAGGCAATTGTAGAAGTTATCAACAGTAATTAGTTGGTTTTAGAGAGCATTTTGGATTATGGAATACTAGTCTCGACATTTAAAAATAAATAAATAAAAACAATTAATTATGTGGTTTATATTGTCAATGGATGGCTTAAGATATTAATATCACAATTAAAATTTAATTTTAACACCGTTGTACTTCTGTTTATTTAAATATTTTCTCTATTTAACCTATTTATCTGAAAAGGATTCGGCACATTCCAAATATTGATTACTAAACTAACTGATCTAAGGAAAAGTGTACAAACTAGTTTCACTGTTTTCAAGAGGTGGCTAGTAAATGAAATAATCGGATTAATCTTACCCACATTAATAAAAGATTTATCTGTTTTACTTCACAAAAATCCACCCTCGGAAGAATTGTTGAAGAATGTTCAAACACACTTACACGGTGTCATAAGTTGTCACTTGATCAAGTTACCCTGCATTTTGTGTACTATTGAAGTGCTCTATGCGCCATCTGGTCTGTCTCATTATTTTTTCGGTATTTTTATATATTTGTAATTGTTATTAAAATTTTAACACTATAATTACTGATTTAAATTGTTTTAGCATTCATTGATAAAAAAACATATGTTAAAAAATGGTCGTGCCTTAGCACAGGCAGTTCCTAGTTAGTCGGGACCTAAAACAATCAAACTCTGTATTTCGTAAAAACAGACAGTAAAAAAATAATAATAAGGGGGTGATAATAAAGGTGATTAATTTATTACAAACTGTACTATGTCCTTTAAAATTTAATAAATATTAATATTAAATTTATTATTTTTTTACTATTTTTTTTTAATAAATTTACTAAACACATTTTTTTTGCTATTACCATAGACTATTATATATTTTTCATTAAAATTAACTTTCCAAAAAAAAGACTAGCTCTTTTGTTTGCAGAGTGACTTACAGTGTTGTTTGGGAATTTGAAGTTACATAATTTCGAATACGAGCAAACATGAGAATAGGAATAAAAAAACATACAAAGGAAGGAGAAAAACAGAAAATAATACAACAGTAATGCTAATAAAAATAAAATGCTGTTTTGTCTCGGGTTCAAAAAAATTCTTTAAATTAACTTTGAATTTATTTAGTGATATAATAGATTTTATTAATAATTGAATCGGTATTCACTTCATCATAAATCACTATAAGAATAAAACTTTTGGGAGTTTTTTATGTTCTTGTAAAATAGTAAAAATTGTGTTACACTAATGACAAAGTTTTATTTTCATTATAATTTAATAGTTTTTAGTTCATTTATGATAATAGTAGTGTTTAATGTTTAATAGTTTAGTGTTTCATTTTGGTGTTTAATAGTTTTTAGTTCATTCATTTATTGATGTTTTTTCCTTTGTGATGCTGAGATGCTTACGAACGCTCCGTGCATCCCGACCAGATGCATACAGTCTCCTAAATGTTATAGCTTTATAACTTCTACTTTTGTCTCGTGACCGGTAAGGAAATTATTCAGTGCAATTGAGAATACCTATTCTGTTCTCTTACAGTCTAGACATTAACTTCAAGCGGGTGCATTTAATATTGCAATGTTCTCCGAAACTTTATGGAAAGTTCTTACACTTTGTGTTGCCGAGACCCTATGCACAAATAAAACGTAGTGTTTGAATATAAGTTTTCAAGTATCGCGCGTAAATTGCCACTCACATATTTCAAACTATCAAAATTGAACAATTTCATCTAACCTTCGTTTATGCGTTAGTCTTTTGTAAGGTATCCATATATTATTTTTTAATCTCATCGTACAGTTTTCACTCTTTATACATTAAGTTTTTTTGTGTTTTTATACAGTTAGTGGAAACTATATCCCCAAAACGATACCCACGATTTAAAAAAAAAAAGTTTTATAATTAAACAGCAATATGTGGCAGAGAGCTGAACAGAAACTAAACCTACGAATTATGTATTATGAATATTTAATCTTCACAAAATTGAAATTTACTGCAAAGAGAAAAAATGAGAACAAAATATAAAAGTTTAGGCGTTTACATGGCTTATGACCTTTCATTGGCATGTTCGTGTGGAACATTAACTATTCAGCCATTTTTGAGCATCCATATTTCCTTAACTCTTCTTGTTGATTTTTATGAAGTAAAAAAGCTACTTTTATTGATGTAAATACCTAGTTTTCCATATTATTTTCACGAAGTTTGAATAAATGTCAATCTTAATAAATTCCGAAGGGGTGGAATTCAGTCACGTCTATAACATTTAGACAAATAGTAATGAATTAACAACACGTTTCATTACTGAATGATATATTTCTACCATTATTTTTACTTTCATATTGAATTTCATTAAAATGTTAAGCCAACAACATAATGCATACTTAACATTACCAGTTGTAAATCATATAAACTTCCAGCAAGTGAATTGTTCGCGTAATAATAAGAAGTCATTATTTTGTTTGTCATTTCATTAAATGTAAACAGTGGAGTTCCTTGAACAAACCGCGTTTTCTCTTACGGTGGATTGCATTCAATCTCCAAGATTTATAAAATCTTATCTTTTCTTATGGTCCATTACGCTGATATAAAGCGCTTGGCGTCACAGTAATTGGTACAGACAGAACTACGAGACAACTGCAGCTTTATTCGCAGACGTATAAGTTTGAGGTGAACCTTATAATACCCTCCCTTATACATAAAAAGGGCACAACCAAAAGACTCGGGGTTAAAGAGGTCGTTCGCAAGAAACGAGCATTTATGCTTGGTTCCAACGAAATATCTTCGAGTTTGTTCAAGGGTTGACTTTGAATTTAAGGGTGACTCCTGGCAAAATATTATAGTTACGCCAAGTGATGTTCGTGGGGTGAAACCCGCTTTATGTTTTGATGTACCTACGTTGCTTATTGATATCTTGTATTTATTTTGATAGATATGAAGAAATTTAAGAGGGGATAAGAGTCATTATGGTTACATTGAATTATTTCCGAGGCTTTGAGTATTTTCGTGGAGAAAATATTAACGAATGTGAATATTCAATCTTGGGACAATTATTTGGTGAATATGGTTTATATCGTTGACTGAAATTTAATATGCTCCAAGGAAAAAATTGTAAAGTTCAAACGAAAACGCATTTTCAGTTTTTGTTTACATTTATATGCATATTAACAAAAGCAGGAATAACGTTTAGTTGTTTATTTA
The DNA here is from genome assembly GCF_059751315.1 of Micrasema longulum. NCBI lineage: Eukaryota > Metazoa > Arthropoda > Insecta > Trichoptera > Brachycentridae > Micrasema > Micrasema longulum. The sequence goes on from NW_028277421.1 coordinate 464,696, forward strand.
TTTTTCCCTTTTCAAACAATTTTCACTTTGTCCATTACAGGATTTAAAATTGCTGCCGAAGATAGATTTTTTTAAATCGAGTTTTACTACTTTCAAAATACATTTTCTTAATTTAGCGCTTTCGAAATTTCATATTTATAAATTGTATTTTTTCTATAGATTTAACTTGGCATTTACAAATTTTAAAAAAAGGATGAATCTTGAGGATTAATTCAAATACAGCGCTATCAAAATAACGAAAGTACATATTTATATCAATATTTTCGTGTGCACACTCCTTTTTTTCATTTCTAAAACAATAAAATATTTCTTATATTGTGTTAATTATATATAAAAATCATTTTATTCAATTACGAACCAATGAAATTAAGCGCCTTAAAATAGAAAACAAAAACTGTCAAAAAATGTTAAGATTTAAAAGAAACTTGAGTATTTTACACCTGACATTAGTTGAAATCAGTTTAACCAGCAACCCTCTATGGGGCCTATTAACATTTCGACACATTGCGGGAATTTGACAATTTATATTACTTCCGTAGGTTGAAGGGAATATTCGACTTACCCTCCCTCCACCTTTAAATTATCGAAGTTTTTAACCCTCATGCAGATATAAAGTACTATTTACTTTCATTCAGTATGAGTACTTTGCGACCAGGTAAATATTTTTATATATTTATTCATTTCTTCAGAGTACTTGTTCATTTTTAAGGTTGTGCACATTCTGATTTTATAGGAATACCTCATCTTGAATAAATATGTTTAACAATGTTTCGAGAAATATAATATTTTTGTTTTAAAAAAGGATTTATAAATATACAACAACATTAACAAAAACAATTTTTTCTGTCTCGACACAGGTTAACTTAGTGAGGCAGATATTTAAAAAACTAAAAAAAAAGTCTGAAATTCGGAGTACCTATTGGATAAAATAAAATATTTTTAAATAAATGTATATGAGTAGACAATGTGATGCGTTTTGTCTTGTTAGAATATTACCAAACTTATGTAAAGTTTGATTTATATTTACAAGATAAAACGCGTTACATTGTCACATTGTATATATTTTTAAATAAGTAGAATTTAATCCAATAATATTCCAATAGAACAAAATATATTTATATAATTTAAAAACAACCCTTTAACTTTTTAGCAAATTATAAAAACACATTAAAAATATAACCGGTTACAAGTCAGATATGTAAATGATACAAATACAACAAAATTAAATAATGAAACTAATATACAACTTACCCTTCTTGATTCCCACGACTAAACTGTGCGAATAAAAAAATATAAAAGGTATCTATCGCAAAGCAGTTTGGTGAACAAATGCAGTGCCCTATGCATCAGTGGATGTGAAAAAAGGGTGACGAATATGATAAAACTACTGGTTTCAAACTGGAACTTAATGTAAATCATGTTTGTAGGAACAAGTCATGTCATATAGAGCATAGTGCATTCAAAAATTTAATAGCCTTTGTTTGTGTACGGGTGACAGAAATTTTTCAATGATTATGATAAAATTATAAATAAACTTATCAATGAAACTTCTTGGTTTAGTTTTATTTTTTATTATTTTGACCAACGAGCGCTTTCGCCTAAGTAGGCATCTTCAAGACTGGTGAATTGTTTACAACATTTATAGTTTTTATACTATTCTTGACATATTTTGGAGATAAGACCAAATAAGTATTTTAACAGGGGACAGAAATATAAATATTTGCAACTAGTTATCTAAACAGTTCATGTTTGGGAGTTTTTGGACCAAAATTGGGATTAAGCTTTTATTATTTAAAAGCATGGAAAAGAACACATGGCGAAATACAACAGAGTGAGAAATACACATTTTAACAGATAAAGTTAGCATAATACTTCATTTTCAACAGGAAAGTTTACATACCTATAGATAAATGACGAAATATTTTAAGATAAATAATTAGATAATACATTGTTAATGGAATTAAGTTATTCATTTTGATAGTTCATTTTATGTTTATTATATTATTTTAGTAGTAAATAATTCAATCAAAAGGAGCGTAGTTTTATATCAAATGAATGGTTTAAGTAAAAGAGAATTCGATAATTCCAATTGCTGGTCAATTATTACTGCATTCAGTTTAATTCTATTAATTTATAATGATTCTAATTTATCTAATTTCCCCTTTGTTTTCAAAATGTAGTAATTTTATATTGTTTTCGCTGTCAAAAGTATGGTTAAGCGAGTTTAAGTGTGTTGCAAAATTAGATTTGTCATTTCAGGAGGCAATATGTTCTTTGAGTCTTATTTTTATTGATCTACCACTTTGACCTATACATGTACCTTCACCATCATTGCACTTTAAACTTTACACTAAAAAAAACTAAACCAAGAAGTTTCATTGATAAGTTTATTTATAATTTTATCATAATCATTAACTATGGAGTTTTATCAAGAAATATAAACAAAAAACATCAGAAATTTTTCATATGAAATATTATAGAGTGGATACGAACACAAATACAAATTTTGTATTGCGGGTTCGCCGACAGGTACTAACACATTTATATAGGCTATTAAACATATTTACTCACAGTGCGTAAATACAAAATTTACGCAATCGGATCGGTCAGACGAAGAGCGCTACAAAAAAAAATACCTTTACCAAATTCAAGCAATTCCGTGAAATTGATATTTTTACAAAAGTTAATTAAAACTTTAGACGTTTAACTTAAAAAATACTTCATGTGTATGGTGTCATTTATCGTTCGCATTTGTTCAAATCAATTTTGAAATCCTGAGTAGTTTTTTACCCAACTGTTGGGAGTTCGCTTCGGTATTTGGTGAGCAATCAACCCCGCTACACCTGTTCAGGGCCTTAAACACCCTGACGCACGTGTTATATAAAACTCTATATTGGATATGAATGCACGGTTGCACGATTTCATCAATGAGAAAACGCCTGAACGAACCTTATTGAAGAAAAGTGCGTGACGGTGTGTCCTTAAGGCCCGTAACTTGACCCACTTTCCTGACACCACCACAAATTGCTATACATGTGAAAATGGAGAAATTTTTTACAATTTGATACGCCTTAATTCGAAGTCTTAACGAGTTTTCAGAAAACTAAAGTGATATAAAATATCTCGCTTTTTTGTTGTTGCGCGGGTACATAATCAAATCAGAATATGATTTAATCGCCACTGCTTCTTTAATATCTTAATTAAGATTTTGCGCGTTAGAAAACGTTTCCAATTTATTTTTCATTTGCGTCCTCCGGTGTTTTTTTGTTCGAAAAGGGTTTACAATTTAGCACAGTTAAATTGACAACCGACCCGTAAAGCGTAATTAAAATCCTCGTTTCCTATACCCTTTTTTGCGTCCGTTACGTGCAAGCAACACCCACCAACTACAGACCCGTATAACAGCTAGGTTAGGTGGTCTGATTGCATTAATTTGTCATTGTTTAATTTAGAAATTTTGTCAGCCGTTTATGCCCTTTAATAATTTTGCATAAAATCTTTAAAGCAACCTTACTTTAATAAAACATTGTTCTTGGAATTGGGAGTCAAAAATAAAATTAATATCTAAATCAAACACTTAAAAATTTGTAATGTATGTATTAATAAAATTAAAATGCTGTACGAACAAAATATCCATAACGTGAGTTAGCAAAAAAGTTAAATTTACTACTAATATTGTAAATATTTATTGTTTAATCGTAAAATTACTGACCCGTACTGATTGTCAGTATTTTATTTTTATTGAGTTTACTTTTATTTTTTGAACTTTTCATACATAATTTGAATGATAAAATGGTGGACTTATTGCCAAATGGCAATTTCTTCCAACCGACCAATAAAATACAAATGTTATTTATATGATTAAGATTCATCATATTTACCATTATCAATAGAATTTAAAATAAAAAAAACTTGAGATACACAAAAACAGAAATAGCAGTGTTTGTATATAAATTACCTTAAATCAATACTAGTAATCAATGGGAAAAAGGAATAAAAATAGTTTATTTATATTTTAAACAAAAGTAACACCCATCGTTCATAATGTTTTGCGGATGGTTCGTAAAAATTACTGTGTAAGGCTTGATGCCCGGTTATTTTATGATGATAAATACTTAAAAATTAAAAGTAATAGTGAAATCTTTTTTTTTTTTTGTATGAAGAAGGAAAAACATCTTTATATAATATAATTCTTCAGTACGTGTGATGTCGCTGAACTCCTCCTAAACGGCTCAACTGCTTTACGTGCGGTTTTCAGCGAAATATAGATCTTTGCGCTGCGCGTGTTCGTAAATATTAAAAATTTCAATCGAAAAAAATTTGAAGCATTAATCTTTTTTTCATTGACTTACCAGGATTGCATATGACGAGAACACATATAAAAAATAAAAGGATGTTGTTTTTTTGTGTTTAAAAAAAGTTTGTTTTTGAATGTTTACAAACAACATTCGCTTTTTATGGATCCCAATGAGATTTTTTCCTTACATTCCTTATAATTTCTTCCCATTTGTTTCTTTTTACTAGACTTTTGGTAAAACTTAAATAATATTAACTGACATTCGATACATATTTGAAAATCACATTCACGAATAAAGTGAGAAGAGACTATGAAAATGAATTATTTTATGTTTTGGAATTCAACCATAAACAAGTACCTAAATACCAACTTATCAATAAAAAGTCTTTTCCCAAGCTAATAGCAGGCGAGCTAACGTTCGGGCAGGACAACGTCTGTCGGGTCCGCTAGTATATAATAAAATAATTTAAAAAGTTTAACACTTACTTTTTATTTTCAACTATCACTAATTCAAGCAGCTCTTCGCGAAAAGATTGTCATGAAAAGTAAAAAATGAAACTTAAAAACGAAATTCATCTTTGACTTAGACTTCACTAAAGTCCATGAATTTATTTAGCGTTCTACAAAATAACTACTAGCCCAATATTAGTAAGTTTTTGCATATTTAGATAAAAAACTTTGTTATTTTACAAACGTTTCTTGCAATGGGTCACCTATATTTTCTACAGGACACAACATTGTGAAAAATAAAATACAATGCATATTGTGTCAGTACGGTTCTTTTTATTCGTTTTTGTAAACTATACCATATATATAATCAGATAGCACGGAAACTTTATTACGCGTTGATTTGACTCTCAAATTGTAGGATCAACCATCCATAGCCTTTAATTACCTTCCCAACACTTAATATTATTTGGAATGTCGCACGCAAATTTTAAATGTAAATAAGGATAGTAAAATAATCTTTAAATATTCAATAATTTATTTTAGATAGTAGAAAATTTTATATGATTTAAAAAACTAATATAACAGAGCATATTATTGTACTTTGAATTTTTTCAATGCATTATAATTACAGATATTCACCAAATAATAATTTCATACCTACATATTTCATGCAAATCTATAAGTTTAGTTTTCATCTAATAAGTATTACGTTTTTATTTAGTTTATTTTCTTTTCGTTAAATGTAACGTTATACGGGTATTGTTCGATGTAACTATTGTTTGTATATGAGTTGATAAATATTACAATTCTGGGAGTGAAATTAATTCAAAATCCTAGACGTGTGCTTTCGACTCGATGGCTACTCTCAGATAAAAAACTGTAAAAATGTCCGCCTCGTAGTGTAGGAGTTGGACAGTTTACTTATTATAATTAAGGCCCTAAGAATGATTTCTGGAAGAGCTTACATGAAATATTTACTTTGATAGTGGTTTTACACTTCAATATTTAACTATCGTTGGACTGGTACCTGAGGCGTAAGACTAATCACCTTACCTTGCTGTAACATACGATCAATATACACTGCATTTACTTTATAAATGCATTGCCCGATGCACCATCAGATGTGGATAAGAGTTTGATGATGATAACTATTGATTGTCAAGAAAACCACTTTATTCTTCTAATATATTTTATTTATATAGAAATTATAGTATGTAAATTATCAATAAAACAAAATAATTTGTACGTAATTCCGCTTCCATAGATTTTAGTTAGTGTACCGAAAAAAGTTGAGTGTACTTGTGCAGAGATGCAAAATACCAAGGTACAAATAACACTGTGGTAAACATAACTGCAAAAGTTTGTTTGAAACATAAACTGATTGGTATTTACTTAAATAAAACATCCGCGTGCAATATCATACAACACTGTACCTCAATGGATTCCGTTCGAAAAGGGATGCGTTTGCTATTTCTGCACTACATAAATATTATTGAAATTTCCACTTTGAGAGGGTGTGAATAAACATTGTTGGAGGCTAGACCGATGATTATACCTAACCGCATCACCAGAGATATGCCTCAAACACAGAACCGCTTCGGCGGCGTATTTTCTTTTGATTTTCCCCAAACACAAGGGAAGTGTGAGGGTGAAAGTGTGCAAAGAGACCCCTTGTCATAGGGGGTTAACATTACCCAGAACTAAAAACTACCCCTGGTCGCTGGAATATCATCCCTATGCGGCGTGCAACATTTAAAGGGCGGTTCTGTAGGAATGCCACTAATACAAAGTTAGCAAGTAACAGAGTAATTTTTTTTATCATTTATTTTATAAATTCACAAATTGTTAATTATATTTATTACATTTATTGAGACACAAGTCCCGACTCCATGTGAATATATGCTTGTGTTGAGTTGGTACAAATAATTCACTGCGGTAATTTTTATTTTATTTTATTTTGTAAAAGAAAACAATAGCCATTAGACCAAACAAATTGCAATATTTACAAAAAAAAAAACAAAATCTAAGGCCAATTGAACGTAGTTATGCAGAAAGCAGCCAGCCATATACAAGTGAAACTGAGATAATAGTACTTTTGTGAAAAGACTGAATAATCCAGTCTACACATCAGTTGGAATGTTTTTGACTTAAACAAATGATAAACAATGAAAACATTAGTTTTTTTTTTACAACAAACATGAATCTTATTATGTATTTGACCACTTTCAATGATTTTTGAGTAATTATAAGATTGTTCTAATGTTGTGGGTGTTTTTAGCAAATTTAAAAATTTGGTTTTTGTAATCAACACCATTTTCAGAAGGTGATTAATACAGTTTTTTGTATAAAAGCGGTCTGGCTGTTTTTAGCAGAACATAGAATTGTCCTTACTGCACCTGATAACATTAATGTCTCATTTTTTCAAAATTGTGAACTGGCTGCTTTCTGCATAACTACGTTCAATTATAGTTTTCTATGTATAACTACAATGCCAAAAAATAAGAAAAAAAAACGTATCCGTGAAAAGTCACTCCGTATCATTCCACTTGAAGAAAAAATAAATTATTGCAATAATAATGAAATAGAACATATGAAAAGAAAAAGCTTTTGGGAAAAGATGGATTCTAATTATTATTTGTGCTTGAAATACCATCATGAAACAATTATTGCAGCCAAATTGTACGTTAAGGGATACGAATTTTTATTTTCTCAAGCAGTTGTGGGCAATCTAAGTTGTTATTTATTGTGACCAGTTAAAAATATCAACGTTTTAAAAATATATATATACTAATACCCGTATGCAGAGACAAAACTTAAGGTGAGGAGAGTACATTCTATTGTCTTCACCTTCGGGTTATTATCTGCATTTGAAATTAGAATGTATTTTCCTCACCTTAAGTTTTGTCTCCGCATACGGGTATAACTCATAAAAAAAAGTTTTCTAAATAACTTTTATATGCAAAATGTATTATATAAAGAAAGGCATGTTGTACTACATGGTACAGTGTTAAAAGTGAATAAGAACAAGTATTTTTTGAAATTATATCTTGAGTACCTACCGACTTCAGAATATATGCATAAGGTACATTTTTGGTCTTAGGAAATATGACCACATTTCTGGTTATTGTAGGCAACTTAAATGGCTCAAAATTAAACAGCGGAAAGACTATCACTCCCTCTCACTTCTGTTCAATGTACTTCATAGTCCTAACGCTCCTATATACCTGCGTGAAAAATTTCAACGCTTATCAGTTCATGGTTTATCTCTTCGTTCTAATTCTCAAGGCACTCTCTTAATACCCATCCATAATTCCTCTTTCTTCTCTAACTCATATAGTGTCCATGCGGCTTGACTGTGGAATCATCTCCATCCACCATCAAAGATGTTACTACATTATCTCTGTTTAAATCACGTCTGAAGAAACATCTCCTTTCTCTTTCTTAATCTCTCCTCCTTTCTTCTTTCCTCTTTTTTCCCTTTTCCCATTGAGTAAAAGTTTTGATTTAAGGTAATTTATGAACAAATACGTTTATTTCTATTTTTATATATCTTTAGCTTTTTTAATTTTTTTTCTATGGAATATGTTCTGTGACTTGAATTATAAAAATAAAACTTTTATTTTATTGGTTGGTTGGAAGAAATTGCCATTTGGCAATAAGCCCGCCAATGTACAAATAACAGTATGTACAAAAAATTAAATAAATAAATTTTGAATAAATAATATCAGTTCCTATTGAAATTCACTGCAAAAAAGAGAAAAGCATTTTTGAGAATAAAATATGGAATTATAGTCATTTTTTGCACCATAATATGCCAGTTAAACCCATAAAAGTATTGAATCACTGCACAGGACACCCGGCTTGAGAAAAATCATATAATTTTTTAGGGGATTCTCACCAGGAGTCGACTCCGCAACCTTCCGTTTGAGAGTAATATGTTAAAAACAACTTTCTAAAGAGAGGAATTAAATCTTTCCTTTAAACTTTTGGACATACTGTAAATATTTTTGAATAAATGTCTTTATTTAAACAAGCACATTCCACATGCAAAACAAATGAAAAATTCCATGAATCGCAAAAGCTTGCAAGTATATCTGCTCTTAAAATATCTCATTACTTGTATCTCCATTCAGCCATGAAAAGTGAAGAGTTTGGCATCAACAAACGACTTTACGAAATGATCTTTATGGATCGTACATTTCTACACTGCTCTAGTCTCCTGGTACTTAAGTAGCGATAGAATGTAGAGTTTTGATGGGTTTTCCATGTAGAGTAACGGATATGTCCTGCAGTGGGAATGCATTGCGAGCGCTGCTAAGAATTCAAACTGAATGACATTTTGTTCATGCTTATTGAACTGTAAAAAATAAGAAATCAACTGTATCTCCAGAGACAATATTCATAAAACACAAAAAAATCTTTTCACGCTCTTCCCCTATCGATGTTACTTTTATTGAAAAACTTTCGTACTTTCATTCGCGGAATTGTGTTTTTGTCTCGCGGTCTTAAAATATTACATAAAAATATTCTCAAAGTTTTACATGTGGTTAATGTTCCTGACTGTTTTATATGTGAAATATTTATGATTATTTTACAAGATAAAACAGATAAACAATAAGATCTTTTTCATTTCAATTTTTCCGTCGTTTTATTATACTATAGGGTTGTCCTCTTGTGATGCTGAACTTTTTCTATCTTTCCAACATTTTGAGGGTCTCCTGGTAGATGCTGTCTATCGATGTATGGGATTCTTGTGGGATTCATTCTCTGAACACGTTGGTACCGGTATCTTCGATACTGGCGCCCTCCATCTGACCACATCTTGAACCTCAGTGACCTCTTGCACCCTTTCAGGATCATGCAGCCTTCCCAGCAATAGGACGTAGAGTTCTCATTTCCGTTGTCCTTAGCATGCTTTTAGTTTTGAAAGTGTCCGCCCTCGCTTTAATGTCATATATGAGAATAGGTTGTTGCTTGTTCAATTGGATCTTTAGTCGTACACACTGTTTTATGAAATTAAAATAATAAAAGGAAATTATGATAATTCATTTGACTGACTTTTGGAAATCATGTTGTGTATTCTCATTTGTTATTATTAATAATTTACATGGATTATAACTGATCCATATTGATATTATAAATGCAAAAGTGTATTTATTTGTATGTTTGTGTCTCTTCCCCGCCGCAAAAGAGTATTTTGTATTGGAATTGCCGGAGAGCTAAGAAGTGAAAGAGGACACTTACTTTTCATCCTGAAGTTTAAAAAGTACACTAAAAAAGTAATTGAATATAAAAACATTGATTAACATTATTTACAAATAAGAAGCCGTTAAGGTGGGTTTTCGAAAATAATAAATTCGAAATTCATTCTTCTTTTTCACAAATTTTCATAAGGAAATCTATCACAACTCTCTTATCATAGGTTAATTTGAAATAACTAGTTTTTCATATAGTAAGTTTTTTATTAGTTTTTTTCATATTCAAGAAACTTCGCTAAACAATTAAATGCTCTAATTTTTAACGCGCGTAAGAATATATATTTTTTGTGTATTTCCCGTAAGGCTAAACTTCCTCATTATGCAATACTTATTAATGTTCTAGATATACTCAAAATTAAAAAAAAATGAACAACAAACATTGGATTACATTATTCCTAAAATATTTAAAATGCTAGAAAGCAATTAGAAGAGAGATGCATTATATATAATATTATGATAATTATACTATGTATGTATATGTGAATGATTAATCGCTCTTAATTTTTAAAATGAAGTTACTTTTAGTTCCAGGTTGAGTTTTTTTTAGTTCCAGTTTGATTTTTTAAGCCTTTTTATTTGCAAAATTACGTACTTAGTCTGTAAACTCTTTTTTATTATTTTGTTAATTGTTATGGTTTAACACGGGCACAGCCTAAAAAACCACGATATGTTCGTGAGTATGTGAGTGAACAAGTGTAATTTTTAATGAATAAATAAATAAGTTTTATTAATATTTATATCTTTGCACCCAATGACATGATATTTGCAAATAGTTTATTGGGAGAAAAATTTAAGAAAGGAGTGTAAGGAAAAAAACTATTGGGAGGAAAAAAACAACAAAAATAGTTTCGAGAATACGCGTCTCAAAGGAATTTTGGGTGTGCTGTGGTTTAATTTTTCTGTGAGATGAAGAAATAAGAGAATGGACGCAGTAAATTTTGATGATAACTGTCATCAAACGGAGGCCATACGGTTGGCTTCGCCATGTACTGCAGATGCCTCCTGAGAGCCTTAAATACGCTTGCCTACTTTACAAGGCATCGGGTTTTCGACATCCTAGACGTCCACTACTGACTGTTCGTCAGCAGTTCGTGACTTCGAAGAATGCACAGAAGCTGACAGCTGATAGAGATGCCCGGAGAATCTTCGTGGACACCATATGATCCAACTAAAGAGCGGACATGGAAGGATGGAAGGAAAATTATTTAATATATATTTTTATTTTTTTATTAAAAATCCTCATTCCCTTTCCGCACCTAATGATGCATATGGCACCGCATTAGTACACCAATCTCAGTATATTTTGATCATTTTTGTTACATAAAGGTAAGATGATAAGTCTTTCGCTTCAGGTACCAGTCCAGGGACTGAGAAATATTCTAGTGTAAAATCACCTTTTAAAATTAATATTTCATGTCAAACACGTCGAGAATCAAACCCTAAATCTCTTGCATCGCGGGCAAACGCGCTGACCACTACACCACGAAGCTGTCTATTAAAATAGTACTGTATCAATATCAATGAAAACGGCTTATATAATAATATTCATTATTATCCCTTTCACGTGAAAATTCAACTTCTACTGCCATTATAATTAAAATCATTAAAATTATCTTAACGATTTTGCAAATTTTTAATTTATAAGACAATCTATTAAGTGTTTTGTATTGTTTTACTTTAAAATGAATATCAATAAATAAACTTTGACCTACGCCTCAAAGTGAAAATTTCCAGAAAAGACATAAATACAAAAGGCTAGTACGCGAAAAATATTTCATTGACTTATTGTCTGGTTGAGAAAGAGCCCTCCTTAAAAATGATTGAAAGCCGCGAGTGCTCAGTACATAGCTACCTGCGTTTGTGCGAAACATTAATCAAACCACCTTTGACAAAGGATCTGAAATATTTTGCATTACTATTCCGCTCGTCATTCCATCCTTATGCATGGGCGCTTTATTTTCGTTTGATAGAAAAATAACAACAGAAAGCTAGAACTCTGACGGGGGATGTCGAGAGCCTCTTCGCTTCTGTAGATACATTTCTCGGCAAAGGGAAACCGCCCTTGTAGAAATACCATCCCCCGTTATCAATATTATTGCAGGAAGGATTTACTAAATTTACCGGTATTTATAACATTAAAGTTATGGATTTTGCCGCATCAAAGCTCAAAGAGCATCTTAAGGTTTTATCTTAAGTAGATTTTTAGAGCTTACGTAACCAACCCCCAGGGTAATATTAACGAAGTGAAATGATTATGTACACATACAGATTGACTTTTAAATCTCACGACGCCGACGCTCATATTTATTTGTGTATATAATCTCACGATTAGTAGGTCTTAGGATTTAAAAATAATATTATTTGAAAAAAAACTGAAATCTTTATTAATGTGGGGGAAATTGAAAAATATTTTTAGGCGTTGCCTTATATGCAGGTGAAATAATTCAATCAGACGAAACTCACTCGCATCAATAAAGGTTTCAATTTGAAAACTTCACAAAAATTAACAAATGCCAGAATTGAAGAAATACAGGTGTTTAAATATAGGCGGAATAGTGTGTGAAATGGCCTCTTAAACCAGCCAATAACAAGTCATAAGCCCTGTAGATACCTAGACTTTTATATTCAATTTTCTAAAATATTCTTGATCTCTGTTGTGGTGAGTTGATATTTTTTTATGTTTAATTGATATACAACGGAACTTCTTTCAATACATTTTTGAAAAAATAAGGTAGAAACATTTTATTAAAAGAAAAAAGAGAGAATTTATTTAACAATGCGTAATTTCAATATAATTAATTCTATTTGTTTTGGGATTCCCCACACCTTAATTTTTTTCCCGAAATCCCGAATCGATTTTGAAAAAGGGAACGAATATTGTTAAAAAAAGTGGGCACTTAAACCAGCCAAAGACAGGTCATAAGCTCGCAGGCAGCTTCCTTGCGGGTTGAATCCAGTTCTTGTTCACAAATATTTGCACAAACTCACACAATTGTTGAATAAAAAAATAATATTTCTGGAAGATGTTAAAAGTGCTTTTATTCTTAAATTGTCAAGAAGACTGTTTACCAAAATGTTCATGGTCCTAAAACACTCTCCTTACAAAAGTTAAGGGTTCTTGAATATGTTTTAGTTGAATGGTATTTACAGCACAAATAAATAGCGTCGTGAAATTCAAAACAAAAACGTGTTATTTTATAAAATTCATAATTATCCCCCTTATCACTTTCAGTGGTGCACAGGGCACTGCATCAGGTAACTAAATGCAGCGCAGATTAATCATCTGGTTCATTAAGGATAGGTGATCAGTCGGACACTCCAGGTGCTAATTCAGAAACAATTTTGCCGTTCAAAAAATACTGCAGTTTAAAAAACTTTTAAATCTACGAATATACACACGTTCACCCTGCTAGAAATTTAATCCACGGCCTCATAAATGGTAAGCTAACACGTGAACTACTACACAACGAAGCCTTTTAGAATTCTTTAGTCAGGATTTAAAAAATAAATAATTCAGAACTTTTATCTAAGAGCAACTGTTTTTTCGACAGATTACCCTTTCAAATATTCAATTATCTTTCAAAATCTTAGACGGATGTTTATGTTATACACTTTTCCTAAATCCTTTCCATAAAATAAGGCTTATATTAAGGTATTTATCTTGTTCCGTTGAAGGAGAGATTTGCTAATATTACCTCTGGGTTATGAAATATACATTTCAACAAAACCATAAGCTTATTATATCCATATTGAATGGAAAATACGTAAAAATACGCACTTATAAGAAAAATAATATTTTTACTGACTTAGCGTTTGTTATGTAGAACTACGTATTATAATTTTATATTTGAGTCTACTAATTAATTTTATTTTGTTTTTTGAAACAACACCGATATATCGGACAATAAGAAAATTGGATATAAAAACGTTTTTCTTCACGCGGTAAAAATAGAGCATTTATTGTACGGCGAAGTTTCTCGTAAATTTATCGAAGAATTAATGAAATTTCGTTTGAATAAAAATGAGGTGCTTAAAAACGTCACAAGTTCTAGTGAACAGCTGTTTAGAATAGCCAATCGATGATGTGTTTTGACATATTTCCGGTTTTCAAGAAGCCAAGTTTAGCGTGTTTTCACCTCAAGGGGGTTTCTTTTTAAATGCCAGGACATCTCACTGATGACAACTAGTGACGTCACGGGTGGAATAATTTCAAAATTACGAAACTTTTGGAAGCTTAGTTTGATAGTCTATTAACAAATATAGAAAAAAGAAGAAAACTTAGATTGCGTTCGTTCGACGATGACTTTTTTTTTTACTTAATCGTCATAAAACCAAAAACATTTTGAAAACGATTTGACAGTATTTTTCCAACAAACTTCGTCCGTTCAATTTTGTGGTAGTCAAATTTATTTGTGTTTGTTTTGAAATTGTTTTATTTTTTAAGTTCAAAATTCATTAATTAAATAACTCTTATGAAATCACCCTTTATTTATCTACTCTGCTGTGACAATCAATGTTTCCGCGAGTACAATAAAATTTTATAGAAACTAGAAATAGTTATTTTTTAACACAAATGTTTTTTGATTATATTTTTCGCGATCTGACATTACGCGGCGCCTTCGCGCATTTGTGCGGTGAAAGCGGGGCAAATTGGGTTTTCTTTGGACTACATTATGTTCAAAGCTTGTTGGATTACCGTATTTTTGTTGTCTTTTAATTTTTCTTATCATTCTTGTTTTTAAATAAGATATTTAAATATTGTAATTGTTTTTCGGTTTTAATTATATGAAATTGTCAAACTTAATTATCATTTTAAGATTCTGTTGACTGATGTTATTTTTTGATTGCGTTTAAATATGATACGTTGTCCCGTGGTTTTATTTGTTTGCCTTTTTGACGTTTGCAAAGTCACATTCCACAGTGTAACAATGTGCAAAAAATGAATAAAACATAATATTAAATTTTTGAGACTTGGAATAAAAAAACAGTGGTTATATTTCACTCAAGTAAAAACGCGGGTGAAACAACGCATTGATAGTAGAATGATAGTTAAACCCAGATGTAAGGTTAAACTGAATTCATTAATAAATTAAACCATAGTAAAACTCAACGTTCGTTTTAAAAGCACTTGTTTGTGATTAAATTCCAAAACTAAAAATTGACAATATTAAAAAAATATTGAATTTAAGTAGGTTCTTGTTTATGGCTGAATTCCAAAACATAAAATAAATATTTTTAAAATATGGCATTCTTTTTGCAAACGTCAAACTCCGGTTGTCTCACCAACAAATGGGTGTACTTAAATAAGAATACGATTTTTAAAAATGTATTGAATTTAATATTATTTTAGTATTACCAAAAATCCAATAAAAATAAATAAATGAGCAGAAATTATATGGAATTTAAGTAAGAATCTGATTGATATCCAAAAAAATAAATGCTGTTTGTAAACATTCAAAAACAAACTTTTTTTACTCACAAAAAAGCAATACCTTTCCATTTTTTTGCAAATGCATTCTCTTCGAATGTAACCCCAGTAGATCGATGAATAAAACATTTATGCTCCTAACTTCTTTTTTAGATATTCCATTGAAGATTTTAATATCTACGAACACGCAGTGCGCAAAGATCTATGTTCCTCTGAAAACCGCATGTAAATCGGTTAAGCCGTTTAGGAGGAGTACGGTGACATCACATGTACAGAGGAATTATATGTATAAAGATTATTTATTTATGCGATTAACTTTTTTTATGTTTTAATATGTACTTTTAATTTTCTTATTAATTTTTTTTTTCTGTAGATATGAATTGAAATTCTCGTTTTACTTTACTTTGTTTAATTTATTTTTTATCTTGTTTTGATTACATTTATGAGCACACACTATTAGTATATGTGCCTATTATTTTTTTTTTCTCTTATTTTTAAAATATATTTAAGTAAATTACTATTCTTTAATTTTGATTGTATTATTTTACTCTATTTTCTTACTTAAAAGAAAATAAAAATCTTTAAACTATTTTTATGTTTATTATTTTATACGTATACACTATTATGTCTGTACTCTTCTTATTTGATTATTAATTAAAACTAATGTCTGAGCACCCGATGACAAACTATTATTGAATAGTTTATCGGGACAAAATATATCTTAATACTTTGTTTTCTTTATAATGTATTAATATTGTAATAATATGTATATTTTATTGAATAAATAAATATAATAAAAAATAAATAAAGACTATAAAAAAAAAAATAATAAAAAAAAAAAATAAAAAAAAATAAATAAAAAAAAACCATTCTTTTGAATTGTAAATTTTTCTACTATAACAGTCGTGTTTTTAAATTTTATTTCTATTTATAATTATTTTTATTTAAAGAGATAGTGACGCAGTAATTTAATTCTCTTAGCCATTTTTTTAATATTACTTGATATATTTAGATGAAGTCCTTTGAGGGGTTAAACAAATTACAAAATTACACAAAAAAAATACACCTTCAACATTAACAAATTCCAACAGGGATGGATATCATTTAAGAGAAGGAAATATAAAAGCCTAGGCATTTACAGGGTCTATGAACTGTCGTTGGCTGGTTTAAGTGGCCATTTTACACACTGCGTGACATTCACCATTTTGCCTATTGTAATTTGTTAATCTTAATGACTCTAGGGAGTGAAATCCAGTCTTTGGCTACAAACATTTGGACAGACTCAAAATATTGTAATAAAACCAACTGGTCCCAAAAGAAGTTAGAAAATTGGAATATTAGTTTCAGGCGTTGCCTAGTATGTGAAATAATTCGATCAGATGAATCGCTCACAACAATTAAGATTTTAGCTCTTTAACTTCACTAAAATCAACAGATTGAAGAATTGAAGAAATATGGATGTTCACACATGGGCAAAATGGTAAATATTATACCGTGAAAAAAGTTTCCACTTAAACCAGCCTATGACAGGTCATAAGCCCTGTAAATATTCACTTCTCAAAAATGTTCTCTATCCCTGTTGTAATGTTGCAAATATTTAATTTTGAGGGCCATTTTCAACGAGTTGTAAATAACTTACTATTAGAAATTGGGAATCAAGTTGGAGGTAGAGTGGGATTCGAACCACGGACATTTTGAGTCCGAGACACTAGCCACGGGACCATAACCCGATTTTTATGACTATCTAAGTGGTGAAATCCAGTCTTTTATCTTTAAACATTTGGAGAGACTCGAAAAATTGTAATCTACAAAATAGTTAAAATATGCAAATTGTGTTATTTGTTATTTGTGTAAATAAAACTCCTATTTCGAAAACCCTTTTTTCAGTAAAAAGAGTTTCAAGAATATTCTAGTGATAAATGAAATGAAGTAGAAGCACCATCCCTTTCCTTCCTTAACTCAATTTCAATTCAAGAAATTCCTATACACAGTACGCTATTTTACCCCTCGTTGTTTTATTCTGAACATACCGTTAAGATGTCTCACATTTTATTTTGACTAAGCTTTGCTGAAAATCACTCGAGCTTTGGGGCTTTGGTTCATAAAAGTAGACATCAGAATAATATGACTAGGCCTAGGGTAAGAGGATTGATCGAAGAGTTTATTCAATATGAAGGGTTACATCCCCTCCCTTCACATTCTCATCACACAAGTCTATGAGTACTTGCTAAAGGGGGACAATTAGAATGTTTCAATATGATAAATGATTTTTCTTTGACGTAAACATCTTTCATCGTATTGGAGGTGTTGTTTTTGTATCTAAATTTAGATTTTTCCCCCCAAAATATTAATTTGTAACTTAAGAAAAGGTTATTTTCATCTTTTCTGTGTCATTTATATACATTTTATACCTATATTTGAAACGTAAAAAAAAACTTTATTCTTTCATGACTGTTTATTTTTTGGAAAGTTGTCAACGTTTTCTTTCTTGACTTTAATCCATTTGGTACTAATGTTCCATTTGAGATGCATCGTTATAATATCGATATATAGATATGTAAATTTAGATTTTTTCCCCCAAAATATTAATTCGTAACTTAATAAAAGGTTATTTTCATCTTTTCTGCGTCATTTTTATACATTTTATACCTATATTTGAAACGTAAAAAAAAAATTATTCCTTCATGAAACTGTTAATTTTTGGAAAGTTGTTAACTTTTCTTTCTTGACTTTAATCTATTTGGTACTAATGTACCATTTGAGATGCATCGTGAGATGCATAATATATCGAATCAATGTTCACTTTTTAACTTTATGAATTTATTTTTTTACGTCCTCGTTTAGTGGCAGTTCATGATATTTTTTTTGTAAAAATCAACAACTTTGGTCAGTCAGTTGTTTATTTGTTTATTTTATTTTTGCTCCACAATAGGCCAAGAGGTCCAATTACAGTGGTGAATTACATCACAAAACACCCAGGCTTGAGAAAAATTACATTTAATTTTTGTGTTCTTACCGGGAATCGAACCCGGAACCTTCCGTCTGTGAATCAAGCGTCTTGACCTCTAAACCGCGGAAGCCGCCAAGTTGTTGTCATTTAACACACAGAAGAAGTGAATTTGTTGCATTTATCTCCAAATATGAATTCGTGATTATATATATTCTAAACAAAATGAATAATTCCGTAAATAAATATTTTCTCCCGAAACTGAAGTACTGGTTTAAAAAAAATCATGCCTGTCAATGAAGATGCAATCATAAATATGAATTATATAAAAATATAGTTGGTTTACTTTTGTTATAAAATAAAGACATTAGAACAATAGGGAAAATAATTTTTAATATGTATTTTTTTCAATGCAATACAAAATGTTTTTCTATTCTTTTCTCTCCTATCCCTTCTCTCTCGGCGTATTCCGTTTCATACTGACACACTCATCCTTACATGCACTCAAATACTTACCCTCACCCTCTCACTCTTACCCTCACTATTACTGTATTATATTATACACTTCTCGTTTTTACATAATTAAATACTTTTAAATGTAGAATATTTTTATGGTCTCTGTCATTGTTCAATGTAATTATATCATATTTTCTTTATATTAATCTAAATGGTTTCTTTGTAAAATTAAATCAAACAAAGTCCCCCAACATCACGTTAACTTAAAAATTAGAATAATATTTATTTTAAAACTGTTTTCATAAAAAAACTATTGATATTACGTGCATGCATTGTGTTTTGAGGTAAAAAATGGAGATCGGTTTTTATAGTAAGCATTTTACTTCCTGTAAAATATTTTTTAAAAAGGTTGGGCCCTAATGGGTAACATACAAATACAAAACTATAAATAAAAAAACGCAAGATATTTTATTCATTTTCAATTTTATTTTTAAGATGAAGAGAATTATGCAGCGGGCAAGCTGTTTTATATATTAAGCTATGGGGTCAAATTAAATTAAACACTTTTTTTAATCAGCAACGCCAATTTGTAAAGGGTTAAACAAAATATTAAAAACAAATAAAAATAGCTAAAACGAACTAGCGATGGTAGTGTAATTAATTAATTATAGTGTAATTGTCACTATATTAATTTGACATTGCAGATTTTAATGATAAGAGGGGTTAAGAAACACATGGGTTCTTCAGTGTGTAGTACTTATAGGTTTTGTAGCAATATATAATATTAAAGTAAGTATCAACTCTGATACATTATGTACGTACACCTTTTAAACATAATGTACGTATGTGATAGGAGAAGAGGGAATGTTGCAATAATAATTGGAAGTCTCAGGTGGTTTCTTAGCGAGGACATGTCAGATTAAGGGAAGGTTATGTGCACCCTTTTTTACCATTCATTGTTGTAAGTACTTAATAGGAAAGTGTTACTGCATTAAGAAGCTCACAGTTTTCAAGTTCATACTCATGTTACATAATATTGCATTGCTTTGATCAAAACAGTAATTATTTTTTAAAAAATGATGGCAATATTTTAATTTCATTGGTATTTAAAGTTTACTTGGAATTTTCCCTGCATCAGGCCTAAACTTAATAATTACGTATTTATTCTTGTTCTAAAAAAAAACACGGAAAAATAGTGTCCGAATTCGGGGAACCTGAGAGGATGACACAGCAAAATATAGACATAAAACTTTTCATACAGATAGAAAAACTTACCATGTAGGTACATAATGTTACTCGTTATTTTAAAACCGTGTACAATATGTATTTTTTTTTTTTTAATTTCATTATATATATTTTAAAACATACTTACTAAATCAAACCATTTATTTTTAAAAAATCACTCTAATTGAGAAGAGAATTAAAATTTGTTCTGGCTGAATGGCACATTCCATTTTACTTTTACTTAACGCCGCAACGCTATGGCCCGTGATGTGTTAATACAGAAAAAAGTATGTACTGTATATTTAACATATATTACAGAGATGGGGAACATTAAAGAGTAGAAAATGTGAAAGCCTAGGCATTTACAGGGCTGATGACTTTCCACTGGCTGGTTTGAGTGGCCACTTTACACTCTGTTAAACACCTGCCATTCTGATGATGCACCAACTTTTATTTTATTTTATTTGGGAAATCAACAGTTCTACATACATATTTAAAGTAAACAAACAGATATAGTGTATAAACTCAGAACTAATAACAGATTTCCACAAAGTATACAAAGTTAGTAAAGAAAATATATTACATATCAAATAAATACATAAAAGTTTATACATATAAAAATGTAATTTTCATGTACTCGTAAATATTTTTCAATAATCAAAGATTTTTTTAATATGTTTTTAAGAACAGTAAGTTATTGTAAATTGGGCGGGATTAGGACAAGAATGCTTGAAGAGAGGATAAGGAAGGGAAGGGAGATGTACATATTTATTATTATAATGTCTACTAAGTTACATAATGCATTAATAATATAATCCAACTTGATACCTACTACCTACCCCTTATTCCTGAAACATTGAACGCATGTCAGCAGATTATGTATTTAAGGTTAGATTTAAAAAAAAAACCATTTTTTTAGAACTTATTTTTATTAAACTATAAAACATATTACGGTAGAAATTACATTCCCAAGAGTTATTGAAAAAAATCTCATTTTGGACCGTACATAAAAAGAAAACATTTTTGTGACAATACATAATATCAAACATATTTAAAACATATAAAATAGTAAGAAAACATAATATAAGAAGCAAAAAACACAGTAATTTACACCATCTATATAAATTACATTAATAACCATCACCATCAAAAAGATTTAAGTAATATTTTTGAATTGCTACACTTTTGAATTTGTTATTCGACTTATAGTGTTTTAGCTCATAAGGCAGTTTATTAAATTCGGAATGGCCAGTATTTTCCGGAGACCTTTTGCCAAACTTCGTTGAGCGAAACTTAGATAGATGTAGTTAGCATTTAAAATTTATTTTAAACACATTATACGTTGTTCTATTTTTTGACGTATAATTAAATTATCACTGAGAAATAATTCATCGTTTGTGTATACAAATTCTAACAATATGTTGTGGAATCAACGACAACAGTTTATTATTATGTAATCTTACAACTGTTGCCTAAATTAGCTTATGCGTACTCTATAATTTCGCCAACAATGTATCTCGTAACACATAGCACTGCAGATCCATTACACACGTAATGTATTCTTCTCGATGCGGTGACTAAATTTGCAGTCGTATTGCATTAGGAATGAACCACCTCAGGAGAGGAGCAGGTGTTTGTACATAAATAAACCAAACTAGATCACCCCATCTGTTGTAAGGGAAGTTGTGTGATTACATCCGCCCTAAAGTGTCGACGTGATTTAGATTCCAAAATTAAACAGAACTGCATTTTTGAAACCCTTTGCTCAACTTTATCATTTTCGAAAGTCCACTCATCAATTTATTGATGCAAATAACAAATCTTTATAATTGTAATGGGATCCAAGATAAAACAAAAGCATTACGAAATATTTGATCAAATAAGCCGAATTCTTGTTTTTTTCATGGTTTTGCACCCAAAATAAATGATTTACCAAATCTTATTTTTTACTTAACAAGACAAGAAAACTTCTAATTGCAATACAGAACATCTAGGTTTGGATAAAATCGAATTAAATTTTTGTCACCCCACCGGGAATCGAATCCAAAACCCCGCGATGCATTACACCACGGGGGCCGTATAAATCCATTTAACGGTTTAGTCAAGTAATATTTTTGTAAGGCGACTATGGGGTACTATATTACGAAAATTATATATATATTTTTTAAAGGAATAACCCGCTTAGCCTCTATTTTGGGGCTTGTCAGCAGGTGGGATAGAAGGGATATGGAGATAGGTAGTGAAAAATACACCACAACACCCAGACCAATTGAGAAAAAAATCTTCCTTGGATTTTTTCTTGCAACTGAAGGGAATCGAACCGGCGACGCCAGTTTCACAGTTGGCCGTCTTACCAACTGCACCACGGCGCCTGTCGAAATTTTTACAAAGTGTTTTCCATATTAAAAAAATAAAATTATATGTTCCATTGATTTATACGACATATTTGGCTACCCCGTGGCCGTGGTGTAATGGTTAAGACACTAGCTTCATGCATGGGGAGTTCCAGGTTCAATTTCCGGAGTGAAATTTAATGTGATTTTATTCAAGCTTGGGTGTTCTGTAACATAATTCATTACTGAAATTGGACTTTTTGGTCTGTTGTGGTATCAAAAATTATAGCTAAAAGTCAGAAACATAAAAAGTTGGATATAACATTTACGATACGAACAAAATAATTATTCTTTTTTTATTCCTATTTTACTCCCAAAAACACGATATATGTTTGATTATAAACTTATTTTATTGATTTTTTTTACTTGAAGCTCTAACTCTTTGGTTATTGATTAAAAAAAAATAAATATACAACAACTTTGTCTCTTACCACTTATTATTTATTTTTACCTCCCATTATTGAAAAAACAAAATTGATAAAAACATTTGACTAATTGGCTCCATAATATTTAACAAATCACAACATTGATGGAGAATACCTTAAATAAGGGAATATGGAAGTCTCAGCATTCACAGGGCTTATGACCTGTCGTTGGCTGGTTTAAGTGGCCACTTTACACACTGTGTAACATTCACCATTTTGCCTATGTTTGAACATCCATACTTCTTCAATTCTTCCATTTGTTGATTTAAGTGAAGTTAAAGAGCTGAAACCTTTATTGTTGTAAAGAGATTCATCTGATTAAATTATTTTACATACTAGGCAACGCCTGAAAACAATTTGTCAATTTTTAAACTTTTTCTTGGACCATTTGGTTAAAATACAATATTTGAGTTTGTTCAAACATAAGCAAAATGGTGAATGTTATA
Source organism: Micrasema longulum (assembly GCF_059751315.1). Classification (NCBI taxonomy): domain Eukaryota; kingdom Metazoa; phylum Arthropoda; class Insecta; order Trichoptera; family Brachycentridae; genus Micrasema; species Micrasema longulum. The sequence goes on from NW_028277421.1 coordinate 488,020, forward strand.
CAGAGTGTAAAGTGGCCACTTAAACCAGCCAATAACATGTCATAAGGCCTGTAAATGCCTAGACTTCCATATTCCCTTATTTAAGATATTCTCCATCCCTGTTGTAATTTGTTAATCTTAATGACTCCCGAGGGGGTGAAATCCAATCTTTTATCCACGAACATTTGGACAAACTCAAATACTGTAATGTAATGTTTATTTATCACTATAAAAATAAAAAAGAATGGAATTCATTATTTAAATATACCCTGATAAAGAAGCTTGTGTAGCTTTGAAACCGGTCGGTAGAAAAAAAAGTTGTCAAAAATAGTTGTTCTATATATTTTTAATTAAATATAATTGCATATAAAGTTTATATTTGAAGCACTAACTTTGTTGTTGTTCATTATAATAAAATAAATAACAGAACTTTGTTTTTAACCACTAATTTTTGTTTTTTTTTTTCCACCGTAAACCTTGACAAATAAGCTTGTTTGATTTGAAACCGGTCGGTGGAAAAAAAAAATTAAAAAAATTAGTGGTTAAAAACAAAGATGTTTTATTAAAAATATTATTTCATGATGGACAAAACTAAAATGATTCTGAGAACACGAAGTACGATTTGATTTTCCAATTGGTGCAGCATCTAAATAATATTATCAGGATAATATACCTGTTTCGAAAAACTATAAATTCATCGGATGTCACTATCTTTATTAAGATATTTTCCGCTCGACGCCATAAACGTGTCAAAATAAATTGAATTAACATAAAATTAATTGGGTACTTCAACCATTCTTCTATCAGCGCAATAAAATGAATTCAGCTCCTGTCAGCTGGTTGTTATTACATCAGCTTCTATCTTATTCGGAAAATAGTTACCTTTTCTGCCTCGGGGGTTATTAGCACTGCATATCGGGCCTTAAATTAAAGGGGAAACGATTAATCGCACTCTGATATTCAAAGATACAAGGGGTTGGAAGTTGGATTCATTCAACTACCTACTTAAAACGTCAACACGTTGTTCTCAACTCTTTTGTTGTTTTTCCTACATTCCTTAGTGACCAGCCTTTACCGAAAACGATTAGGAACCTAATCAAAAAATTAAATTTTACTTCGGCCACTTTCATGTTCGATTTGTTATCTTTAAATTATTACAACAAATTTTAGTAAAAAACTTAGTCTTTATTGCGATCCCAGATACCTAAGTTTAGTCTAAATTTAAAATAGCGTAATCTGCCGGTCTAAAAGTAATTATATTTTAGTTACATAAAACTTTTAAGTACACCTTTTTAACAGAAATACCTTTAAAAATTTTTGTTTTTATTTCTTTTTTATTTCCCTATTTTTTCCCTGGATGATGGCGATCAAACAAAGTTTATTTTATACATTATATGTAGATATTATAGCATTGGCGTGTCTTAATTGTTTATATTGATGTTTTTGGTAAACATTTTTGGATAAAACTCCATTTTTAATGATTAAGATAAAATTATCAATAAAACTTCTAGGTTTAGTTTTACTTTTGTTTAATGTTGACCAACGAGCGTTTTCACCTAAAAAGTCCTGTCCAGTCCTGAAGATGCCTTAATAGGCGAAAACGCTTGTTGGTCAAAATGTAATGAAAGTTAAACTAAACCAATAGGTTTTATTGATAATTTTATCTAAATCATGCGTAGTGGTTTTTCTTTTTCGATAAATTGTTTTTAATAAGAGCCAAGACCATCCAAAAACCCAAAAAATCGCCTAGTTTTATATGCAATCTTCAACAAATATGATAAATAGTAAAAAAAGGGAAAAATTACCGATACCCAAAATTTCATTTTGATTCTCTTTCTTAAAAAAAATAACCAAATTAGTAAAGTTTTGAGGTGTGGAAAACGGAACAACGAAATGTAAACGTTTTTGATTTTAATTAGACAAAATTAGTCCGATGTGCAGTTGTCTTTTTTGCACAGTATCGGTAAGGCATTTGCGAGAGAGTGACAGATAAGCAAATTTCAAATGCCTGATTATCAAAATTGTCATCGCATATCTTCTTAAGCCTCGAAGAAGCTAGAAACGCCATCGAAAAGATTTAATGTGTATAACTAGTTAGTAAAATGAATTGTTCATTATTAACAACCAAAAAACATAACGCATTGTTTTATTTTTAGCACCCAATGGTGCATGGGGCACTGCATTGGTAAATCAACTGCATCGCATCTTAATATTTATTTGTTACTATAAGGTAACATGATCAGTCTTAAGCTTTAGGTGCCAGTCGAGAGAATTGTATTGTCAAAACACACAATGTTTACCAAGTTGAAAATCACTGATTTACTTAACGGATTTTATTTTTATTTTGACCCGATTTGCTTTGCTTTCTTCTAAATTTGATTAAAAACTATAAAAATCAACAAGTATCATTTTCTTAGTTATGTATGTTCTCTTTATATATTTTGTTTCTTATATTATGATAACTTTTGAATAGATGTGACAGTTACATTAATTTGAAATGAACTCATCAACACAATCGAACAAAAAAGTTAATTCATAATATTACTAACCCAAAAAGTCCCAACCTTATTACTATTTTTTTTTTCACATTTTACTAAAAGCAATGCTCAATTTATAAGGACCTTCTTCTTATATAAACATTGCATTTCAAACAAATTTATTAGAAAGTTCTTCTTTTATTAACGCGTATTATACATTGTTTAAAGGGAAATATGAATAATACACATAAAAAAACGCCTTTGAACTTTGCGTCTCAAGCGAAACATATATCACATAATACAATTTTATAAAATAAAATTTTAAGAACACTTTTACATACCCAATTTACGAACAACGGGGTGAAATTATATCCGAATACATCTTCCAGCACCTTTGCTTATTGTATGCACCATTTCAACAAAATGACTATGAATACTCTAGGGGTATTTTGCATACAGATGAACCGGTTACACTATCTCAAAAACCAAACCCTACATTAGTGAATATTATTTTGTATCGGATGCTTCTTTATTAATTACCTGTTTATTGCATCTGGCAGAGCGTAACGTTGACTAATTAATCCATTAGTAAATTGTAATTAATTTCAATCACAATGCATACATTAAGTAACAAAAATAGCATTTGTGTGAATAATATAGTGACTGTCACGAATTTGTTAATTTGCTTTTTTAAGAAAAATGAGAAATAAATAAATCATTGTGTTTTAAATTGCCTAACAAAAAAAGTAAATTGGTTTTTAGAAAACAAATGTTCCTATTTTTAATGTTGAAATATCCTGAAGAGTTGCGTCGTATTGGAAGACAATGTTTAAATAGTAAATATATTTTACGCAATTTTTATAATAACCCATATATATTGGTTTAGATCTGTAGACCTTAATTCCGATAGAAACATATTATTTTCAATTAAGTTCTTACTATTCTTGATCAAATTGAAATACAAATATCTTTTATACGAATATCTTTATGATTGTTTGAGTGTTTGGCCATAATCGCGATCATTTTGCGGGATGATACGGGACAGGACAATAGCACAATGGCAATTTGCTCAAAAAAGTCAGCATAAAAATACCTTTTTATTATTTAGTTCGTCCTTCAACAATTCCAATACATCTGGTATAAAAGAAATAACATTTTTCGCTAACTCGCTCATAACGAACCACGCCTGTATTGTTGTTTTGTCTCATTGTCTTGTCCTGCTAAGTCCAGACTGTACACGGAGCTGGGATAAAGAAATATTTTCCTGTGTATTGTATTATACCCGTGTGAACCTAGCTTTAGGATACTCGACTAGAGTGAGTAAGCAAATACTAATTTTACTGCTGAATAAATTCAAAGTTATTTTTTATTATTATTTGGTTTGTAAAGCCCATTAAACATTTTTTGGTGAACGTTGAATTTTTATGCGTTATTGTGAATACTATTGTCGTTCCTACTCTTTGCAGACGATTTGCGTGGGTATTTATATAACCTCGTGTACTAAGAATTTGTAGTCGCGCAGTTCACATTACCCAAAAAAAACATAAATCCTGATGACGGACGCGGCTGAGTTCCAACGAAACACGGCACATTAATAAAAAAAACCTAAATGTTCATCAAAACAGCAGCGACCTTGAAAATCAGCAAATTTTAATAATAAAGTGGTTGTACAAGTAAAAGTGACCATTTGCAAAAATGTCGAAATTGAGATTATTGACTTTTTGACATCGTATTAGCATAATGCTTGACTGATAAAAATGCCAAGTCGATCCGACACTCCCGAAAGAATATAGTTTTTAAAATATGTGACCATTTGATAGAAGCTCACAGATTTTTGACAAGTAAAACTGATCAACACACATAGTCACTTTTATTAGTAAATTTAAAATCCAAAGAATTGACAAAGTAACAGTTAGTCAATTTTATTTGTAGGTAGATGTTATCAGTGAAGAGTTAGTTAGAGTTAGTAGTCAGTAGTTAGTAAGTTAGTTTACGTTTTGTATTTGACAGATACAATTTTTTTAAATTAAAAGTAAATTAATAAAATTTATTCTTTAGATTATTAAATATCACTTCTTAATTATTTGTTTTCTTTCATTTATTTTGTATTAATGTGTTTATTTAACCTTTATGAATATTAAAAAATGGATTATTGAAAATAAAAATTCCAAAAACATAATTTATAGTTAAAAAAAAATAAAATAATACCACCTACGAAACAAACTGATTATTTGTAAGATTTCATGACAAATTTGACAGTTAAAATTAACGAAGTTTTTGTTTTTTTATATTTTATAAAAGTAATAATTTTTTTAAAAATACGTTTATACTTTACAACAAAGCTAAAAATACTGTTGATATATTGTAAAATTACTAACCACCTACTTGAAAAATCTGATCTTTGAGAAGCAATTGAACTCTAGAAAAACACTACAATGGCTCCCCTGAACATTATTGATTTTGTCACTTGGTCAGTTTCTCTTGTATGCCCACGATATATCGATGATAGGGAGTTAAGACTACAATAAGGATATTGCAATTATTATCAATTTATATTACTCGTGTATCTACATATCTGAGCTTATTTTAATAAACGTACAGGGCAAGTTCCAAATAATTACTTCTCATTATAAAAAAAATAATACGAATATTATTCATTATAATGAAATAAAAAAATCATTTACTTTTCCCTCTGCCCCATTGATTAAGAAATTTAGGGTTCTACATAGACATAAAATCGATATTAAAAAATATTTTTATTCAACAATGTTTGAGTACGTCCAAATGCTTGCAGACTGGCTGGATTTCCTCCCTAGGGAGTTATTCATATTTAGATTTATTTCAACAGGAAGAGTTGAGAAAATGTGGATGTTCAAATATGGGCAGAATGGTGAATGTTACACAGTGTGTAAAGTGGCCACTTAAACCAGCCAATGACCCATAAGCCCTGTAAATGCCTAGACTTCCATATTCCCTTCTCAAAAATGTTTTCCCTCTTTGTTGAAATTTTTATTTTTTTATTCAAATCTATGAGGATCACATATTTAATAATGTTTATGCTTCAGAAAATGTAAATACGACATTTGAACAGTATTTCGTAATATTTTAATTTGAATTACATTAAAAACATCTCGACAACATCGTTATACTTGCAGAGGAATATAATATGAAGTTAATTAATTAAAAAAAGTAGTCAGGAATACAAAATATTTAAGCAAAAAGTTAAAAAAATTAAGAACATTTCTTTTTTATTGGGCACTTATTAAATACGCTGTTCATTTGATGATTTTGCTTGTAATTTGGCTTATAAATAAAGTTGTTAAACGGCGTTTCCTGCTATACATATTTGTTTCTTATTTGTGCAATGTAAAAGGTAAAAAAAATATTACAATAATTATACATGCGTATTATGTAAAAAGAAATTCAGAATAAAAACGAATGACGTATAAAAATATTCTTGCATATGTAACGTACTAAGATATCTTCAATAGAACAAAACATATTCTTGCTCAGCTATTTGTTATTAAATATTTTTAAAATTCTCATTTACTACTAGATATTTTTTTCTGATCGTAATGTCACGTTGGTCAATATTTTGCAACTTAATTATTATACTGATGAATATTTAATTTCTTTATTTTCGGTATTGTTCATTAACATATTAATTTACACTTTGTAACAACTAAATTGCGTACTTGTGAATAACATCCATCTTAATTTTTTGAAATGTGTTTATTTTGACTTTACTTTCCAACCTTTCTATAGAACTCATACCTGCTACCTATTAATGTTTATAAACGTTATTATGTATTAAATAAGAAAATTTGAACTGTAAAAGCCCTTTAAGCGTAAAAAGTGTTTATAAAAAAATAAAGAAAACGTGTCGCAACGTTTTTAAGACTTGTAAATTCGACGTGTAAAAAGCTCCCGTTCATCGTCTCGCATCCTTTCAGTCCATAGATTTCACCCATAAGTGCGCACATCCATCTACACATTCCGTGTCCTCGAAATGTACACGCATCAATTCAAATCGAAATGGTTGGGTTGCTTCCAACATGGGAATGTATTTCGATCCTGAAATCAACATAATCAACTCCCCAAAAAGAAGAAATATTACAACCATACTTATAAAACTATTCACATTTTGTTTCAACTGCTATTCATGTAAATTATTCCAATAATGATGCGCAATGGTAGCCTAATTGGTTTACCCTTTTGGGTAGTGAAATGGATTTCATATCCGCTTTTGTTTAAAGAGCTCAGGAAGTAATTAATATTTTGTACCTATAATTTAATTTCACACAAATGTATTATAAGTTTGTGGGAACTATCCGAAGCTTCCATTAGATTTTAGAACTTTAATACAGTTTTATCAAAATGAGTATTTAAAAAACGTCTATGTGTCTCGAATCTCGTTAAACAAAATGTAGTAACGCCTTTTAAGCGGAAGATTAATAAATATATTGAAATGATGTGCGCAACATATTGGATGAAGCCGTTTCTGTCAGAAAGCAACAAATTTATGTACCCACATTAAAAAAAGCAGATGCCAGAGTTAGATTGTAAAATGAACTGTGTATATTAGGGTATGTTGTGTGTTCATATACCGTTATACATATGTATTATTATATACCTTAATACTGAGTAACACGGTCCATTAATTTCGTATACTCTTTATTAAAAGCGTGCAATCTTCGAATTCCCAGCCCCAATTTATTCTTCATCTGACTTTTGATTGATAAAAATGGGTCTTGTGAATGCCATTAGACTGCTGTAATTGGAAATGTATTAAAATTTATCGATTGATCTGGATTGGAATCAATTTCACTCTCGTTTGGAAATTTAATAAATTCCTCAATAAACGCTAATGATTTTGGTTTTAAGGCAATTGATAAGGAACGAATCTAAAAGCATTTCCGAGTACCTGATCAGGGTCCCGCTCAATTAATGACTGTAAAATGATGGCAAATTCTTGGCATATCTACAGTTCATTTTTATCTCCATTAATTGACTGGTAAAAAGTTCATTTGTATAGAAATGATAAACATGTATGAGTGTTGATAAACGGCGAGTAGCCATATTAAATGGTTTAATAATTTACATTCTCGTTTCAAAGATATTATGTCTAACATAAATCTTTCTATGTAAATAATGACCTGTGTCCGAGTTTATAGCCGATAGGCAGGTGGATGTTTTTACTAATGTTTTGAATATGTAATATTATAAAAATTAGTCTAACATCACAGTTATCTGTGTATCAATGATTGCTGGAATTTCTATACATTTTTTTAAACCCAAATTATGTACATGTAAGTAAAGACAAATATTAAATCAATAAAATATTTGGGCTATAGATTTTAATCAGAATTGAATTTGTTTTAATAAATAACATATTGCTTTATAATATTTAAATGTTTAAACTATATTTATTTACGAGAACGCACATAGAGTAACTACGCACTCAACCTTAAGGCCCTAGGGCAGACAAATTAAGAGGTAAATAATATAATATACCTCGGATTATCTTCATTACACCATAAGTTAATTAGGTTTTCTTCCGGTTGGACTTAAATAACAGCATAAATCCTCTTGAAATGTGTAGGATCCATCCAGGACAAAGATGCATTAAAATTGTATTTGTAAATTTTAAAATTAAAACTTTAATAGGTTAAATCATAAGAAAATCTACAATAGTAATGAATTCTTACCACATAAAATAATATATTAAAATGGCGCATATAAAGTGGACTCGTAATAATAAGCGTTACTTTTTTATATTTAACTGGTCGATGTTTATTCCTTAGTTTATTTTTCTTCGTAATAAATTAACGATAAAACAAGGAGTCGATAAAATGAATTCCATTAAATACCCACAAAACATGTTTAATAACCTCTCCCTTAGTCAAAAACATATAAAATAAACAGGGGTTATCATGTTTATTTACTTCGTATAATAAAACAGTCATTCTGGGTTTGATTAACTGGTTTAAGTCATTATGAATTTATTGGTTAATATCTTTATGTATTTTGAGTGATATATATGTATATATTATACATTTACCATCAATTACCAACATATCAGCAATGATTAGGGGCTTGTCAACAGGTAGAAAAGATAATATATTGAAGGAAATCATGAAATATTGACCACAACACCCAGACCAATTAAGAAAAAAAAAAAAAAAAAATTTTTTTCTTGCAACTAGCGCAAATCGAATCTGCAACTCTAATTTCACAGTTAGCCAACTGCGCCACCATGCCTGTCATAAAATTAATGAAATATTTCATATGATCACTTTTGTAAAGCGCCCTTGAGGGCGCCTTGATATAACAAAAATGGCGCCATACAAATCATCCATAAAAATAACAATATTAATATTTTTAAAACTAAACCATATAATAGACTGTGTCAGCATGTTCCTTTTAAATAAATATATTTAAATGCACACACACAAATTTGTAGTCTACCAGGTAATAAAATTGAAAGAAAAACAAAGATGTAAAAAGGATTTACCTAGACAAAATTTTACCTTATTTCGATATTACATGATTTTATTTGTAAACATAATTATCTGAACGACTTCAAACTAACTTCCACGCATTTTTTATTACTATGTAATGTTTTCGCAAAATCAAAACTTTGCTTCAAAGTGCCAATCATGGTATTAGTTTTAACAAATCGCTTTTTTTAATACCACACCAAAGGGGTTATTTATTAAATCTTAGTGATTTTTTAAGAACAAAATACCTAAATACTCGTAGGTAATAGGTACCCAGGCCAAATAAAAAATCGCCTTTCATTTATTTGATCTCACCGGCGGCAAGCGTCTTATTTCTGTTGAAAGATGGCATGCTTCTTTTAGGCACATTGAGTTATGTATAATTATCAATTTATTATAACACCGGATTATTCAGAATTTTATGTGATTGTGAAATTTCTGGAAAAAATATCCATAAACAAATAAGCTCAATGCATCTAGTAACACTAGAACTTGGTTTTCAAACTAAAATTCCGATTTTTCTGAGCCCATCAAAATTCCTTTTGAAAATGTAAAAAAAAAATACGTATCATAGTTTGCCATATTTAAAAGATTTATAACATGGAGGACGAAGGTAGTTTACTTTAAACGTCAAATCAATCAAAGATATAAAGGATTCGTAAAAACTTAGCTTTACGCCATTAATAATTTACGAAGGTAATACCGATGGGCGCATCAAGATAAATGTTCAATCGGGATATGTGGCAAGGACGAGCCAACTTATGAAAGGATTGATTCTGCCTTCTACCCTACCAAGTGTCAAGTGGTGGAGCGGCTCAAGGGGATAGAATAATCAAAGTTTTCTCTCCTGACTCCGCGAATTTCCGAAATGAAATATTGCTCATGGCACATGTGCCCCACTCACCCCTGCTGCCGCCGCTCTACCGCGAACCCTTTTTATATCATACCAACGGATCAAAGTTTTTTTACCTATGCGGAGAACGTATTCAATATTTAGCAAACGCCTCGTGGAGTAATAAACGCGTTTAACTATCTTACAAGGTCTCAAGTTTGATTCCCAGAAAGGTCAAAATAATACATTTATTTGAAAATATATTTCATTACTTATAGTTCTTGGGCGAACACGAGAAGCGTAAGATTTTATGTAAAAAATATTGAGATACACTGGATCTGGAGAATTGGCTTTCCCAGTACCTTATGCCCTATATATTAATATAAATATTTAACAATGTTTTGAGTATGCCCAAATGCTTGCAGACTGTCTGGATTTTCTCCCATTACTTTTTTCTCACTTTACACACTGTGTATAGAATGTTACACAGTGAGTAAAGTGGCCACCTAAATCAACCAATGACAGGTCATAAGCCCTGTCGTTGGTTGATTTAGGTGGCCACTTTAGGTCACCACCTTGTCGTCTAAATTTCTTATATTTATATTACATTAGTTCTGACTCTGTTTCCTCCAAACCAGTAGATGCACACCTGAAAACTAATGTAGTTTGTACAAATTTACCTTTGTACGAAAAAAGTGTTGAATTCAGCAACATTTATCTAAAATTTAATTAATCATTATATGTTCTACCTACCCCATAATTTAACTTTTATCTCATCGTAAATAAACCAACATTTGTATTTGGTTAAAATGATAATCAATTAATGTTAAATTGAACCTTACTTAGCAAGTGCATTATCCAAATTATAAATATTAGGCTCAAAAAGTTATCAGTAATGCAGTTTGTGTAACATAAAATGCATTTGTAATTATTAGATTGTTTGAAGAAAACCGTTTTTTACATAATGATTTATGTTTCCTCTTAGTAAATTTGGATGGTTTTTTTAACGGAAATCATTAAGTTAATGACCGCAATATCTTCACTCAGTGTAGGTCGATAATCGATACAAAAAACCGAACCATATGATTTACGGACAATTATCCTTGATACCTGAAGCGATACAACATCAAATATCTACCATTATCAGCAAGGACCTGCTTCCGATTTACATTGAAAAAAAAACATTTTTTTCAATTTAAAAAAAATCTAAATTAATCTCTTATACGCACTATTGAGAGTATGTACAAATATGTAAAGTTACTTTGCATAAATATGAGCTAACTAGACATTAACCCTAAGGTCCATTACACACCATGGCTAAAATCTAAACGGCGCAATAAAATAACCGAGTGTGGATTGATATTTATTGTTAAATAATTATTTAAAAAAATATTTATGCACATAAAGCCAGGCAAACCAGTTCACCGCGAGGCCTACAAATACGCACTCGATTTTCTTTTTCGGGAATTTTTTCTTGAGAGTAGCCTTATTTTACCCTGGCGTGTGAACTTGAGTTATAGGTGTGAAATACGTCTAAAGGTTTTGTACAGATTGATATATTTTTTAATTTTTAATTTATTTTTATTTTTAATATTTATTTTTTTTTTGTTTTTTTACAATAAACATAATAATAAAACAAAGTATTAAAAAAAAGCATAGTTACATATCAACGAAACACATATTAATAGAAAAATAGTAAACAAAAAATCCCACTAAGGCATGGCCTGTTTGTGGGTATACAAAAAAATATTAATGAATTTTTGCTCCTATAATAAATAATAGGCAGTTATAATATTTTTGTATAACATAAGAAAGAAAAAATAAATATTATGTAAAAGATATTATGGTATTTTTTGTAAAGTAATTAAAATTTTTTAAAAAAAACCACAAATTCTCGCAACACAGTTTGGAAAACATTTTTAACGGGGAAATATGGGCATCTAGGCATTTACAGGGCTTTTGATCTGTATTTGGTTGGGTTTAGGTTATTATCGGCCTCGTGGTGTAATGGTTAGCGCGTTTGCCTACCATGCAAGAGGTCTCGGGTTCGATTCCCGACATGTTTGATTTGAAGTAATTATTTAAAAGGTTGTTTCACTCTAAAATATTTCATAGTCCCTGGGCTGGTACCTGAAGCGTAAGACTGATCCCTTTACCTTAATGTAACAAAATTGATCGAGATATGCTGCGATTGGTGTACCAATCCAGTGCCCTATGCACCATTAGGTGCAGAAAGGGAATAATGATGATGATTAGGTTCTTAATTTACCTACATTTCGTTACTTCTTTTGTGCTATCTAGACCGACAAGACAAAATCTTCTGTTTTACACCGAAAACGCGCCAACAAACTATTTTAAATAATCTACAATACCGCGACTAATTCGAATATATGCGACCAATATAACGATGTATTTACCTAGGCTGATATTTTTTGTGACAATGTATGTAAATTTAGGTAAAAAATTGTAGAAATTTTGAGAGAAGCAGATATTTACTTTTATTATTATTATTATATACATATTTTTTCATACATTTATGATATTGAACATAATTTAAATTATTGTATTAAGTGTTACCAATTTTTTTGGTGTGTGCATGAGTTTCTTACACTAATATACAAATATACAAAATTATACATAAAAAATATAAAATATACAAAAAAATTGGTAATATATGTGTACATACTGTTTGTTTACCTAATAAAGAAAATATATAAATGAATATAATGCGAGGCTGTGAAAGTGAAGTGATGTTTCGGAAAAAACTTAAAACCCACTTGTTCTCTAAATCATTTGAATAAATCCGTAGCACGTGACAACAAAATAAATTATTTTAATTAAATTACAAATTTAAAGCTTCAATTAAATTAACTTAACAATAGAATCACCATGTAAAGCGCCCTTGAGGTATTTTATTACGAAAATGGCGCTATATAAGTTATCCACAATAAATAAAATAAATAAAATAATGGGGACATGAAATAAAGGATGAAGGTCAAAAGATTATGTTTAAAAATGTAACGCTTTTATTACAACATTTGAGTTTGTCCAAATGTTCGCAGACAAAAGACTGGATTTCATCCCCTCGGGTGTCATTAAGATTAACAAATTACAACAGGGATGGAGAATACGTCAAAACGGTGGATGTTACACAGTGTGTAAAGTGGCCACTTAAACCAACCAATGACAGGTCATAAGCCCTGTAAATGCCCAGACTTCCATATTCCCTTATTTAAGGTATTCTCCATCCCTGTTGTAATTTGTTAATAATAACGCTATTAAGTTTCCAAAGCTTTTGGGCATTAATAAACTTATAAATATAACGGAACCTGTTCCAACGTAAATAGCCTGTACTCTTACATGTTCGAAAATAGTTTTACCATAAATATTTTTAGTCTGTTAAATTTTTGTAATCAAGTACCTAAAGTGGCCACTCTTACTAGCCACTGAAATAAGCCCCGTAAATACATTTACTATTGTATTTTCTTCTCTTAAATATTGTTTATCTCTCTTGTAATGTATGATTTTGAATATTTATCCCCTGTATGCATTTATTTTCTTGTTCAAGTATCTCGAAAAGTAATGCCTTGATAACAAATATAAAGATCATGTGAGCTGTCATCAGGTGCATTTATTAGTCATAAACGCATATTTTTTTTCTACGTTTTGACTTTACGTCCTGTACCCTCCATATGTTGATTTTAGTGAGGTAAAAGATTTAATACATATATTTACATGGGTGAGATTCATTCTTATTATTTCATCTGAACAGAAGAAGTATAGATGTTTAACCATGAGAATAAAGTATAAACAGTTGTTACGCAATTACATGTTACACCTTGACGTAAAGAAGTCAGAAGTCAGTTGCAATTCATAAAAGAAGATTTTATTTTATTTTTATTTATTAAGGTAAAACATTTTTTTATAAGAATACAAAATATAAAAAATAGTACATACATCCAGTTAAAGTTTTTCACAAATGTAATGAGAGAACATGTTACAAAGTAAAGAGAAAAATAATATATTTTATAAGACATAAGAAAAAAAAAAAAAGCTTGTAAGAAGGTTAAGGGATGAGGAAATAGAGTAGAGGAGTGAAGGAGAGGGATTTTCATAACATAGTTGACCAATTCAAAATTTTAATATAAATAAATAAAATAAACATATTTCATTTTACAGTGTTTCAAAAAGTTTTTTTTGAAGTCAGAAAATTTTGTATTAAAAATATCTAAATGAGGACAAAGTAAATTAAATTTGGAGCAGCTACGATAAATAAAAGAGTTTTGAACATAGTTTTTTGGGCAATGAATTATAAAAAAATGAACTGTCATGTTAAAGATGCTGAGTAAGTGGATAAAGAGTGGACTTTTTCAATATCTTGTAAATTGTTTCATTGTCATAATATTTTTTTCTGTTTTAATTTTAATTGTATCTCGTTATTCTTCTCTTTTTTTATATTTTTATTGTGAATAGTATTGATTCAAATTATTTAAGCGTCATCAGATGAAAAAACACATTTCATCCAAAAGTACCGGGAATTTGTAGCAAGTCGGGTCTTGAAGCTATGAATACATGTACATTGTAAAATCGTAAAAATCAAAATCAGCAAAAAAACTTGTAAAAAATAAACCATGTAAATGGATAGGCTTCCATATTAATTTTCTACGGAAAGAAATTGGTAGTAATGTGAGGCCATTAAGTCATTAAGTTTAGGAGTTACTCATTTTGAATTTCCTACTTGTCTTTAAATGTAATCGTTTTGAACTCTAATCTTGTAACCATTTTTGAAAAAAAATGCTTCTGGAACCATAGAATGCGATACACCCCCGCCCTTCGATTTTCTTAACGGGAGATATAAAAATATCATATTATGAGCAAGTATGTAAGCATATGAATATATGTGGAGGCATTGTGTCAGCAGGATAGTGTTATTGGATCCTAGCCGCTATCATCACACGTGCCACGAGCGCCACCCAAATTTGCTCCCTTCTACCCTCTACCTCCACCCAATAAACAGGAAGAATGCGAAACGCACAGGTCAAATTTAAAAGGAATAAATATGACTAGCCGGCAACAGTCGGCCATTGCCGACTGTTCTATGCTAGGGAATTTGGCCCTTCGGGCCTTATGTAATCAGCCCTCCGGGCCTCGTTTTACAGTTCTTTGTCCACATCTGTTGCGTTTCGCTTCGTTGGTCAAATACGTTTTTATCGTAATTTTTTTCTCGTAAAAATTTTAGTAGGATTTTTTTAAAGCTTACCATGAGGAATGTTCCTTTGAAGTTTCACGGTCTAGCCCTGAAAAACCATATATACGTTATCCATAATAATAATATTGATAAAAAGACATTTAGGGCCTTTTTTATAGACCAGGTATAAAATTATTCCTAAGCATAGTGGTAGAATAATGAAGGTATATTTAAAAAAAATAACCTCGCATTAAGTAATACTCGGTATAAAGCTATGATGGTGACCATATGTACTTATACTTAGGACCAACGTGGTAAATCTTTTTCTTTTGTAAAATGGATAGTATTTATTTGAAATTTAAACAATTTATAAACTAGCAATTTTTCCGGAGATTTCAAAGAAAATATGGTTTATGAATGTAAAAATTATCATCAAAGTTTCATTTTATTTGGATAAATTTTATTTAACAGATGCTTAAGTAGTAATCCTTCTTATGTTTTACCGTATTTTTACATAAAATATTTTTTGGAATACATATTTAAATTTACATTTATTAAATCGTCGAAACATTTTTATCAGTGGCATATTTATTTTTGGCATATTTTTATAACAAACTCCGAATGTAAAACACCATCGTAATCAAAACATCAATAAATAAATATCATTATCGATTTCGATAGACTTAGATTTCCAAATTACAACAGGGATGAAGACTACCTTAAATAAAGGAATATGGAAGTTTAGACATTAGTGCTACATAAAAAATAATTATAAATGTAACTTTTCACTTCTTTCTTAAATATATTGTATTCCTGACTTTTTCAGCAAATAACTCAGTAATTCTTAGCAACTTTACCGTACGCTGTATATGTATATTTTAAATGATCAAAATACGCTTTAACTCTGTACTTTTAAACTTTAAAACTCTAAATGTTTTGTCATGTCATACACAAGAGAGTCCAAAACAATTTATTTCCGTTACATCATGATGGAGTAAAACTTGAACGAGTCTCAACGTCCAGGGATTTCGGGGTGCTGTTTGACGCTAAGTTATCATTTAATCTACATATAATATCATTATGCAGTAACTCCCTTAAAATGCTTGGATTTGTTCATAGAAATGCTAAGATTTTTTGAAATATTCAAGTTCTAAAAACATTGAATAATTTTATGGTAAGAAGTCGCTTGGAATTTAGTTCCATCATTTGGTTGCCAAATGAAATTACATATTCCTTAATAGAGAAAAATTCTGCGTAATCTATCTCAGGGAGTATGGATATTACCCGTGGTTTTTCCCAACTGATTTCTTACGAGGAATGCTAGGCTACCAATCATTGTTCGGGATTCATTTGGGTACTTACTTTTTTGAACTGATTGGTGGTCGCATACATAATTCTAATATTTTGAATGAATTTGGTATATTTGTCCCTGATCTTCGACAAAGGCAACATAGGTTGTTCTACCGATCACGATGCAGAACCAACCTGCCAATGATTATGCCGGTAGGTAGAGCAATCGTGTTATTCAATCGTATCGTCTCGAATGTCGATATGTTAAATTTTATGACAGTGGGATTTCTCTTAGGAAAGCAATTTCCAAATTGTAATATGTATTAATTAAAAATATAAAACAACTTTGTTTTTAACCACTAATAAAATAATTTGTCAACAATATTTGGTCCATGAAGAAGTATAGAAATTGAAAAAATAACATTTTCAGGCGTTGCCTAGTATGTAGGTGAAATAATTCAATTAGATGAATCTCGCCAGCATAAATAAAGGTTTCAGCTCTTTAACTTCACAAACATCAACAGATGGAAAAATTGAAGGAATATAGATGTTTAAATATAGGCAGAATGGTGAATATTACACAGTGTGTAAAGTGGCCACTTAAACCAGCCATTGACAGGTCATAAGCCCTGTAGATGCCTAGACTTCTATATTACCTTCTCTTAAATGTTCTTCATCTCTGTTGTAATATGTTAAAATAATTAGTGGTTAAAAACAAAGTTGTTTTATTTATTTTATTATAATGAATAACCACAAAGTTAGTGCTTCAAATATAAACTTTATATTTATGTAATATGTATGTTCATTTTCCATGAATTTTTCTGTTTGCTTTTTCCTATTTTATCAATCAAATGTGTATGTTTTGTAATGTACTGAGAATTAGTTGGATACTCTAATGTTCTCAATGTAAATGAAAATAAATAATTGAATACCAATGCAGTGCTCTTTGCGCTGAATGCGAATTTAATAATGATGATGAAGTATTAAATTGAAAAATCATCAGCAGAGCTACAGCCCGTTGTGGACCTTGACTTCCTCCAGAATCTGTCTTCATTCCTCCCTGCTCTCTGCAGCTCTTTTCAAGCTCGTCAGAATGAAAAATAGTAAAAATAATCAGATACTACTTACGAAAAATATATTACGCGTAAAATTCCCAAATACTTAGGCTAAGGTTAGGTTAGGTAGGCTTAAGCTAGGTCTTTTTAAGTCGCAAATAACTGTTTTAAAAAATAGTAAATAATGGGTAAAAGATCGGGCTTCGAGTTTCGTACCTCTGATCTGTTAGTCAACAGTCAACACCACCACTATGGGATAGCAACCTGTTTCAAAATATATACAAATGCATATATAATATATGAAAATATATTTTAGTATCTGTAGTATTAAAACATGATGCAAACCTTCCCATAACCAATGGAAAGTGTGGTAATCAATAGTTTCTGATGATGTTTCCGTTATTATAATATTTTGTAGATTCGTGGACTTGTTATTGTGTAAACCACGATACGTGTAATATCATGTAACAGGGTCACATTAATTCGTTTGAGAATATTCCGAACTTCGTGTTTGTATCGGATATAATGAATAAAGGTATTCTTTAGATTTGATGTTCCTCTTTAGATAGGTTCCAAAGCATTAGATGTATATATATTTTGGTTTATATATAGAGCTACCCACAGAGGCTATATAAGGCAGGGAAATACGCTCTCTTTCTCTTTTTCTTGGTCATGACTCGCTTACCTAGCTCCCGAAATTCATTCGTGTTCAGCGGTCCCCATTTTTGCGAGTCCCTGCAATAAGCCACCCTGCTTTAACTTTAATTTTCCAAAAATAATACTCTTCAGAGAAGCAACGCCGTTCATTTAGTTAACAACAATAATATATACTATTAGAAACAACCTTTACAGGTATACATACTAAAATAACCGCTGCTCTATCATGAAATTTAATAACTTTTTTCCAATTATTTCGGATACCTGACTCTACAACTAGAGAATAAACATGTATTTGGTAATTGTTCGGTATATGGCCTATCCGACGAATTTTGAATAAATATCCAGCCGGATACCGGATTGTCAATTAAGGAAACAAAACATTATTTTATTCACAAATACATAAGTTATTTTTAATAAAAATTCGTTACAATTTTTTTGTTGATTGCAGGAAAATGCGTTTATTTTATGTTGATTGCAGGAAAGTTGTGAGAAATGTTTTTTTTTTCAGTATTTGTTAGCAGTAAACATTTGCGTTTTTGTTCATAAAATACACTCTCTGTTTCTAACGATAGCCCCTCCCTGTAGACTAGTGTACACTTTGTACACGCTGCTGCTCGTTTAGGTTTTACCTGTTGCGACTTTGTCAACACAAGAGCAATTTGATCTTAATGACTCTTTAGGGTGAAGCTTAAAAACCTAAGAAACGCACACATCTTGGGCCTTATATCTGGCCGCTGGATATTTTGCGTTCCTGCCAAAAGCCTTTATAGATATTTGTTATACGGTATCTGGCCAAATCACTATCTATTAAAACTCTAAAAATTATTAATTTATTTGAAAATGATCTAAACTTCCATTTTTGCTTCTCAGAGTCTGGTTGTGTTATGTGGTAGTATTGCAGACTCAGAATCAGAAAAAAAAAGGTCAACTTCCCGCTGAACCGTAACTTAATCATATTTATTTCAACTTATTTACTATCTCTTTTTATTTGCTATTTAAAAATGGCCATCAAATGAAAATATTTAGGCCTATTATATATTTTTAATAACAAGAAGTTTTTCAAAATGCTCTGCTTTTAAAAAATATACAATGGAAATATTTGCGTTCTTACGACCTATCTAAACATTCACATTTTGGGGCTATTTTCTTTTACTCAAATGGAAAAAATCGAAAATAAGTTGTGGTAGAGTGGGATACAAACCTTGAGCTTTCTGATCCAGATACCGTGGCACTACCCACGGGACTATAACCCGTCACATATTTGAGACGAATTTTAAGTAAATTATATCTAATGTTCAGCACGTTTGCCTACTCTGCAAACTATATCGGATTCGATTCCTGACATGGTTGACATAAAATACCTATTTAAAAAGGTGTTTTTTTAACGAGAGTTAGGTAAATAGTTCTCAAATAAAATATTTTGAGTGTATCAAAATATTTTAAGGCAAGGATAAAAGATTTTTTACTTATTAAAAAACCAACAAATAAGAAGATACGGATGTTAAAACTTAGTCATAATGACTACAATATTACACGATGTGTAAAGTAGTCTGTTAAACCAGCAAATGGCAGACTATAACCCCTTTAAATGATTAGACTTCCATATTCTCTTCTCGAATATATTCTCCATCACTGTTGTAATAAATTTCAACCCTTTAGATTTGGTACGTTTAATTTGATCAAGAGTGAGGTTACCAATTAATTACTCTATTATATTCAGTACCTGAGTAGGGGTTAAGTGGTCACAGAATCGTATTGTAATCGAGTACGTGGTCAACTAACAGTATGTGACCTGTCTGCTTTGGAACTACTCTGTAGTAATGACATTCATTAGTGAAGTCTAATATTTTAAAATCTAAACAATTTAATTCCAAGTATGTTATTTAAAAACACCGATGCCTTTTGAAACAAAAAAACATCTTCATTGAAATAAAATATATTAATATTGATGAAATGTTGAAGGCAAAGCAATCAGTCTACTCTACAGTTCAGTCCAGTCTAGACCAGTCCAAGAACAATGAAATTTTGCAGTGGAAGACACCTTTAAAACCATTATTACCCATTAAAACTAGCCCCCTTTTTCAAAAGATTTTGGAAAATCACGTTTATTTTACATAAAAAGTAAAATATATAAAAAAAAAAAAAAGGTTCAGTTAGTTTGTTTATTATGCAATTTATTCAATAATTTTCAATTTGGCTTCTGCCCATTTTACTTTTAGTAGATTTGTTCTTTGTGCCAAGCAATATCTACTTTTTGAGAATAAACATAGCGTAAGATTAAATCAAATTAAAATACAATTCTTAAGGATTAAAATTGAAAAATAACATGTGTAGCTTTAATTATGTAAACGCATTCTTTAGATAAAATTATAATTCCACGAATTCAAAATATTTCACAAAAATATTCCAAATACCAAAGCCTTAAAAGTTAATAACACGGAAATATTTCACATTAGAATGGGTAAGTAAAATAATGTCCCTTTAATAAATAATAAAAAATATCCTTTCAATATAGCTCATTGTTAGATGAGCCATTGTAATGGCCATTCTATACTATTCACTTCTGCCCCTTCCGCTTTTTGTAGCTATCCCAGAACATAAAAATTATAATCAGTCACATCAGCACGTTAGTTTTATATTTTTGTGCAACTTCTATGATGAAGGTGTATAGCGGATTTGTAGTTAGTATAAATAGTGTCTTGATGATGAATGGGACACGTCTCGAAACGGTAGGCAAAGAAAAGTCAATATGTGTTTATTTGCAATTTACAAATATTTATTGGAACATAATCCTAGGCATTTACAGAGCTAAAGATATGTCATCTACTGGAGTTAGTGATCGCTTTACACTTAACCCAGCTAATAGCAGATCATAAGCTCTGTAAATGTGTAGATTTTTTTATTTTTTGTAGAAGTAAGCCAGTAAAAAACGGGATTTGTCTTTAAAGCTTTAGACACACTTAAAATATTGTTGAAATATTCCAATTTCGGTGTTTGAATCAATACAAAATATGAACAGTTTAAAAATATCTCACGTTGGAAAAGTGATCTATCATATTCAGTCAACATTTCGTGTCCGCGATGGTGGATGGAAAGTCAGGATTTATAAAATAATTTATGTAAGTTTAATCGTAATCCTACCCGTAGAAGCGAATGAAAAACAAACCGTCAAACCTCCGGTTGGTATTAAAGGTTACTTTATCTCATTCCTCCCTCATATCTCGTGCAAACTGTAAATTTATTTACCTTGTCCCGTTCCCCTAACTTTTAAAACTTCACCCCCTGAAACGATTTAATTCTGTTAAATACGAGGGGCTTGGGTGATATACAATATTTATTTGTTTTAAGCATATCGGTAACATTAAACTCGTGAGATGACCGCTAGCCATTACTCAAATACATATTCGAAATAAAAAATTTCATTCAGTAATAGTCAACTACCGAGAATGCTAAAAAAAGTAAAGTGGTATCCTAAATCCTTTTGTATTTGGAGAAAAATCCTCATTTTTATCATTCAAATTGAAAAAAATGCGTTATATTAAATGCATGTTTTTTCAAATTGCATTAAAAACGTTGTTTTATGGTGTATTTTAAGGTAGTTATAAGAAAAGTAATAAACGAAAATCCTCATGTCATTTTTTTAATTATTTTTTAAAAAGGAATAACCCGCTAAGTCTTTACTCTAGAGGCTTTTTGGCAGGGGGGGAAGAACTTCCTCCTATATCCTTATGGGAGGAAGTTATGAAAAATTTATAACACTTGGACCAGTCAAGAAAAAATTTTTGTTTAATTTTTTTCATGCAACTGACGGGAATCGATCCCGCTACGCCAGCTCCACAGTTTTCCACAGTTGTCCAATTAACCAACTGCGCTTCAACGCCTGTCTTATATTTAAAAAGTACAATATTCAAAAACTGATTATATAAATTTACATCGTACTATTATCATTGTAATACATCTGCTTAAAGATTAAATGAAATGATGAAAAACATAAGATTGGTGTTAAAATAAAGAACCTTATCCACCATAAGATGCGGATGAGATTTTAAAATTAATGAAAAAAAAAAGGTTAGTAATGACTTTCTTTTAAGAAAAGTAATTTTACGGTGAAAGAGTATTTTTATTTTTGTTTTAACCAGGAAAAAGAGACCTTTTTTGGGAATCATTTAACGAAAAATAAAGCAATAATCGAAAAATCCTCTTGGTGCTCAGAAAAATATTATTATGTTGATTTCTCTAGGGACGCGTTCTCTTGGAAGAAGGTTTTTTCCACTTATAATAGATTACAGGTTAAGTAATTTGTAAACAAGAAAATACAAAGCATAAAATCATCCTTCCCTAGACACACTTTATTTCTTTGATGAATGTTTTAGAAATGTACCCTAAGATAAAATCATTTTATCACGTGATATTATCTACAAAACAAAGATATTATATTTCTATAATTTGCAAAGCAATATGTAAATAAGAAAAAGGAAGGCTTTAAAAAAACAACAAGAATTTTTGTAAAAGGAATTCAATTATTTTCACATACATTTTAATGATTGTGTTATTTATGTTAAAAACATAAATTTTGAAGTCAAATATTTTAGTTAATTTTAGTAAATATACCACATAATCACTTACTCACGGTAAGTGGTTAGAGACTAATATGTACGAACAATAATGAAATATTATTAATATTTATAGCATTAACTTTGTGGTCAAACATTTTATTTATTTATTTATTAATGAAATCATACAGTCTTTGTATAAAACAAGGTACAAAAGAACAATTTTAAAAAGTAAGACCAATTACAGATTTCACACTAATGAATGCAGGAGGAGAGGGTAAAATAATTTAATTCTTAAAAAGTAAAAACAAAAATATTACATTAAAAGTTCATAAAAAGGAGAAGACATTGTAAAGCTACTCTACTTTCCTCCCTCTCTCTCTGCTTTCATGAACATTCCAATTTAATTGTAAAAAAATCACAACTAACAATAAATTATTCGATGCAGGTAGTAGAAGTAGGTAAGTATAAATTAAGAGTTGAAATCAAATGATTTAAATTAAAAGTAAAAGTTAAAATTAAAATGAAAAGTTTAAATTAAAATTAAGTTAAAAGTTTAAATTAAAAGTTAAAATTAAGAATTAAAATTAAAAAGTTAAAATTGAATTTTACTAAATGTTATTAAATATTTGTATACAACCACTTACCGACTTTTCCATGTCTACCGGTTTCGAGACGTACCCGTCTCTTTGTCAGGACATCAATCAAACCAACATGCAAACCACCATGCAAAACCCGCTTTACACCTTCACCATAGTTGTTGCACAAAAATATAATACCAACACGACATGCATTTCAATAAGCACATGCACTGATTAGGACAAACATGCACTGATTAAATGATGAAAATATTTCTTGTTTGAGAAGTAATGAAAAAAGTAGAGGGGATGGAAGGAGGGGATAAGCTAAATAAGCTTATTAAATTATTCTAATTAGATAATTGTGTCGATGTTGACAACGTATAGTTGAATAATTGATTATTAAAAAAATTATGAGTAACTTACAGCGCAATTAATTAAATGATTTATTTTACAAGCGTAAAAAACAAATTGTCGTTTATCTATTAGTTTCAATAAAAAAAAAACAATGGTCACCCCGTTTCTCTGAAGGGGTGGGCAGATATGATAAAACGCCACTTAAATATGTCTGCATACAGGCCTCGCTTCCTCCACATTAATTCATATTTCCGTGCACGCGCGACGATTCCTACTAAAAGTCTTATTTTGTTCTAAACAAAGATGCTTAGGCTACTAAAAAGGTTACAGAGAGTTCTTCTAGGGAATTTTTCTCTTTTTTATGTCATTTTTTTTGCATGTGGGCATCGCCAAGGGGACTTACGTCCTCAGATGCGGTGTGCGGTATGTGGTGCCGAGTTGATGATATGTATCTATTTGAGTATTGAGTTCCATTCATATTATATTCTTCGTCTGATGTATTTTTGATATATTTGTCTACCTTGACCCATAAATTGATACGTTTTATTGGGTTTTTACGATTCGATCATATGGTACTATACGACGCAATATACCAGCATTTTCGTTTACGACCTTCGGTTATAAGCAATATTATTTTTTTAATATCTATGCTTTTTTATTGCGCGTATTGATTTTCTAGAATAAGAATGTTTTAAGAAAAATATTTGGCTTTTATTATTTCCCAATGCACACCCAGTGGTGCATAGGATACTGAATTGGTACTCCAATTGCAACTTGTATTTCCTTACATAAAAAGCAAGGTGATCAGTCTTACGTTTTAGGTGCCAGTCCAGGACCTATGAAACATTCCAGTATAATAATAATGATAAAAAAAAAAAATAATTGTTTTTGACAAAAATAACAATATATTTATCTACTACATACAAACTTAGGTAATAGATATCTCTGAATTATGTCTGGTCTGTCTAACTAGGAACAACCTGTTTTAAGGCAGACATTTTTATGCAAAAATAAACAGTCACATGAGTACTTACAAGTTAATTTATTATAAAGTTATTAGTTAATTCTTTAGCTCACTCAGAAACATCCTGAACGTTAGCACTCTTAAAAATGTCTACTTTGCGCTTTTTCAATCGGTGGCTGTTTATGGCATAATTGGCTGGGGAGGTTGCTTGACAGTTGTCATGAACCCCCTAATCAAGACGCAAAAACTTATTCTTAGAGTTATGTTTCGGTGCCCTCCGACCTACCCATCTGAACCATTATTTCAATTGTTAAAAGTTCTTGATATTCGTCAAATCTGTATCAAGAATGTATTGACAGTTTTCTGGTCAGGCGACTACGGAAGGAGGTCCCAACAGAATGCCCGTACGAGGCTTTCGCGTAACCTAAACTACTTAATACCGAGAACGCGTACGATGTTTGCTCGGAGACACTTTTCATATATAGCTCCAAGAGTGTTCAACGTCTTGGATGAACATATTAAGTTCTCCAAAACAACGTCCATATTTAAGATGAAGATCCATAACTGGATTGTATCGAGGGGTAGAGACCACTGTATGAGATTGCTTCGGGAATAAATGCATAACATCGCTGCTGTTTCAATTATTATCCATATACGTATATCGTATATGTGTATGTCATCACTGTCATACGTATTATCATATAACTTTTGATTCCATTTTTGACATGTATTATAAATTTTTATTATTTTTATTTTTCTATTATTATTTTGTATATTTTGTATATTGTTTTGATTATTTTGCATATTTTTTTGATTACCTGTATATTGTTTTAATATGTAAATAACTATTTTTGATTTATATATCGAAGAGTCCCGACTTAACACGGAATTTCCTAAGTCGGGACATAAAAAAACATATAATTGTGGCTATGTAAAATTGTGTATTTTGTGCATGAAATAAAAAAAAAATTTAAAAAAGTTATACAATAAATATACCATTTATTATTTTACAATGTTTTTTAGTAAGTTTTCCAATTTTTCTCTACCTAAATCCAGTAACCATTTTATTACAAATTTGTTTAATATAATTCGTGTCATGGTTTTGTAATGTTCGGGTAACATATTGAATATTTTAGGGCCCAGAAACCTGAAATTTCTTTGCCCAAATTCAGAATTTGTGGTAGACCCCATGACCCATCCTTTATTTCAAAAGTTTAGACTATTTATTTTGCACCACAACAGGCCAGAAGGCCCAATTACAGTGGTGAATCACATCACAGAACACCCAGGCTTGAGAAAAATCACATAAAATTTTTGTGTTCTCACCATGAATCGAACCCGGAACCTTCGATGTGTGAGTCAATCGTCTTGACCACTACATCACGGAGGACGTCATAATCTGACTGCTGGTAATGTGGGAGTGATCTTTTTGGGATTTGGTAGAATAATTTGCTTTCACAAACATAATTATTCTAAATATACATAATTGCCTTATATCTAATATATCAAATTCCTTGAATAACTTGACGCTGGGGTACCTGAAAGGCTTTTTAAAAATTATTTTAATAATAGATTTTTGAGCAGATTCGAGAAGTTTTAATATTGATTTATAAGTGCCTCCCTATCTTATTATGCCATTAGTTATATATGAGTTATAGACCACCTTTCATATCAATATTTTACATTCACCATACCAGAAATCAAACCTAGCACATCAAGCATAGCAGCGAACGCGCACTAACAAAACACTACACTGCGAGGAGGACTTATTTCCACTCGATTTTCTTCTTCAAGATTTTTAACCCGAGAGGAGCCATCGAGTTGACAGCAGTCGTTCAGGATTCTGGTTCTATTTTATGCTTAGAACATTATTCTTTATTTGTCCGGTCAAGAAACAGTAATAGGTGTCAAAAACAGCCTTTGAAGAAATCTGAAAAATAATTTGACGGTATACAAATAATTTGTATAGAAATATGTATGTACATTCAAAATATGAATTGTTTTTAAACGTATGTACCTATAACTCAAGATACCTGTGACCTGTTTGCGAATGATCAGAACCTTGGAAGAGTGTTTATGACTGCTCACAGGTAAAAAAAAAGAAAATAAATTCCCACAGGCGATTAGTCCACCACGTAGTATAGTGGTCCCGGGTACGATTCCAGGCATAATTGCCATAAAATATCAGTCCCTCGACTAGTACCTAGAAAGACTAATTGTCTTCTATTTGTAAGATAAAAATGATCTAGATATGAAACATTTAATGTACTAATTCAGTGCGCTAAGCAGGAAACGGTGCGGATTGGGTAATAATGAGATATGACACTAAGGAGTAATTACATAAAATACTATTACATGTTTCAGAAAACCATAATTTACATATTAAATTAACCATTGCTGAAATTCTATTTTATTACCTAGTATGAAACAATAAAAGAAAAATCGGTTCGTTTGATGACAAAAAGATATAAAATTTAAATATTAAGAGTATTTTTTAACTAACCTACATGTCCATAAAATTTATCGAGTCCCGGGGGTTTTGTATTGATATTTTTTCCTTTAAATTGTGAAAGGACAATATATTTTGTCAGATACTCTACATATTCGTGAGTTTCCTGAACTAAGGGGTGGGGATGGCGAACATTGTGTAAGAATTCCCCCAAACTTCAGTCGCAAGCTCAAAGTAAAAATATAGCCTGTACCGCACTCAGATAAAATGAATTTGAAGGCGGTGTGCGGTGTATACGAAATAATTCAAAGGTCACAAAAATTCGGACCGTTGACAATCAAAAAATACCTACACCTTTCATCTTTAAATCCAATCAAATCTTAACACAATCCAGTAGTGGTTAAATTGTATACACATTTTTTTTTCATCTTATATTAGGTGTTACGAGAAATATATACATATTTAGGTATAAGGAGTAAAATTATTGACCTGAAATGTTTTTATTGCGTTTGTGTTTCACACCTTACCAGCGGTGTACTACAACTGTTCCTAATAGTATGCACCACTGGTGCAGAAAGTTTGCTACGAGATTTTGGCTACCATTGCAGAAAGAAGCCAACTTCAGGGTAAAATGTGTGTTTTGTAGAAAAAAAAAGTGTTAATGTTCTAGTAATTTGGACCTTGTCG
Organism: Micrasema longulum; assembly: GCF_059751315.1. Classification (NCBI taxonomy): domain Eukaryota; kingdom Metazoa; phylum Arthropoda; class Insecta; order Trichoptera; family Brachycentridae; genus Micrasema; species Micrasema longulum. The sequence goes on from NW_028277421.1 coordinate 515,589, forward strand.
CAGTCGGCAGTAGGCACATTGCTTGTCATTGTTGTAGTGTGTGGTGCCGGGAACCATTTTAAGTTTAATTTCAGCCCATCAGCGTCGTCTTTTTTTATTTTATTTTAGTATTTGTGTATTTCAATTGTCTCTTTTATTTTTCGTGAATTGTAATTTCAAGGATTATTTCAAATCTTTGGTTCGAATTGCAGTTCCGCTATTGCAAATTTTTAGGGTGTCAAGTTGATACGCTCTTTTATATTCACTTTTTTTTTTGCTGTACTGTTTATACAATAAAATTTTAACACATCTTTGGCAGCTCAGTTTATAAACTGCTTCGGTTTCCATGGGGTTTCTGTCTTTAAGGTTTAACAAATGATCATGTATTTTTCCAACATTCTAAAATTGTGTTTAAGTATTTTGTTTCTAGAGCACTTTGGCTATTCCATAAGTAACATTCTTTTAGAAGTCGTCCTTTTTGTAACATATTTTTCATTAATCTTCATTATAGCTTGGGATTTTATAATTTGGTCAATTTTCTTCAAGCTTCGGTCAAGTTGCTTCTTATATCCATTACGCTCTAACGCATCAGTTATGTTATTAGTTTTTCTTCCCCTGTAGATTTTTTTCATATTTGTGTCCTTCTCGTATAGTATTTATCAGTCTTCGTTTTTGCGCTTGATAATAATGTGAATCAGAGTGTAGGTATCGGTTTTTATGGGTTGGTTTTTGTACACCTTATGCTTAAGACTGCCGTTTGATTTACCGTATTTTTGTTGTCTTTTAATTTTTTTTATCATTCTTGTTTTCAAATATAATATCAAAATATTTTTATTGTTTTTCGGTTTTTATTTTATTATAAATTGTGATACTTTATTATTATTTTAAGATTCTGTTGACCGATGTAATTATTTGATTGCGTTTAAATATGCCATGTTGTCACGCGGTTTAATTTGTTCGCTTTTTTGACGTTTGCTAAGTCAAATTCCACAGTGTAACAATGTGCAAAAAATTAATACACTATAATATTCCATTTTTGAGATTTGAAATAAAAAAAACAGTGATTATATTTCACTCAAGAAAAACGCGAGTGAAACAACGCATTGATTGTAGAACCATAGTTAAACCGATTTCGTTAATATATTAACTATAATAAAACACAACTTTTGCTTTCGAAGTACTTGTTTGTGGTGAAATTCCAAAACTAAAAATTGTCAATATTAAACAAATATTGAATTTAAGTAGGCATTTGTTTATGGTTGAATTCCAAAACATAAAATAAATATTTTTTCAAATATGACATTCTTTTTGCAAACGTCAAACTCCGGTCGTCTCACCAACAAAGGGGTGTACTTATGTAGGAATACGATTTTTGAAAATGTATTGAATTTAATATTATTTTAGTGTTACTAAAAATCCAATAAAAAGAAATAAATGGGTAGAAATTATAAAAATACTAAGAATATAATCTGATTGAGATCCACAAAAAACAAATGCTGTTTGTAAACATTAAAAAACAAACTTTTTTTGAACACAAAAAAACCAAATCTTTCCATTTTGTTTGCAAGTGCATTCTCCTCGAATGCAACCCTGGTAGATCGATGAATAAAACATTTATACCCCTAATTTTTTTTTTACACATTCGAATGAAGATTTTAATATCTACAAACACGCACAGCGCAAAGATCTATATTTCTCTGAAAACCATACGTAAATCGTTTAAGCTATTTAGGAGGAGTACGGTGACATCACATGTACAGAGGAATTACATATTTAAAGATAAACATTTTTCAATAAAATTAAAACAATAGTTGGTGTATAGATTCGAGCAAGTAGACGTGTCAACTAATTTAAAGAAATGCGACCGCACACACAAGAATAAATGTTAGGAATAAACATAAATACGTAAAAACTGATAAATGATCATAAATTAATGATACTTTAACGAATTTATTTTATTGTAAAATAAATTGCGAAATAATAATAATAATAAATCTTTAGCAACCATAATATACAATGCGATAAATAAAACAAATGTATACATGGTATGGTAGTGTTGACGTGATTTCTGATACATTATTTTCATATTTATGAACATCGTCATAACATGTAAATATAACTACGCATTAAAAATAACACTATTTCCCAATGAGTCAATGTCAAATATTTCTAGTCTACAAAAACGTAGAACTAATATTGACTCCATATATATGCTTGGCATACTAAATAGTATAATCGATGTTCAATCATTACTAGAACAAGTAAAATTCAATATTACGACTCGCGGATTGAGAAACAATGAAGGACGGTTCATCGATCAGCATTGAACAAACTATGGCCTTAATTCTCCAATTACCCGTCTTTGTCGTATTGTTAACTCAAGACAAGATCTAGACTTTTTTGGTTTAAGTTTACAACGATTTAAACGAGCACTAAATAAATAGTCCAGATCTTGTCTCGATGTCCCTTATGTTTGTCAATGCTGCTTTCTTTTTTTTTAAATGTTTTTAACTATTCTTTTATTGTAATATTTAAACCCTATAAATTGTATACACGGACAATGTCCGTTAATAAATAAATAATGCTAAAAATTTCCAAGTGTGCGGGCGGGTATTTAGGTTTGCATTTTTCTAAGTTGGTGTTTTTATTCGCCACTTTGCGCGACTATATTCCGCTTTGGGAGAGACTTTACGATTGCCAAACTAAGCCACGGACTAGAGAGGGTGACTCAAGACTATTGAACCTATATAGAAGCTACTATTGCGTATTGAGACTTGCATATTCCCCCTGCTTTTTATTATTTCGCGAACGACCGGCGCGCGACTTTTTAAGTGATTTTTCTTATTACTTTTCCCGTTATAAAAGTATCTCGGCTTGCGGTGGGTGCCATTTCATCAGCACTCTTTTATTGTGTAATGAAATGGTACTCTTCTAAGAATATGTTTTCCTTTTTTCTAAGTCCACCCGCTTCTTTGTAGCCTTCTTTTCTCTGTTTTACGACCATTACTCACATCGGCGCGGTGGCAGTGGGAAAATTATACTCGAGAAGTTGTCAAATCAACGAATCGCACCCTCCATTCACTGAAAAGACTGCAGAATTTTCTCCCGACCACAACCAAAAAAAATTTGTCCCGTCTATTATATTGTCTTCTCTGTGCTATGCTAATATTTGCTATCTTGATGCCAATACCAAACTCATATATCGTCTGGAGCGTTTGCAAAATCAATGCATCCGCTTTATTTTCAATCTCAAAAAGTATGACCACGTATTACCTTTTTGCTACGAACTCAAGTGACTTTATTTTTATCAGCGCATAAACTTTCAATCTCTCTTATTTCTTTATAATATTCTTCACAATCCTTGCGCTCCAAAATATTGTGCTGAGAATTTCATTTACCTTTCTGATCATGGTCTTTCGCTTCGCTCTTCACAGGAGAGAACGCTTTCCATTCCTCGACATAGCACATAACTTTTCAGCTTTTCCTTTGCTGACCAAACTGCCAGACTTTGAAATGAGCTACCTCTTCACATAAAAATAAATCTTCTTTAACCACTTTCAAAAAACACCTAAAACCTTATTATTTATCCCCAAAATCCTGAACTTCTTGAGTTTTTACTGCTTTTATTTTCCTCTTAAATTTCTCTCAACCGTGTCAGAAATCTAACCCGAGACGTCTTCCATGGTAGACAAACGCGCTGACTATTACTCTACCGGACGGATTTATTGTTACTAACCTGTAAAAAATGGCTCCCAAATTCTCCTATTTCGGAAACCATGGGAACGAAAATACTTATTTAAAAAAAATAGTTCACATTATTATAATAGGAAAAAACATGGGGAATTGAACTTTATGTAATTACCTAGAACGTAATATTAATTTTGAAATATGTAAGATAATCTGCTCCACATTTATGATGCAATTTTGTTTTATGAACCAGTACTTATTGTTGATCTTGCCAGAAATTGGAATTCAGACGGGATGTTTGTCAAAAGCACCCGTTTAACTTGTCTGGTATGAACTACTGTATTTAGATGTCGGAAAATCAATTCAATATTTGAATAGCTGAATATAGTAGTTTATTCGTCAGTCAAATAATCCCACTTAGTAATCTTATGAATTTGCACCGTGAGGTAACCCTAAACTGCACTGCTGATAAAATATGCAAGTCATGCGATGCACATTGCATATTGCACGTTACCTTCGTGCCAATATCATCTCGTTTGCCACTGCATTCCCTTGCTGTAACGGTCTGGTGGTTACATTAAATCCACATTACATGGCAGGCTTATCTCAGCGCTGTATCGGTTGGTAATTTCTTGTCTTTGATTTACGACCCAAAAATCTTGCTTTGTCATCGTTCACATCGCCTTCTTGCTCATGAAAAAGAGGCATAGGAAGTGGTTTTGATTTTCTTGCTTGGAACCTCATTGGCGGGCGGTGCTTTTTGTATCAATTTATCGATGCAATTTTTTTTCAAACTAACTTTATTATCATAATTTCTCTATAAACACTTAGTGGTGCATAGGACACGGCATCGACACCCTTATTTCAGCGTACCTAGATTATTTTTATTACATGAAAAGTTAGATGATCAGTCTTACCCTTTAGTGCCAGTCTTGGAAAAATGAAACATGGTAGTTTTTTTATTAAAAAAAAAAAAGAATTGCTAAATAAGGCTAACGTATATTTACTGCTATAGATATGTTAATTCTAACTGCCTTAACTATTGTGCGAGGATATGGCGGGATAGTCACTTGTGGCTTTGTTAAGGAACTTCTCCACATTTGCTTATTGAAGACTAAACCACAGAAAATTCATTCAGGAGAAACCGGACTATTGTCATATTTCTACAGACCTTTACTTCCACTTTGACAGTGTTCGCCATTTTGTGTCCTGTTTTATTTATTTAGACAATTATCATTACTTTACTATTTTAACCAAATATAATATGACCCCATGTGTTATGTGATTAACCCCTGTGGCATATTACGGTTTCGATATCTCCGAGGTCCTCATTCAGAATTCTACAAAACGTCTCCAACTGCACACGCTCTTAGCTGAAAAAGGGATAAAAAAGCATCAACAAATGAACATCTTGGGGTATATCATCATTACATGGACTGTTATTGATTTCCGGGAGCTTAAAGCGGTGGATAGAGCTTATAAACCACTGTGACCAGTGAGGATTTGAGTCAGTTAACATTGTAGTGTAGAACCTCGAACACACTGATGTGAGTTGCAATATTTCAGGTGAATTGTTTTAAGCCGACCAAGGCAACCTCTCCTGGCTCTTGCTAGAGCATATAGAACATGCTCGACAAATGCACTCCCGGTTTTATCGGGCTTGTTTCCTTTGGATCTGGAGGTCCAGCGACGAAGAAAGCATTCCTCTGTTATCGATGGCCTTTGTCTTTTCTCAACTGAAGAAATGTCTCGGTCGAATATAAGAAAAATGTATTTAAATGCTCTTCTTGATGCTTGGCAATCGCGATGGGAATCTTCCCCTTCAGGGAAGGTTCCCTTTCTTTTTTCTCGGTCAATCAGTCAGCGTTTAAAATTTTCTTGGGTTATCCCCGATCACTGGACTACGCAGTTTTTATCAGGTCATGGTAAATTTAATAAAAAATAAATGTTTTCACTATTGTTGATTCCTCTTCGTGCTGCTGCGGATATCCTAATTAGGCTTCTGAACACATCCTGTGGTCATGTACCTTTTCTTCTCTCTATGACTACTGATAGGAGTTTTTTTGCTACTATCCGTGGCCATGTTTTAGGTCGTGTCAGATATACAGATCTAGTGGCTTCCAAAAAAAAAATTAAGCCTTTTAAAAAGTTTTGCAATAATTTCGGCAAAATTGATCATGTCCAATCGATTTAATCCCAGTCAGTGAAGAATTCACTTCCCTCTTTTCTTAATCCAACAAAGTACATATTATGTACTTCTAGATTACTTTCTTACAACACAAAGGTGCTAAGGCTACCGTGTATGTGGGCACCGCCAAGGAGATTTATGTCCTCAGATGCGGCGTGCGGTATGTGGTGGGCAAACTGTAGTCCAGAACCACAATTCAAATATTGGATTAAAAAGTTTTTTTAACTGTAATATTTCATTGTTTCTGGACTGGTACCTGCAACGTACGGCTGATCACCTTCCTTTCATGTATCAGAACTCAAAATACGCTACATTCAATTAACAAATGCAGTTCCCCTTTGCTCTACTAGATGCGAAAAGGGAAATGATGATGACGAACATATAATTTACTTATTATTTTTTTAGTTAATCCACTCAAAAAAATTGACAGTAAACTGATAAAAGAAAAGCCAATCAATGATTTTATGCGCCATAAAATCGAATATAAAGAACGAGATGCCACTGATAAAGTGTAGTTACTCTTTACTAGTATGAAGAGACAAGGAAAACCCGACGTCTGGATTAAGCTTTTGAAGAAAATCAGTTACAAAACTTGAAGCAAAAATCAATTAGGTTTCCCGTGAGGGACTTTTTGCTCATTTTTTGTTGCGAGCACGCTCTTCGGATAAGTTTTCTATTAGCTGGGGTCGTGATTGATATACAGCAGTTATACATGTCATGTTCAAATTAATAAACTGACAGTAATAATTTATATCCAAGTATAGTAAAACAAAACTTAATTCCTGGTTTTCCTATTTCTTAATATATTTTCACACACAAATATAAACAAAATCATGTCCAAAAAGTACTTAATTCAGATTTATTTGTATTTTTTTTAACACTAAAATCTAAATAGACCTGCATGTATAGATTTTGAACAAGAAAAAATTATTAAGCGACATGTTGTGCAACTTTACAGAAGAGCAAATATTTTTTTTTTAATCATTAAAAAAGTTTAATTAAACATTTAGGCGTGATTTCGACATAATTTACATCTCCTACATCTCTCAATTTCTCTTCATTGGAGAAACGTAGAACTGAGATGGACCTTATATGCATTTTCAAAATCTTAATGCTATAAGTGATAATCCATCTCTGTTGCATTAAAATTCTCTTTTGTTCCCAACTGTGTTACCAGAAGTTTAAATTTGCTATTCATACAATCTTCTGAGAGCAGTTTTTGTTTTTATGCCCCAATGTCCGTAATGTTTAGACTAGTCAATTTATTTGTCACTCAACTTGGAATTATTTTTAATAGATCTTCCAGCTTTTTGTAGATCTCTTCGCCATAAACACAGTATGAGATGAAGATAGGTTGGCATGGGTTAGCTCAAAGTCTTATATGTTGATCGTGTATTAAAATGTATTGCAAACTTTTATTGTATTACCCTTGTTCTTTTTTGCTACATAGTTTTATTAACATATTACAACATACATGAATAACATTTAAGAGAAGGTAATATAAAAGTCTAGGCATAGTTTTATGTTATTTTTGTTCAGTTTCTTGTACGTATGTTTCTTCATATAACTGTTGTTTTTGGCTTGGGCTAAAAAACAATCAATAAATAAATAAGTTAATAGTCTAAATAAAAAAATATTCTTACAGCTTCTTTTTACAAAATAAATTTAAAAAAAACTTTAGTTGGCTCTTATAAAAAAATTTTAAAAAAAATATTTAAAAAAATATTAAAAACTTGCGTGGTACATTTTTCCTTTCTTGTGTCGATATGTATGTAGCAGGTCAATGTTTTTCAACGTGTGGGTCGTGACCACAAGCAAGTTTAAAGTAAAAAGTGTAGTTTTAGGTCATAAACTACATTAAAAATACAATAATTTCATTGAGAAGGCTATGCCTGTTACATAACTTTTTTTAATTTCTCAAATTGTGGTTCCATTTTTAGGACAACTAACCAATTTAAAAAAATAAAAATAAAAATTCTTCTCTTTTTAGTTTTTATGTCCACCATTAAAGATAACGTTAGTTCACATATCGCGTCCCCCCGTCAAGGGTGCCATAAGTAAAAAAACTGTGTTTTAATAGACATTTAATAAACCTTAAGATGTAGTACATTGTGTCAAAGCACCATCACTAAATTTTTTAAATTAAACTGCATATGAGTGCATAATGGGACTCGAAAATAATATTTATTTTAATATTATATTTATTAAGTGTCAAAATTAACAGATATAGTAATTTTTAAAACAATAATTTTTGATATTGAATGTGTTACAGTATAACTACGAGTATATTGAATAAATTGTTTTATATTGATCTCTGGTCAAAACTTGAGAATGTCAAAATCTTCAATGTCGTTTTACGCATTTAGATTTGTGGCACTTGATACGGAAGGTGCGATATTTATGTAGGTAGAATGTGGCAAAGGGCACTAATAATGCCACAGCTTCCCTTGCCAGATATGGATATTTATATTTTCGGTTCGTCCAGAAGACGTCATTTTTTTATGGATTAAATTTCATTTCAAGAATCAGAAGCGAGATAAGATTTATATGGCTTGCTGCTGACGACCCACTGCGTTGCACTCGCTTTTATCTTGCGTTTCAATTTTCGATTAATAATATGGTCTCAGCAGAAAGAAAATGAAATATGTCGTTGTTAAAATGACAAATATATGTCCAAATCTTCGATAAATACTGAAATTCAACCGTATTCAGAATTCATCTTAAGATACCATTTTAGCAGAGACAAAAGGATTTATAATGTAAAAAAAAAAATATATATATTTCAACCGAAATTAAGAAATTATTGGGGAATGTAGAAATTTACGCGTTCGTACGGCTTATGGAATGTTATTGACTGCTTTAAGTATTTAATCGCATTAAGCACCATGTAACATTTACCATTCGGCCAAACGTATGTGATTTGTAAAATAATCACTCAAATTTGCCAATGATAGCCACATAGCTCATGACCTATTCTGTAATATCATCATCCATCTATATATATAAATAAAAATAAATCACCGTTATTAGTCGGGCAAAAACTCGGAAATGGCTTGACAGATTTACGTGGGATTTTATTTATTTAAAATTTTCTAATTTACGTCCTCAAGGTTTATAAATAATAACGTCTACCATAAATTAAGTGGAAAAAAAGTTAGAAGCATTGTATGTGTTTTTCGTCGAGTTTCCAGAGTTGCTTTCGACTAAAATGCATAATATATTGAAAAATTTGGAAGATTTTGTCTTTTGTTTATTAAAAAAGTTTGTATTTTAACGTTTACAAACAACAATTATTTTTAATGGATACTAAATTGATTACTTTCTGTATTTTAATTTATTTTTAATGAATTTTTAGTAATGCTTAGATAATTTTAACTGACATTTGATACATTTTTGAAAAACGAATTCTTACACGAAATGGACCCTTTTTGGTGAGTATAGCAAAGTTTCATTTTTGCAAAAAGAATTCTATATTTGAAAATGAATTATTTACAGTTTTGGAATTCAACCATAAACAAGTACCTAAGTAAGTACTTATTTCAATGAAATATTTGAAAATGAATTACTTTAAGTTTTGGAATTCAATCATAAACATGACCTAGGTACCTACTTACCAATGAAAAGTTACACCATCTATTTTTCGTTTATCCGAACGGTTTTATCATGCTTTCACGACACAACTAAGCATTTTGGTTTCGAATCAAATGTCAAGTTCACGTCGAAACCCAGCTGGAGGTTAAAGAACGACTAAATACACATCGGGCAGGACTGAGCGTTTGAGCATGAGTTGTCATAATTTTAGAGGGTTCCGGGCTCGTTTTTGTGTATTAATAGGTAGATGATTTTAATTTCAGACATCTAACCTGTGTCTATAGTTACATAAAAACATTATATAGTAAAATTTTGTGAATATACTTAAAAATGTTTAATTTTAAGAGGAAATGCGGTCCGACTTTTCTTTATACACACGTATTCCCGCATTTTCTCTATGGATTGTGACAGTAGAGCAATATTTTTTTTACAGACTATAGATATTTACTATTGGCGTGTCTCTATTGTTTCGTTTTTACAAAAATGGTTTAGTATGAGAATTACACACAGTTTTATATGTTGTCTTTGAGCGCACGGTTTACAAACTATTTTTGAAAAACACAAGACGTACTGATACAGAAAATTTTATTCTTATACTCAGTCAAAATAAAATGAAAAAATCTGTTGACTTTTGAGGTGCGGAAAATGGGATAGCGAAACGTTGATGTATACGTACATATTTAATTTGGACTAAATACAATAATTTATAACAAATTTTAGATTGTATTCATTCAATAAATACGAGTATGTACTCAAATCTAGCAATAGCAAAGCATTGCCGGGTTCAGCTCATATTAAATAAAAGGAAATGTTAAACGAGTACATTTTCTTATTATATGCCCTATTTCAGTCGGGTTGTCCAAATTAACAAGGCATAGAAAAATTACATAAGGTGGATTGATTTTCCATGTTTTGTTTTTTAAAATTGATTTATTTAGTGGCAGGTAATCGCATTAACCTGTATGTACACAATGAGGCCGCTTAATTTTCTCTTGCAAGTAGCCGTAGAGTAGATAAATAAAAATATGCACGTTCTATTTTTACAATGACACCTGGATTTGCATTTCTTTTTCTTTTTTAAGTGCCCTGTCAGGTATCCTCAACGTTGGAGGTCACTCTGGCGAAGGTCTCTCTTTTCCGTGCTGCCAAAAAATCTGCTACACAGTTCTTAAGTCAGTCCATTCAGCCAAGCCAGCCAGGACATCTATCTCCTTCCAGTATTTCATCGACCCTCAATCTCGCCCTTTCAAATGTACCAGGTGGTACATTATTCTATGCATTATATTCCCAGACAAAAAAAAAAAACGACCTTTTGATGCGAAGTTTGCCTTTAAGAGTAATATAATTTTTATTTTCAATTCAGTTAATGGATTCCTTATTAGAAATTAACATGTAATTAAAAAGTTTCTACTTAAATTCGACCGTTTAATTTAAACATGTATATCCGTTCATTAAAAAAATATTGGTCTTCCAAATAAAGGCAACCATAAAAATATATTGTGCCGATTTTTAAGTATAGAGAATAAATCGTATTTATTGTTTTATTGGCTTGAATTAGAGTACATTCTCATAAATAACTAATTTACATCAAGTTTGTATTGTGAAAATGTTAAAATATAATTTCTCATAATGATTACCTGCGCAATAAATTGATACAAAACCGTGTAATAATGTAGCTACTTTACTAGTAGATATGAATTTACAACGCAATCTCAAGATAAATGGATTTTAATTGGATAAATTCAACGACTCTATTTCACGCTATAGTATAGTTAATTAAGAAATATAGGCGAGTCTATAAATTAATAATTTATTATGAAAAGTAGATATGTACATGCACTGCGAATGTCGGAATTAATTTTCCTATTAAAATTATATGACAGATTTCATAGAGAAATGCTCGTATTTGTATTAGAAACTGTTAATAATATATATTGTATTATCTGTTCATTAATAATATTCTTTTTTATACTGATTAGATATGGCGAAAGAAGAAAAAATAAATTACAGTAGGTAGGTAATTGTAAGTATGTATGAACGCGTAAATTGTTTTTTGTAGCATAAATAAAAGCAATTCTTCGTAACGATGATGATAATTTACGGTTTACCTATTATACGGCGGCCTCCGTGGTGTAGTGGTCAAGACGCTTGACTTACACACGAAAGGTTCCGGGTTCGATTCCCGGTGAGAACACAAAAAATAAAATGTGATTTTTCTCAAGCCTGGGTGTTCTGTGATATAATTTACCACTGTAATTAGGCCTCCTGACCTGTTGTGGTGCAAAAAAAAAATGATATGCCGAAAATTTTTAACTTTTTTGAAAACATACATTTTAAATGTTTTTATATTAACTTTTTAAATTTATGTAACTGACTTATAGGATCTATCTCTGTTAAAGAATAAAAACCTGCTGTCAAGTCGGTCTCGTGATTTAGCGAGTTATTCTTTTTATTTTCATTTTTACTTCTCTTTTGTACCTGTTTTGACAAATAAAAAATATACGTAAATTTAAAGTCCCAAAAAATACCAACAAGATCTTAATATATATAAATGAATCGCCGCGTTGTGTCTCGCGAAAATTCGAAAATGGCTTGACAGAATTACGTGCAGTTTTTTGCAAAATATTTTAATTCACGTTCGCAAGGTTTACAAATAATAACATCTTTAATATGTTGAGTAGAAAAAAAGTTACAAGCACATATGTGTTTTCATCGATTTTCCAGGGTTGCATTCGACTGAAATGCATATTTTGAAAAATTTGGAGGATGTTGTATTTTTGTAAATTAAAAGAGTTTGAATTTTAACGTTTACAGACATCAATTATTTTCAATGGATACTGAAATAATAAATTTCCTAACAATTCCTTTATTTCTACATTTTCACATATTTTTAGTGGATTTTTAGTATTTATAAAAAAATGTTTACCGACATTTTTGAAAAACCGATTCTTACACAGAATGCACCACTGCCGGTAAGTAGCGTAGAGTTTGACATTTGCAAAAATAATTATTTAATTGAAAAATTATTATTTCATGTTTTGGAATTCAACGACAAACAAGGTACCTACCTTTGTAATTAAATCCAATATTTGAATATTACATATGTTTGGTTTTGGAATTCAATTATAAACAAGTACTTGGGTACCTACATATCAATGAAAAGTATTTTTCCTTTTATCCTATATTAGTTTTTGCACGCTTTTACGATACAGTCATTTTTCTTTTATTTTTCTTTATTTATTTATTTATTGACGGACTTATACAGCCCATTTCAACAATGGTACAAACATTTTTTAAACTAAATATAGGTGCAAATGAAATAAAATATAACGAAATAAAATTAAAGCTAGGACCAAAAAAAACGCTCATGGTAAAAAGTAGTCTGACTTTTATTCTCCGTAGATTGTGACACAAGAGTAGTGATTTTCGCACGATGATAATTTGAGCACAATGAGGCTTCTTAGTAAATTGCACATGGAGATAAAACAAAAAAAACAAACTATAAAAAAATATAAATAGCTTAAAAAAATCCAAAATAAATAACGCGTGTAATTAATTACGAAAAAAATTTTTGTTCAACCAGCTAATAGCAGGCAAGTTAACGTTCAGGCAGGACAACGTCTGTCGGGTCCGCTTGTATATAATAAAAATAAGATCGAATAAAATAATCTTTGAACTGATTTATTTTGAATTCACGGTAAAAATAATTGCAGCGAATTTTTTTTTTCTCGCATTTATTCGGAAAGAGATATTTCATACTTTGATTATGGATTTAAGCATTTTAATGACCAATCGAAAGTCATAAATAAAACTTCTATTAACAGTGTGTAATATTGTATTTTATGCTTCTAGTATTATGTTTTCTTTTTATTTTTAGTGTTATTGACTGATATCATGTATTGTCACAAAAATGATTTTTTTTATGTATTGTCCAAAGTAATTTTTTTTTATAATTCCTGGGAGTATAATATGTCATTCATATATTTTTTTTTGTTTTATTATTAATAATAAAATATATTCATTCGTCAATACTTTTTAATATCTAGTAGTAATTTAAGCTCTAAAATCAAACAGGAAAACATTTCTATCCTATCAGCAGCCGAGCAAAATCAAGAATATTATAAAGTGTGGAATAGGAGGCACCTTATTATGTTTCCGCCAATAACCTATTTTTCAATTCAATTCAATTAAATTAAATGAATTTATTTTAAATAAAACATATAAATTAGAAAAATATATTCAATACGTACATATTATAAAAAAGAAAAAAAAATACACGAAAGAGACTCATGTCAAAGTAGCTGAAAAATCCTGCTCCGGAAAACCCCTTCGGATACATGGAACAGATCAATATCCAGAGCGATGTTGTTCAGCATAGCGGTAGCCCTTCCAACAGGCATAACCATAGGCAGGTTTGTCCTGAATATCGGATTATGAAACAATCTATGCTGAGCTGTCTTAGATAATTATCAGGAACATACAAACCAATGCTCATCATAATTTCAGAATTATCGATCATACCGCGCAACAATCGATAAAAATGTGTAGTCAAATTTTAAATGAGTAATCAATTATTTTTAAAACCAAGGAAAAAAAGGTGCTGATAATACTTACAAATACTCTAGTTAAATAATAAATATTATAGTCCTTGAACATTACAAATGTTCATTGGAATAAAACCGCTTTGAAAATCAATTTGATGTTTTTATAAATGTACTTCATTAGAATGCTAATATTTTTAAACAAATATGTTAAGCACTAGGTTTTGTTTGCGAAAAACATTAATTCTACGATTGTCTCTGTGCTGTTTACTTTTAGCTCACGCTTACGAGAAAAAACACTTACGGTGTTAAAACAAATATTAAAATACCAAGATCATTAATCCGCCCACTCGTTTTTAGCTATTACTTACCCGTGACACTCGAGTCTTGTCAATTTCCCTTCGAAGAAGTTTTACGGCATTGATTCGTCAAATATTACGGCTTGTTTGTTATCGAAAATGTCATCTTAAATGTCAATATAACCAATGATCCATTAAACAGGGAATACCTAGCATTTATAATAAACAGAAATATTAGATCATTGTTTTAAATATTTATTTACTAACGGACATTGTCCATTAGAGTGGGCCGATGATTTTCTTTTTTAGATATCAAAGTGAAAGGGGTCTAAAAAGTTGTCTTTTGGCTCGCATTGAAATTAAACATTATTTGAAAAAATATTCTATACTACGTTTGGCCCTCAACAGAAGTTTGAAGTTTATAACTGTCTGAACATTTTTTAATTATCTATATTGATAAAATTATTTTTTGTTCGTAAAGATATAACTTAATCACATTACAATTCAAACACGTTTTAAAACTACTGAAATGCAAAAAATTTACACTCCGCGGAACTCATTCCGTTGAGCGCCTGACTAAAATTGACGAAAACAATGGCACATTAAAACAATGCTACCAATTTATTACTAAACAAAGTGCAACTCACGCCCTTGGATGCTTATATAATAAGATTAAATGCAGATTATACAATTTAATTAGACTGATTTTCTTACTTGAATACGAAATGACAGCCGGTTTAGGGCAAAAAATTGACTTTTTCGAAAACTTCAAGCTCTGGTTGAGGGCCAAAAGTAGTATCAAATATTTTTTTATATATTTTTTGCATCCCGAGTAATCCAAAAGGCAACTTTTTAGACCCCTTTCATTTCAAAATTCGGAAAAAAAAAATATCGACCCACCCTATTGTCCATGTATACAATTTATAGGGTTTGAATATTACAATAAAAGAATAGTTCAAAACATTTAAAAAAAGAAGTAAATAAGCATTGAAAAACATAAGGGACATCAAGAAAAGATCTGGACTATTTATTTAGTGCTTACAGACTTGGTTTCTAGTCCGTATGTTGTCACCGGCAATATGCACGATTCATATCCTTGTCTTTTTAAGCATATAGGGACATTTTTATTTAAAAAAATATAGTTTAGTTTGCCGAAAGCAGCCTAACGTAGCCCTATTCTTCTTGGTAACTCCACTATCTAGTTATCTAGTAGTTATTTAAGCTCTAAAGCTCGAAGCGAGAGTTAAAAGTAAACAGCATAGAGACAATTGTAGAATTAATGTTAATTCTATGACAAAATGGTACTTTTAGTACATCACGTACATTTACAAAATATTGGTCATAGTTTCATCCTGTTTTTAAAATGATAGCTCAATATAACTAACTGATCCCAGAAGAAGTATAAAAATTGAAAAAAAAAATCAGGCTTCGCTTGTATAAGATGGCGCAAAAGTCATCACCCTATCGGAAGATGTCATAACTTTTGCAAATTGCGGCAAATGTTAGTTCTGCTTTGACATTTGTAAAGTAAACATATACAAAATACACATCAACAAGACATGAATCGCTGTACTCCTCCAAGAACGCGGAAAATTTTTTTCGATTTTTTTGCGGAATAATTCGTACGTGGCGTTGTTGGCGCAGCGTGAATTTAGGCGCAGATTTCTCGGTCGGCGTTTAGCCGCTCACCTAGAAGTGTATGGGACAACATAAGACGCTGCCAGGTCTGGCCGGCCGCGGCCCCCGAGCAGCCGTTCTGCTGAGCATATCCCGGCTGTGGCTGAAGATGTCGCAGAGAATCCCGTACTATCGACCAGTCGACGTGCCACGTAATTTAGCATCAATCGGCGGTCTTTACAGAGAATTTTGGGATTGATGATCATGTGTTTCTAACAGGATGGATCAACGGCGCATACTGCACGAGCCACAACCAATATTCTGAAGGCTGTATTTTCGGGTGGCTTAATCTCTCGTTTTAGTGATTTGCACTGGCCAGCAAGATCACTCGATTGAACCGTTCTTGACTTTAAGAAAATAAATATTTTTTATTTATAAATCATATAAAATAAAGTATTTTACAAGTATAATACGATGAATTACATTCGCAGAAGTTACAACAACTCAATTCGGGACATAGATAATATTAACTTTTAGAAAATAACACATATTGAGAACAAGAAAGAAACAAAGCCAGTTTAGCACCTTTATAACTAAATATAGCACAACAATATATAAGCCAAAAACGCTTTTAAGAATAAAAAAAAAGTAGTGAATCTACTAAGGGAGATAAGGTCATAAACATCACATGCCATGCAGATGATGCTGCCATAGTGATGATGAGAACATATCCATCTCAGTTAGTAAACATCTGGATGCCTAAGAAATGTCGTATAGTACAATGAACACATGATTATTGGAAACATAATTCGGATATATAAAACGGGTGTCAGACCAAATCATGGTGTATACAACAGAGGCGAGGATAGATAGAGAGAAAATAAAAAATTCAAAATACTAAATAAAATACTTTTTGTGGTTTTTCTAAAAGTTAACGAGTGTCAGACTCTCAGACTCAGAATATCCGTTAAAAATGTGAGAACCTAGAGCCAGAGGTTCTGGAAAGAGTGAAGAAAAATTCCATAAATCGGGCTCGTATGATCATCAATTCTGGCGGTGGCCCCTTGACCGATATCACTTTCTTAACTTAATGGAAAAAAGTGAAGATATCAAATAAACGGTAAAAAGATTATTTGATGGGTAATATGCAATTAGGCTCAACTTCTGAGGTGCGTGACCTGGGTATCGTTTTTGATCAAAAATTATCCTTTATTAGGCACATAAATAATATAACAAGTAAATCTCTAAAAATGTTAGGCTTCATGTAACGTGTGACTAAGGAATTCAAAAACATAGGAACTTTGAAGTTGATGTATACTTCATTAATGAGAAGCCAGTTAGAGTATAACTCTAAAATATGGACTCCTTATTACAACTGTCACCAAAATTCTCTTGAAAGAGTCCAAAAAATTTTTTTACGGTATATACATTTTTAACTAAGAATCAGCCATGAATTTTTAAATAACGATTTTTTACTAAAAACATTAAATTTGTTACAACTTAACGACAGAAGAAAAATTATAGACCTTTTAAATTTATTCAAAATTGTAAATTCAATATGGGATTGCCCTGAACTATTATCTCTCATCAACTTCAGGGTGCCTGGAAGAATGACTAGACAGGTGCCACCGTTTTGTAGCAACAATTCACGGACAGTGTATTCTTGTAATGCCGTATTAAATAGACTTCATGAACTCGGCAATAAATATTCCCACGTATCTGATATATTTAGTGTAGGGAATTGTTCCTATAGAACAAACCTTTTGAACTTTTTCAAAGATGGTGAATGGTAATAATATTTATTTATTCATTCATTTCATAATATATATATATATATATATATATACAGTTTTTTGTTTACTTTGCCTAGTTGTGTGAAACAGTACTTATGATTTTCTTGTTGTTTTACTGTAGAATGTTTTATTATTTGAACTTTCTACTGAATATGCTGTATATTTTCTAGGTTAATTTTTTAAATATAAATCTTGTATAATTTTTGGTTTAATTTTTTTTTTATATAAATCTTGGGTATAAGGAAATACATGTTTAAAAAAAAAAAACAATAAGCCAAATATGTTAATATTATAAATGTTTGTAAAAGGCAGATTTGCCGTTTATGTTCATAAGATAAAATAAAATAAAATAAACACAATTCAAAAGCAGAAACAAAATTTTTCATTCATAAAAAAAATGACAGTCAAAGAACATCGGGTGACAGCTTTTGCGCCTCCTTGTTTATAGGTGAAATAATTCAGTCAGATGAATCTCACCTACATCAATAAAGGTTTCAGTTCTTTTACTTCGCATAAATCATCTGATGGAGGAATTAAAGATAATGGTAACTGTTACAGTGTATAAAGTGGCCATTTAAACCAGCCAATGACTTGTCATAAGCTTTGTAAATACCTGTTCTTAATGTTCTGCATCTCTTTTCTAATATTTTAATTTTAGTAACTCCCCAGTGGGTTGAATCCAGTCCTTGTCTACGAAAATTTGGACAGACTCTTTGTATTGTTAATAATTAAAACTTGATCAATTAACCACTTTTTGTCGTAATATCTAATCCTCTTATTAAACTCTACTGCTAAGTGAATTTCTAAGTCAATCCATATTGTTATGAAATGTTTGGATCTCAAGTCTCAAGCCGTTCTCCGCATTAAACTGTTCTTTAAGATAACACTTTGTGACTTCTGTTTATGTTTGGACCAGTTATTCATTGCATCCAAAAATCTGTCCGCTGTTCTATATATTTATTTATATATACGCCCAATGGGCATTTTTAAGGACATATTTATACATGGAAAATTATTATAAAAAGGTAGAAAGACTCAATGGTATATAGAAGACTTGGTGGGAGTGGAAGCGATAGAGAGGTGTTTAAAATTGAATTTGATTCAGTGATCGTTTAAATGAAGACAATTTTTTATCAAAGAGATCAAGACTGGTATGTTTGTTGGCAGAATTAAAAATTTGTAAGCAATGAGTGTTTAAACATGGATATTGATATCTAGCAGTATTGAAATTATTACAGAGTGTGTAAAGTGATCAAACCAGCCATAGTAGGGTCATAAGCCTAGTAAATGTCTATATTTTCATTTGCCCATCTCAAACATATTTTTAATGTCTTTTTTTTGTATATCATCGATGGCAATCCATCACCGAGTAACTCAAATTTGACTACTTTAAAGAAGAGAAATTAAAATGTATTTTCTTGTACATTCAGGAAAATTATGTTCCCTTTTAAAACATTTAGTAATCAAAGTAAGACTTGATAAAATGGCTAACCGGAAACCAAAAATTAATCAAAACACGGCTATAACTGATTTGATAATTCACAACTTGTGACTGTTGATGGTCTAGTTGGACCGAAATTTAAAAATAAATATGGACAGCGTACGTTGGATTGTATATTGTTCCAAAAATCTATAATATGCTGCCACTTAACTTAAAAACGTGTTAAAGTTAAAGTAAAATTATATTTTTACTAAGAAAGTGGTAAGAAGACAAAACGTTTTTATACTAATTTATTATTTATGTTAAATCTTTACTTAAAAAACTTAGTATTTTTATATCTCGTTAAATACATTTTTACTATTTCCTTTTTAACCTTTTCTTTTCTTATTTTATTTACATATTTAATATCTTAATTTTAATGGGTGGCTTTGATTTTTGTTTAGTAGATATAAATATAATTTTTTTATTTATTTTGTTTAATTTTTTATCTTGTTTTGGTTGCATTTATGAAAACCCACTATTTTTACATTTTCAAATGTATTAAAGTACATATGTTTATTCTTTAATATGATTACATGAAAAGTATAAGGAAGAAAGAAAAAAACTTATAAAGGCCAACAAAAATAGTTACAATATTTGTGAAAAATTAAAAAAAAACAATATATTTTTTAATTTTTCATAAATATTGTAACTATTTTTTTTGGTCTTTATAAGTTTTTTCTTTCTTCCTTCTACTTTTCATTTTTTCAAAGCATAACAATCATAATAAATATATGTTCAATATTCTTTTAGTGTACAATATTATGTCTGTACTCTTTTGTTTGATACTTCATAAAAACTCGTATCTGAGCACCCGATGACAAACGAATATTTAATAGTTTACCGGGACAAATACCATATGTTTATTTATTTTATAAATTCATTCCATAAGATTTCGTATAAATCTAGTGAATTGGAAAATAAATACGGAGTGTCTTAATACTTCATGTTTATATTCATAAGAAGTATTTTATAAAAAGTATTAATATTGTAATAACATATGTTAGGAATTTTATTAAGTAAAGACTCTTGTAATAAAATAATAAGTATTTCATTTTTATTAAAAACTTTTTTTTTTTTCACACATTTTAGAGAATGTTTGCCGTAAAATTAAATGCTTTAACTTTTACCGTGTGTAAGAAAACCATTTTTATATCCAATTTTCCGTAGCACTGAACTTCTTCATTGTTAAAAAATAAATCGCGTTTGGACCACGATATAAAAGAACACTATGTATATAGGTAGGCAAACTCGTAAAAGATTTTTATATTATTGATTTAAAAAAGGAACATCAATTAAATTATAATAAAAATTTTTGAAGCTGTAATATTTTTTTCAATTTTTAATTCACAAAGCATCTGAATCTGAAATTATGACTTCGTTAATTGCGGATGCTACATAGTTAAAAAGCTTTTCAAGAAGTTGGTTTGAAAATCTGGCCACTAGATTCAAGATGAATGAGATGACAGACCGCATCTGGTCTCGTTGTAAACTTATCTCATTCAAATGTTAATCCCTAATCCCCGTCCAGCTTCCACAAACGCCAGAAGATGACGTCACAGTGGCGATAACAGGATTACGATGATTAAAAATCTACCCGTTATTCAATATTTCGTTGATTCATTTCATTTGGTCCGCCTCGTAGTCAGCGCGTTTGCCTACCATACAAGTCGTGGGTTCGTTTCCCGATATGGTCGATGTAAAATATATATTGTAAAATATGTGTTAACGCTAGAATATCTTATTTTAAGGTTTTTATCTTGTCTTCATGTAACAAAAAAAACGCCGCTGTCGGTTTACTAATGCAGTGCCCTGTGCATCATTCGGTACGGAAACAGATAGATGATTATAATGAAGATGATGTTAGAAACATTAACAGTTGTTTTACTCATGTAATAAAAATATTACAAAGTATCATCATTCCCGTTCCGCACCCAATGGTGCATAAGGAACTGCATTGGTACAGTTTTTGCAGCGTATCTCGATCATTGTTTAATGACATGAAAGTAAGATGATCAATCTCACGCTTCAGATCCTTTTAAAATAAATATTCCATGTTAACCGTGTTGATACTCGAACCCTAATCGAATAATTTATGATAAATTGTACAATTAAAACGGAAATCGGTACTATTTGTACATCAGAAATATAATATATTTCGTGAACTTGAGGTATAATTTGTTAATGATGATGCTTCATACAATTATTGGTGGTTTTAAAAAATATATCGAACGGCACGGAGAAGGGAGAAGGGGCAGCGAGCGTTCTTCTTTTGTCATGTCGCGTCAATATTGACGTGCAAAACGAGTCGTACGGTAAAAAAGGCCAAATGTCTATGCCGTTTCACAACGAATTCAAATCTGTACGTCATTCCCCTTTGCACTGCTTCACATTTGCTTAGCATGTACAAGAATGACAAGACCCATGGTTTTTGCTACTTACAAATCACCTTTTTAATTTTTTTTTCGTTTTACTATTAATGAAATTCAAGTATTTCGATTGGGAAAAAAATGATTTTGTATAACTAGTTTTTTAAATATCATTAATAAATTCCAATGCATGACATTCGGAGATAAAAAAAATAATAAATGAGGTTTTATACCACTGGGAAAATAAAATTCCATGGAAACATAAACCTTTGTACAATGTTTGTTTAAAAGGAGTGACAGATAAAATTCAAAACTATATTACGAAATGAAAATGTATTTTCTATTGCAGTAAATTGAATGGTTTAGCTTTCTCTATCACTCTCATACATTGCATGTAACAATCAGGTTTGTTTCTAATTTGGGAAACAAACAGTTTCACATACTTATTTATAGTAAACAACATCTGTTATTTATATTGCATATTGCATAAATAAACTTCTTGAAAAGGGTGTTTTCACGCTAGAATATTTCGTATTCCCTGGATTGGCACCCGAAGCGTAAGACTGATCATGTAACAGAAATGCAGTGTCCTATGCACCATTAGGTGTAGAAAGTGAATGATGATGATATTGCATAAACTCAGCACCAATAATAGGTTTCCACAAATTGTACAAGGTTAGTAAAGAAAATATAATACAGAGTTGGTAAAGGAAATTGTTATATCTATCAACTTACACAGGTAGGTACCTATATTTTATTGTATGTACATCAGTCGAAAACTTGATTTGAAACGGTAGAGTCCGCTGCGATACACTTTACTTGTTTCGATACAATAAACAATTTTGAACATAAGTCTACGGATCTCCGATAGGACACGTTCCATCCGGCAGCAACTTGTATCTTCTAAATAAATAAATCGGAAATAAGAACGCCGATGACCCGTGAAAAATTTTACCGGAACAGTTGAACGGATTACTGTTGCTAAGGATTTACCGTTTACCCAACTTGCCAACGGTAAGGCCTTACCAACCTTCCAAATGGATTCGTAATCGGATCTTGCTTTCCTGAACAACTTGTCACCAAAGAAATGTCACTTATAAGAATTATATTTGAACCCCAGAAAGCTATTTACGGTAAAAATGTGAGTTTTGCGCAGAAACATTTTTTTCTTCTATCAAAAATCATTGTTCCTTTATAATAATTATTATATTCTCAAAGGGATTTCAGAACTATCAATATCAATATATTTTGATTCTATGTATTTTTTAACTATCCATGTATTTTATTTCTTTGGTCTGAAAAAAAATCCATACAAAAAAAAGTTAAATACCATATTATGATGTGCTAAGTCATCTGGTGTTTGAGTAATTAATATAGAATAAGATAGTACCGGCGAGGTTCAGGCTTACGCAGTTTTTATTTGAATAAAAAAATATTCACACTTAATGAACCAACGAAGAGGTAAGCTCAGAGGATATTTATATTTATTTTTTTATTCTTTGAAATAGTGCACATAACTTGTCAATTTCGATTCAAGACCATACTTGAAGTTTTTATTTATTTAATCGTGCTGATCTCTTCTTGGTCATCTTTTTCTTGTCTTAAATCTAGTTGAATTGTTATATTTGTTTGGTCATGAATGATTTGACTATTTACTCTTTCTTAAAGTTGTTATAATCACTAAAACATTGTTTTTTTACACATAAAATAGTATCAATTAAGCAATCATCTGACAAATTGAAAAAATAGAATATCTACCGAAACATTTGATACTTACATATCCGAGTGCATATTTGGACAAAATAAAAGTCTTTTTTTATGTTTTAATAAAGATACGGGGAAAAAAGTACGCGTGCTAGTAACAAAAGATTAAAATTAAAAAAGCATGAAGGTATTTTATATTCAAAAACCCTTAAATAATAATGTTATCTTTAACCTAGTCGGATCAAAAAGGGGGAGTCGAATCCCCCACAGATACATTTTGATTGGATAACTTGAGTAATATAAGAGCTAATTTTTTCATATTTTTTTGTAATCTTGAAAATAGCAAAATAAGCATTTTTTGTGTTTAAATTTTCAAATCACTTAATACAGAAATAAATAAAAAAACAAAGATAATACGACGGTCGATTTGACGCTATTGTACATTAACATTCGGCGAGTTAACAAAAATTAATAAAATACACGAATGAGTACAAAATGTGCACGCGAACACATAAATAAATTATTGCACGATCGTAAATACATCCAGCGTTTTACTTTCGTGACGCTACAAGCAGGTGTTGGGGTCGTTTTGTCCTTCCTATCGGATCATATGTGATTTTTTTCATGCTTAGCGAGAAAAGATTAATAAATAATTTAAATATACCCCACTTTTTGACATTAAAATTAACCAATCAGGTGGTTTATAGTTATCCGGACCCCTTGTTTTCCTAATATCCAAGTACTGATTCTTCAAAAACCACTAAATAATAATTAAATACATGTTTAGAGATGATGCGGTGGCGGTTGTTGACGAATTCCTTAAAATAGTGTACTTAATTTTTTTTTTTTGTGAATACGTATTTTAGTAAATGTAAATGTAGTGAAAGTCCTGACGAACGGACAGATATGTCTAAAAACCGGTAGAAAATGAAAAGTCAGTAAATAGTTGTGTAGGTACTGTAATATTATTTATAAAGGAGTTTCTTGTCAAAAATTGACAAAAAAAAATTAAACAAAAATATGTATGGCGAAATCTTTTGAAAATAAATTGATAAATACGTGAACTTTATAAAAAAAAATTGTTTTGTTAAACGTATGCAGGTATATCAATTGCGTTTCTACTTTATGTAAAAAATAAATCATAGGGTATAAGTATTTGAAGTTTGTTATCCCTATTTGAAGAAACATTTCGTTTAAGTGGACCGGAGTGTATTATTGGTTCCTGGTATGTATGTCTTCAATGGAAGACGTTGTCAATACATGTATACATAGTGGTTTTGCCAAACAAAGGGGCGGAGCCTTTTTCTTAAATTCAAACTAATTTATTAATATTTTCACTTTCGCAAGAAAAAGAACTATAAAAAAAGACTTACTTTTATTATGCAATTAGTAATAAAGAAAATTCACATATAAACAACTAATGACACGATAAATTGAATTTTGAATGTCATAATGCTAGTGGTTGATAGTGATGGGTTTTTCGATTATTTAAAAGCAGTAGCTTTAACAGTTACCGTTTTACAAATTAAATAGTTTTGTGAAACAGTTTCTAAATTTTTAGTTTAAAGCAGCGTGGACAAAAAATGTAATACAAGCAACTGCTGCTTTCTAAATGGTCATTTAAGAAACAATTTCACGTATCCTGACTTATTAAGAAGGAGGAATGGGGTAGCCTTGGTTTTGCCCACGCACATTTTTACTGTTATTTTTCGAAATAGTTAATTTCATATCCTGACTAGTTTTTTTTTACAAATGTTTTAGTTTAAAAATGATTTTAGCTGTACGGAAGAATAACTGTTTTGAAAAAATATTTTTTTATTAGTAGCTTTAGTAGTTAGTGAAAAATCAATTTCAAAAAAATATATATCATGTCTACGATTAAAATTACATGGTTTTTTTATTGCTGTTCAATGTCAAAAAACAATAACACTTTATTTTCACACAAAACTACATTTTTCACCATCAATATAACTTATTGTAGTGCTTTTACACCTTAGCAGAAAGGTTTTGTTTTAAGCTCATTTAATTATTAGTTTCAGCAATTTTAACATCCTTACAAGTTGGTACCATATATCACGGGGTAATTACTACAAACTTCTAATTCAGCATTTGTGAGTTACAAAGTAAAAATATATTTTTTTAACCTCGTACATGAATGCCATAAATATACAAGTCATGTATTGAAATCATCAAAATAGAATTTTAATGAATCAGGACTTTCCTATTTATGGCATTCATGGAGGAAGGTACAAATATACGTTTTTAGCCGGTAACTTAAAAATGCTGATTTTGAAGTTAACTAGACGTAGTTATTAACCTACGTATTATATTACTTACTCTTTCTTTTTGTTCTACACAAATATTCGAAACCATGGTCATCATTTAATTCTAATAAACTAAAAGTATGTCTTTACTGGGCAATATTATATTTAACAAAAATACACTTACACACTTAAACATTCACTCTTTAGCAGGTGCATCTGCCGTTCACGAATGGCCTTCAGGCTTTTTTGTCATCGGCCAATTCTTATGCGTCCGTCCTCGCGTGTAAAGGTGTCATTTTATATACCAAATGTTTTTTTTAGAATTTAATCAAAAGTAGAAATATATGTGTTTAAAAAAGATTTTATAAAATAAGGTAAGGTAAGGTACCGTAATTTTTTTTTATTGGACGCTGAGTCTCAGTTTTGTATGAACTCATTACAGGCTATTATTATTTAAAACGACACGAAATATATTCAAGGGCCATTTGCACCAAAACAAGTTATAATAAAGAAAAGAACAGAAAATATTTACACGTTTTATTGTAATATTATGAGTCATTTGTTGTTTACAACAAAAAAAAGTTTTAATTTTAATTGTTGTGAACTCGTCAAAATGAAAAAAAAAATGTTTGGTTAAAAAATATCACTTTAAAAGCAATAATTATTTAACTTCTGTCATTGAATCAATTAACTTTTATAATGGGTCTGGGCTCAAATAAAAAATAATAGAAAAGTTGTTTTCCAAACCTCGTTTTTTTTTCAAATTTTAATTTTCAATTATAATTATTTTTCAAAATGAAAACTTCTCTTCTAAGGGCGCGAAAAGGGCATACAAGGTATACTGTGGGCGTAACTACTGGTATATAGTAAAGATTTTCATATAAATTTTTATGGAGTGAACTGAGTGAAATAATATTGTTTTCTGTCGATCGCAAACATGGTCCTTAAACAAATGTTTCATCGGAGCCGGAAGGACGTCGCATCGTTGAAGTATTGTTGATACATCTACTTACGAAAAACGTGTTATTGTCTATCTTGTAAAATACCTAAGTCACGCGTGCTCGCTAGCCTTCTGCCTCTCCTTATAAATATCGAGAGTTCCAGTCCGTATCTGTGTGAGAACATGGGACAGGAAACAGGGCCGGGGTTAGTACATAGAGTACAGTGGTCAATTGTTGCTCCCATAGAACACTGAAGATTGCTTTGCCAATAGTTTTCACAATAGATTAAAGTCAATTGTTTGTTTTACTCCGCTTGTGACTTATGTACGTTTGTCGATTTCAGAGATAAACATAAATTGAATTTCTTTACCCGACCATTTCATCAAATTGAAAGCTGAAAGTATCACGTTACTTTACATATTACAACCAAAGATGAGAACATTTTAGAGAAAGCAATATGGAAGTTTAGGCCCGTCTATAATTGTCTGAATTAATTAGCCACTTTTCACACTGTACAACATTGACAATTTGATTTCGTTCATGTAGATGTTTTTATTACTTAATTGTTACATGAATGTAAGGTGATCAGTCTAACGCTTCCGGTACTAGTTCAGGGCTGCGACTACAAACGCTATCTTTATCGGTACATACAGAGACGGTACAAAGTTATTACCTCCTTCCATATCCCCTCTATCCTTCCTGCTAACAAGCCTGTAAATTAAGGCTTATTCCTTAAAAAGTAATAATGTAATAAATTGATATATATGCACGAAGATGTGCATATTTGTTTAAAAATTAAAAGCATCTTTGTGAATAACCTATAGTTGAAAATGTTTAAAAAAATTAACTGTAAATATATAATATTTTTCCTACAGAAAACTTAATTTTACTTTGTAGTTAAAATTAAAGACTAATGTTCACTTTTAAATAAAATCCCAGGGATAGTAAAATATTCCAATGGAGGAATAGGGAATTATCACGTTTTTAAATTTTAGTAATAAAGGTCTATGAAATACTTTTCAGTGAAAAATTACATTTTTTGCTAATTAGTACTAAGCATAAAAATGCTTTTAAATTTGTAATTTTTAATTCCCGCAAAAACGGTCATTCCAATGGCCACGCCCACGATTCATGTTTATTTGTTCCTGCCATTGAAATTTGTGTAGAAAAATTTCATGAATCTTGACGTCACAACAACCAAGGCCAAACACGTCGCGTTTTTCTGCTAACATATTTTTTTTTAAATTTATTTTTTACATTTATGTATAAAAACATTATCTACAATATCCGTATTGATTTAAAAAATACAATTAATTATTCTAAATGCATTTCTTATATTTTTATCGGTAATCGTAGTATGTGATATTTCCTTATTTTAAAGCCCACTATTCACCTGTAGCTTTTATAAAGAGCCGGGAAAACTGATGAAAAAGTCAAAATTCGTAAAATTGCCATCAGGACCGCATTTCACGTTGGTCACATGACCCCTGTCAAATCATTTAGCATCACATTTCTGGAATCATCCAATAGCACAAAGTCCTACGGGACGTGTTCGGCCGATTGTGAATTGCTGTTGGAATAAACAACTTAAAAAGCAAACATTTCACGTGAACCTTAGCTGGAATCGAACTCGGGACCTCAAACAAGTGAAGCAAATACGCCAATTACTAAAAAAATCAAATAAATAAATCAAAAAACTTACAACGTCACCCTAACTTATTTACATATTATTTTTTTATTATATATAAATCATAAAACACAAAGTATTTTACAAGTAAAATACGTTGAATTACATTCCCAGGAGTCACAAAAACTCAATTCGGGACATAAATAGTATTAACATTTAGCAAATATCACATATTGAAAACAACAAAGAAACAAAGCAAGTTTAGCACCTTTATAACTAAATATACAACAACAATATATACGCCTAAAACCTTATTATATAGTGGTAATGTCCCCGCTTGGTAAGATTGGAATTAACAATATCGGATCAGAAGACATTCCTAATATAACATGGGAAGAAGTCCAACATGCCATGAGACAGATGAAAAACAAAAAAACCCCTTGCTCTGATGGTATAGCTATCGAAACCATAAAATGTGGGGGAGAAATTCTTCAACAAGCAGTTGTGACTCTATTAAATAAATGTCTGGAAGAAGAACGTATACCAGAAGAATGGTACAACGCAAAGATAATTCTCCTTTACAAAAAAAGTGACCATAAGAAGTTGGAAAATTATCGACCTATTAGTTTGTTATCTCACTTGTACAAGCTGTTCACAAAAATAATTAATAATAGACTCTCTAATAAACTAGACGCATACCAACCGGTAGAACAGGCAGGATTTAGGAGAGGTTACAGCACGAACGATCATATACAGACCCTGAAAAATATCATCCAGAAATATAATGAATACAAAATGTCACTACAACTAGCATTCATTGATTTTGAGAAAGCTTTTGATTCTGTAGAGATATGGGCAGTAATGAAAGGTTTAGATAATTGTAGAGTGGATCACAGGTACTCAGAACTCCTCAAAAACATATATAATAATGCCACCTCTATTGTACAGCTCCATTAACCAAGCGAAAAGTTCCGCATAAGAAGAGGAGTAAGACAGGGTGATACAATATCCCCAAAATTATTTACACTAGCTCTGGAAGATGTCTTCAAAACTCATGACTGAAACGACAAGGGTATTAACATCAACGGCGAACTCATTAGCAATCTCAGATTTGCAGATGATATAGTCCTATTTGCTAAAGATGAGAAAGAACTCGAAAACATGATAAACGAAGTTAATACAGCATCCCTGAAAATAGGCTTGAAAATGAATGCTTCAAAAACTAAAGTAATGAGTAATACAAACCAATCATGTAACATCTTAGTAAATGGAGAAATAATTGAAAAAATTGATGGTTATATATACTTAGGACATGAAATAAAGCTCGGCAAAGATAATCAAGAGGTAGAAATAGAAAGAAGGCGAGGTTTAGCATGGGCCGCCTTTGGTAAGCTCTCATTTATCCTAAAATCTCCGAAGTATTCACATTACTTAAAGAAGAAACTTTTTGATGCTTGTGTTCTCCCTGTACTGACATATGGCTGTGAAACTTTTGTGTTTACGAAA
This sequence comes from Micrasema longulum, assembly GCF_059751315.1. NCBI lineage: Eukaryota > Metazoa > Arthropoda > Insecta > Trichoptera > Brachycentridae > Micrasema > Micrasema longulum. The sequence continues at coordinate 545,175 of NW_028277421.1, forward strand.
AAAAATTTACACAAATTAGCAGTGACACAGAGAGCCATGGAAAGGAGAATGCTGGGTATTTCGTTGAGAGACAGAAAAACCAATACATGGATTAGAGCAAGAACAAAAATCACCGATGTGGTTCATAGGGCTGCCGACCAGAAATGGAGTTGGGCTGGTCATATAGCCAGAATCACATACTCTAGATGGACCAAAAAAGTCCTGGAATGGCGACCCAGAACGGGTAGAAGAAGTGTCGGCAGGCCTCAGACAAGGTGGTCTGGTGACATAAGACGAGTTGCAGGAAGTGGTTGGATGCGGTTGGCTCAGGATAGGAAAATATGGAGACTAAAGGGGGAGGCCTATGTTCAACATTGGACAAGAGACGGCTGATGATGATGATGATGATGAATGTCCACAAATGGTCAAAAATGATATTTTGATGTTCTTTTAGGACTTTAAATAATCTATGTGTGTAAAGTTTGTGTTCGTAAAGTGTTTATTAACTTAATTATAAACATTATTTAAAAAATATATATAAAACATTGTTGACATTCGTTACTGAAGTAAAAACGATTTTTACTTTCCCCCGAACAAAAGTATGTTTGGGACTTACTAGTTTTACAAGTTAGGCCGACGATACATGATTCACCAAATAGTTCTTTCATTGGGGTCATATTTAACGAGTTATTAACAAATATGTATTGAAAAATGTGAATTAAGTTGTGGTAGTGGTGTTGGAATCGAGAATCCGCAACACTACCACGGGACCACGACCCTGTTATTTTATTACCTATTTATGAAAAAATACTATTGCTACGTTAAATGACAAAATCATTGTGTTTCTTATAAGATGCCATAAGACTTTAATCTTTCAGACACAACGAAGAAGTTCAGTACTACGGGAAATTGGATAGACAAAATGTTTTCTTACGCGCGGTAAAAAATTGAGCTTATAATTAAATGGTGAAGTTTCTCGAAAATTAATGTAAAAATGATTAAAAAGAATTAGGTATAATAAAAATGGGCAACTTTTAACTACGTCACAGGTTCTTCCGAATAAACCAACGATGGTGGTGTAATACATTTCCAGTTTCCAGGAAGCCAACACAACAATTTGCAGAATTCTCTGACGAGAACTTGTATCAGACACATATTTTACACAAAAGTATTAAAAAAATTAAATGAAGTAATAAGAAAAAGAAAATAAAAAAATATAAAAACTAATCTTACGTATAGTACATACATACATTTATTCCAGTAGAGAAAACAGAAGTTCATCTTTTCCCATCGGTTATATTAAAAGAATCTTAAAATAAGAATAATGTAGAAAAACAATAATTAAGCTGATAATACGATATTTTTTATTATTTTTTAATTGACTTAGTTCGATTGACCGGGTATAAAAACATATTAGAAATAATTATAAAAACACTTAACTTCGTCATTTTTACAAGGGATTCATTAAGGAAATAAAATTTTTCTGTTTTCCCCTTTAAAGATTAGCCAGATTTGAAAACATAGTTGATCTTTTACAAAAACAATATTAAATTGAGATAGTTCATATTATTATACTTTATATTACAAACTAAATATTTATAAAGTTACTGTAATATCAAATGCCTTTTGTTTTAAATAAAAAATATGACTAAATACAATGGGTACGCTGCAATTAGTTTTGATGATTTTTTTTTGTTTTTATTTAAACCGAAAAAATATTTCCGAAAAATAATAAAACATATTATTTATTAAGATGTTATCCACATGTGGTCACGAAATATATCATAAGATAGCTGTAGTTTTGTGAAAATTGAAATTATTCCCAATTCTCGCCCCGAATTCCGCTCCAGTTTATTCTATTCAAATATCCCGCCATAACGCATTACAAATTTACCATCCAATCCAAACGTTCCCGCGAACGTTTCGAATAAAGAACACAACGCCCACAGTGGCCTATTGAACCGGGTGCAGCAAAATGCTCTGAATTATTCAGGATGACATTGAACGTATGAGCTTGCTACGGGACGGGACTCGGTCTTAGCCCTGGACGGCGCAATTATGTTCACCCTGTAGATGATTTATACCCTATTCTCGTACACCCGACAAAATATAAATCAATTTTCAATTATTTCAATATTTTATGTCCTCCGAAGTGTTGCATGATTTGGTATGAATAGACTATTCATCCTCTAGAATTATACCACCGTTCTATTTGTAAATATTTCTAAAAACTTTCTCGCCAAAATCTATTTGGGATCAACTTTTTAAAATGGACAGGGATAGCCGGAAGTCCGAGTATTAAAGTAAACATGCTTCTTTTTCTCTTCCTTAATCTCTCCTCCTTTCCTCTTTCCTCTTTATTCATTTTTCCCATTAAGTATTAGCCGGCCTCGTGGTGTAATGGTCAGTGCGTTTGCCTACCAAGCAAGAGGTCTCGGAGTCGGTTTCCAACATGGTTGATATGGAATATTTATTTAAAAGGGTGTTGTCACACCAGAATATTTTATTGTCCCTGGAATAGTACCTAAAGCGTAAGACTGACCATCTAATCTTCATGTAACAAAAAAACTGATCAAGATACGCTGCGATTGGTGCACCGATATTATCACCTTATGCGCCATTAGTTGCGGACAGGGAATGATGATGATGATTGATTTAAAATAAGAGATAAGATTAGCTTATTTTATTTTTATTTTCTATTTAGTATGTTATGTTACTTGAATTATATGATTGAAACTTTTATTTTATTGGTTGGTTGGAAAAAAATGCCATTTAGCAATAAGCCCGCCAATGTTCAATTTACATTATGTAAAAAAGGTAAATACATAAATATACACATAAAATAAACCATAATAAATTTAACGTAATTTTTTTCACGTTCCTAAAGTTAGTCCAATAGCGTTTGTATTTATATTTACTTTTACTCCATTTCAAATCGAGAGCCACTAAAATGTCTCTTACATAATGTATAACGAGTACCCATCGCACCTTTAGGACGAAAATGACTCAACTTTAATAATCAACTTTTTGGGAAATTGCAAGAGAAGGATGTAAATTGTAACATCTTCATATGCTTTCGTCGATTGTTTCGTAATTTTCGAAATAGGCACCAAAATTATACCGAAGGCTTGCTTGAAACCTTTCACAGCAGCTCACCAGGGAGTTGAATCCAGTCCTTGTCTACAAAAATTTGGACAAACTCAAAATATTGTTGATAAATTACCTGGTCCATGAAGAAGTATAGAAATTGAAAAAATAAAATTTTCAGGCGTTGCCTAGTATGTAGGTGAAATAATTCAATTAGATGAATCTCACCTGCATAAATAAAGGTTTCAGCTCTTTAACTTCACAAACATCACCAGATGAAAGAATTGAAGGAATAAAGATTTTCAAATATAGGCAGAATGGTGAATGTTACACAGTGTGTAAAGTGGCCACTTAAACCAGCCATTGACAGGTCATAAGCCCTGTAGATGCCTAGAATTCTATATTACCTCTTCTTAAATGTTCTTCATCTCTGTTGTAATATGTTAATATAAACAGCTCCCCAGGGAGTTGAGTCCAGTCCTTGTCTACAAAAATTTGGACAAACTCAAAATATTGTCAATAATTGTTTTAAAAAATTACACCTAATAACTAATTATTCCTGAAAGTAATCAATGTATAATTTATATATGCTAAAAAAAATATTTTGTATTTCATTAGCGCCCAACATAAATTATTGAAATTCGGGATTCATGCAGACGATAAAATATAGTGTTTTGAAAAGGTTTTAGCGTATTTAGGTGAGTTTTTTTAGGTAATCGATGCGTCTCAATTCTGGCTTTAAATTAATATCGTGTTGTCTCACGCTCAACTACCCTCTATGCTTACGATAAAAAAAAAAATACGTACATGTCAATGCAATGCATGAAATTTAAAATGTTAAAAAAATAAATATGTTTTTTTTATTTGGAATCACGAAGAAGGGCACACATAAAAATTTCCTTATGTGTGCTCTGATAACATTGTTACACAACGTGTAAAGTGGCCACACAAACCACCCAATGACAGGTCATAGGCCCTGTAAATGCCTAGACTTCCATACTCCATCTCTAAAATTTTCTCCATTCCTGTTGTTATTTGTTAATTTAATTTATAAGTTGATTAACACATATGTCTTAACCCTTTGTTTAAATAAAATAAAATTTTGTGATTTCGTTTTTTTCCTAAATAGGTCTGATTAAATATTAATTTAACATTTCCTAGTTTAACTATTCAATGATTTGCGTTTTTTTATGTGTTCTGTGTATTCGAGGGTTATATATTTTATGAAAAATGTACATGATACCCTTTCAATACTCATTCACCGCTAAAATGTCACATCCTGGATATTTAAGTTTTGCCTTTTTCCTCCATCTTTCCTTTTCTTTTTACCTCCTCCTCTCTTCATAGTATAGTGTAGATATTAAGTCAACTTAAACTTCTTAAAAAATACAAATGTTAATCGATATTTTGTTCTGTAATAAAATTATTAGGAAAACAACAATTTGTTCATGAACCACTGATTTTTCTCAAATGGAACGGTTTGGGTAGGTAGGAAGAAATTGTCTGAAAGCAATATGCCCGCACATGCCCGTATATGTATGTAAACTGTATATGTAGGTATATAAAGCGTTTAAACAAATAAATAATATATTTGATTTTATGTTATGTATAAACATGATGAAGGTAACAGAAACTTATTTAATTAAATAACAGTAAGGGATTAATTCAGCAAAGAAATAACAAACGTTGTTTGTACTGTAAGACTCAGTGAGGACTAATGAATTAGGAAACTCAATCAAAGGGAATTAGCCACGCGTCAGTCATTTGGCAAAATTAAATTGGGCTAGTTTACAGCCTCTCTCCTGGCCTTGATTTTACTGACGGAATTGTAAATTTTATTGTTTAATCTCCACCGACCTCCCGGTCCTCAGTCCAGATTATACTATTGTAAGTTAGTAGGTAGGTAGGTACTAAAGATTTTGATCGGACTTCTATTTAACAGCTTCATTTTATGGAGCCATCAAACGCGAAAAGCGACGGGCGATAAAGAAACTCTAAAAAAAACGATTTAGATAACGAGTAAAAATGTATTATTTTGTGAAGAAAAAGAAATTTAAAAGTTTTACGTAACCGATTGTTTTTATTTTCCAGTTGAAAATGGTGACCCCTCGCATGGACCGCGATGGCTACTTCAACATCATGGCCGCTACAGCAAAAAAAAAGAAGATCAACTTAATGCAATCTAAACTACCCAAGATGTCATTCAGTTCCAAACCAAAGTTATCTTCTTCCGAAGCTCGGGGCGGGAAAGGCTCTCAGAGGGAAGACCCTCCCGCGCCGCCTGTCAGTAGCGCGCGAACCGCCGCAGCGGACGGCCGTGTCGCTATGTCGCACCGCCCAGTACTCCGCGGCCCACGCGGCCCCGAACCCTGGATCGATCACGTAAACAACAGGTCCATCAAAACAGACGAAGGCGAAAAGTTCAAAACTAACAACGTACAAAGTGATTTAGACAAACAGAGGTACAATCAAATTAAGCTGGAAGAATATCAATATTCCGACCGGTATAAAATTAATCAGAACGTTCAAAAAGATGACAGTGAGAGATATAAAAATCTTCAGAACAATGCGAGGGTGAACTGTCACAAGCAGAACTCCGTCGAGTTCGTTGCGAAGGGCTCTGCGCTAAACGGGAACCAGGGGCAGGCGGCTCTGGAGTGCTATTCCCCCAAGTACCATCACATCCGTCCGCAGCCTCGCGGGCGGGAGACAGCTGCCAGCCTCGTCAAGTTCTCCAACCAGAGTGTCAGTTTGTCCAAGCGTGGTGATTTAGGTTTCGGTAGAGGCAGTGAAGCGAACCCCGGTGTGGTGTCCAGCCAGGCCGTGTTCAGGAAGGGACTGCCGAAGGAGGCTAGCCCTGTGGTGGTGCAGAGCCATCTGGCCCCTCAGGCCGGAGTCTACTCCGAGTCGCAATTCTCCTATCGCGTCAACGGTCACCCGGGAAATGCGGCACAAGCCTCTGCTGCAGCTGCTTTTTTTGCAAGGTAAACAAATACTTTATTAAACATTTCAATTTAGTAAAAAAATATTCCTTCCCTGCTTAAACTTAATTCTTCTAAAAGTATATGACAATTATTTTCTATGCGAATATAACTTTTTACGTATTATAAGTTTTAGTATCTTTAATCTAGAAATACTTCATCATTGTATAATAAAAAAAGCAGTCGTTGAAAATTATATTCTTAATTTTTAGTTAAGTTTAATAGCTGTTTTCTGTTTTTTTATTGATTTTTTTTTCACGCAAGAAAAAAGTGTAATTTGTTTCTGATATTATTTTTGTATAAGGTTAACTGTTTCTAATGCATACATGTATTTTTTTAACATATTATGTATTATTGTTTATATGTTCTTGTGTTATTTTACTTTATTTTTTAGGGTATTTTGTTTTATAATTTTACTTAATGGCTTGTAAAAAAAAACCAAAAAGAAATATTTTTTTGATAAATTTTATGGTAACATTATTATTCATTGCCTTATTTTATACATCTGCAAACATCATTAACAAAACAAATAATAAAAATACAATAAATTCTAAGAGACCGCGACCACTTCGAAACGAGATGATTTATTTTTATTAAATATTAGAGCACATGCAATCTTGCTTTTCAATTTATTTACCAAGATTGATATCAATATTTGACTATCAAGAAATAAATGATCCCTCGCTGCATATTGATTTGGGTAAACATTGACATTTAAAAATCAAACAGGTGTACTTTATAAATAAAATAACAATTTATAGTAATGCGTAGATACTAAATATGTATATCACGCCAGCAGAAATATACTAAATCGGATATAGCTATCTGTGAGCCGGGTTGTAGTACTGTGGTAGGTTGCGGACATAGTAATCAAAGGTCTGAAGTTCGAACTCCACTCTATCACAACTTGATTTTCACTGAGACACACTCGGAAAGGAAAATTGAGTGAAGATAAATTCGCTTCGTTGCATAGTAGTTGACGCATTCGCCTACCATTCTTGAGGTTCTGGGCTCGATTCCTGGCAGGACGTGAAATTGAATGTGGTTCGACACTGCAATGTTTCGTAGTTGAGTTCTTGAAGCGAAAGACTGATCGCCTTACCTTCCGTGTAACACAAATGATCAAGATACGCTACAATAAGAAAGTTCAGTTTTTTTTTTTTATCATTATTTGTGAATAGATTATTACTAAGCCTATTTAAAAAAAAAATGATGTATCGAATTATCAGCACTAAAGTTTCTCAGCGTTAAAGACGTCTCAAGTTCTCTTCCTTCTCGTCTTCTCGATGAATTCTGCTGACTGGTCTGTTGACTTACCGTAAACCGGAAATCTGTCACCACTCTCTTATGGTTTATTCGGAAGAACTAGAGACGTCGTTCAAAGTAGTTCGTTTTTATTAAAAACCATTTTATCTCAATTTATTGCAACAAAGAGCGAAAACATTTTTGAGAAGGGAATATGGAATCTAGGTATTTACATGGCTTATTTCATTTTTCATTTTCATTTTTTCTTTGCACCACAACAAGCCAGGAGGCCCAATTACACTGGTGAATTACATTATAGAACAACCCGGCTTGAGAAAAATCCCTTTTTTTTTTTTTTGTGTTCTCACCGGGAATCGAACCCGGAACCTTCTGTGCGCGAGTCAAGCGTCTTGACCACTACACCACAGAGGCCGCCATGGTTTATGAACTGATTGGCTGATTTAAGTGGCCACTTTGCACACTGTGTATCAATGTTATTATCAGAGCACACATAAGGGCACGTTTATGTGTGCCCTACTTTGAGATTTAAAATAACTCTCTCTTTATCTTCACCAAAACCAACGGATGGAAGAATTGAAGAAATATAGTTGTTCAAACATAGGCGAAATGGTGAATGTTGGACAGTGTGTAAAGTGGCCACTTAAACCAGACAATGACATGTCATAAGCCACGTAAATGCTTAGACATCCATTCCCTGCTCGAAAATGTTTTCCCTCTCGGTTCCAACAAATCTAGATCTAGATAACTCTTTAGGGGTGAAATCCAGCCTGTCTGCAAACATTTGGGACATACTCAAAACATTGTTAAAATCATTTTTGTGGTTTTTCCCTACATTTTTAAAAAATTTCGACGCACAATGAGAAAATTCAGTGGTTTTATATATATATATATATATTATTTGACTTTTAATTAGACAAAGAAAATTGTTTTTTTTTTAAATTTTATATACCGTATTGTGTTTCTGAAATTACTACGCGTGTGACGTCAGAGGTTCTCTTCTGTTTATTTTCCCTCAGTTCTGCCGATTGGTCCGTTCATGGTAAGTAAAACGGATATCTTTCACAGCCCTCTTATAATTGCTTGATTCATATGAACTAGTGACATCGTTCAAAGTAGTTCGATTTGATTAAAATATTTTTTGTGATTTGTTTCATACGTTTTCAAGAATATTTGAAGTACAATTCAATGCTCTAATTTTTATCGCACGCAAGAAAACATTTTAATAGAAGAATCCAAGAATCCAATTTCCCGCACGGCCGAAGTCTCTCATGAAATGCTCTAAATTTTACCGCGCGTAAGAATATATTTTAGATATAAAATTTCTCGCAGGGCTAAACTTACCCTCATTGGAAAACTAATTTAGCGCCCTATGCACCACTGGGGGAAGGATGGAGTAATTATAATGATGATTTATTGGCTGGACATGACAAAGCGATTCGGTTACGGAATGATGATGACTATTCGGATAACCACTTATCCAAAATTCAAATGTTTGAGGAAAATTATAAAAATATAATATACTTTGTCATAAAAATCAAAATACGTTTTTTTTTATATTTATTTATTACGAATAAGCTATTTTGTATTGGGTTAACATAAAACAAGTAACTTAAAAAAATATGGATATACAAATAGCAGCATTGAAAACTGTCACTTTTGTCACCTTATAGTAATTATGCCGCGTGACCTCTCTTTGTGAACACACTTACGCTCATTACGAAAACTACATCTGAATATGCAAGTGCATACATCACATTAAGAAGGTAATTTAGGTGTTGTAATCTCATTTTAAAACATCCAGTTTCCTCAAATACCAATAGCAAACACTCGTAACCACATGTTTGTAAATGAGCTCATTTCTACGTGTAATTGAAACAAAAATAACTGAATTATGGTAATGAAACGTTTTCCACTTATTTTAATACCGATATCATCATGTTATTTAGGAAAAATCAAGAGTGTTTTGAATATAAAATTAACCGTTTGTTTTGTTTCCACAAGTGTTTTACCGAAGAGCCTTGTTCTTTTAACACCGAATCATAATTGTAAACTTCATCATAGTAAATCTTATCCAGTGTTAAAAATAGTACAATATTAAATTAATTAATTATGTCCAAATGTTTGCGGATATGTTTGTCGGCCTCGTGGTGTAATGGTCAGCACATTTGCCTACCATGCAAGAGGTCTCGGGTCCGATTCTTGACATGGTTGATATGCAATAATATTTAAATGGGTGTTTTTACACTTAATGAATATTTAATTGTCCCTAGACTGGTAGCTAAATCGTAAAACTGATCACTTTACTTTCATGTAATAAAAATGATCAAGATACGCTGCGATTGGTGTACCAATGCATTGCTCTATACACCATAAGGTGCGGAAAGGGAATGATGATGATGTTTGTGGATAAGGCCGGATTAGCCCAGGGAGTTACAATGATGAATATTAAAATATATTGCAACACTAATAAAAACAAATTTTAAACAAATAAATAAGTAAGCCTAAACTTTCATATTCTCTTCTCAAAAATGTTTTTAAAAACAGTAAATATGTTTGTATTTCTGTTCCTTTTTTTATGTAAAAATCTAAGTAAAAAGCTTAAGGTACATATGTAGAATCTTGTGAAATAATAGTATATTGAAGTAAAACAAAACTTGTATTTTGCGTATCGAACATTCAGAAATCTTGCCTAAAAATAAATTATCCTACCTACTTGTAAGCCTCTAAAATAGTGGCTTAGCGGGATATTCCTTTAAAAAAAAAATTAAAATCTTATTTCAAAAATGATCCAAAAAAATTGCAATTATAAGTGTACTGATGAAGTAACCTATGCATTACTAGGTAAGGATGGAGAAATTATTAAGTGAAGATTAAATAAAGGAACGTCAAAAATTATATCTAAATGGAGACAAGATATGTTAAACATTGTAAAAATATAATAGTGGGCTACAATCAATGAAACTTTAAAAAATTTATAATATATGTTATAATCGACCAAAATATTAAATGGAAATAACAAATAGATTCAATGTGCAAAAGACAAAGAAAATTATTCCACATATTTTTAAAGCTTAGAGGTATTTTATCGACGGGTCAATTGAAAACAGTTTATTATGCTCTAGTACAGTCAATCATTCAATATGCAATAGTTGGATGGGGAGGGGCTTATAACGCTCATCTTAGACCCTTAAAAGTTCTACAGAAAAAAATCATTAAAATAATACATTATAAACCATCCTTGTTCTCAACTACCGAACTGTTCAAAGAATTTAATGTTTTACGAGTGGAGGATATCTACGGAAAGTGCTGTATGCTCCAGGTGCATAAGCAGAGCCTCCCATCAGACCGTATTACGAGAAGGTTGAGAACAGAGAATTAAAACTACCACGGCCAAACATCATTATACTTACATAGGACGGAAGCTTTTCAATATAATAATTTACCTCAAAATCTACGTCAAGAAATAAATTATGGAAAATTTAAGGATAAATTTAAAAAAAGCTACTGGACATAATTAACATTAACTGTAATTTGAAAAAAGAGATGTATGTTTAATATGTTTCTGTGTTAATAAATTTTGTGTTTTTATTTAATGTTTTGTAGTGTTATATATTCTCAATTTTTAAAATTGTTTAATTTTTTATTTATTTTATTATTTGTTTCTTTTTTATGTTACTTTGTAAACTTGCCAAACTCAAGAGCTAGACTATTTTTTGGCAAGTTTAACCTGAAGTGTTCCATTTTTTTACTGAATGTTTGTTTATTTATGCTAATAAAGGTTTTTATTTAAAAAAAAAAATATATATATATCACAGCAAATGGGAATAAAAAAACAATTTTGATTCATAGTCTCATACAAAGCTCTAATCAATGACGCTTCATAAAAACGTGAGAATAAACCGTTTTTATTAAACGAAATTCATGATAAATGGATTTTTAGCGGTCTGTGATTGGATACTTTCTAAGCATTTATAATGTTGAAGTTGTAATATATTTTTATAAATAACAAAGTACCCAACAAAAAAAGTACGGAATATAAAAAAAACTATGTTTAAATAAAGATTATATTAGTACTGAAAAATGAGAGACTAGAAAAAATAAAATAAACTAAAACAATGCTATATTTCATTCTTCCAGCCAATTTCACAGCATATACGTACTCACTTTTTTCCTTAAAAAATGTATTAATAAAACCCAAAAAGTACCAAATTTTTGTTTATTTTACAGAAATATTAAAGGAACTTTAAATTATGATTCACTGACCTAACAACTTACTGAATTTTAAGTAAGCCACTTTAAAACATTAATTAGATGCATAATAAAAATAATTTAAAAATAGCTGACATTTCTTTTTTCTTACTGATTTTATCAAGTTAAGATTACAAATATTTGCCTGGAAAACGAACGATTTGTTCAACCATAAAATGGACTTTTGAAAATCTTGTAATAGTTTATACTAAAAATTACGATAGAAATGGAATTTATTTCTCTATTAAGTTCATAAAAACTGGTTTTTATGCAAAACTTGTAATATTTATTCTCCTTTATTGATTAAAAAAAATCAGTGTCATGGCAATTCACCTTAGAAAAAGCACCTTACATGTTAATTGATATAATTAATTTAAACATTAAAATACTACAGGCAATTTAACATGGTTTTTGTCGAAAATAAAGCTATTAACATAATTACATACAAACACACAGGTGCGTATAGGAGTAGGTACATAACATATTACATACGTATAAATTTGAACTTATCTTTAAAAATATTTTTTTCTATTGGTTATTAGATGAAGTAGTCCATTGCATATTTTTTGTTTTATTTTATTTAAAACACACAATACACAATTTTATCATAGCACAATCATATTTTTTTTATGTCCCGACTTGTTAGAAAATTCTGGGTTAAGTCGAGACTCTTCTATACTAAAATCAATACATATTATGGCACATCAATATACAAAATACGTTAAAAAAAATACATTTCCATACAATAAATATAATTTATTTGGTTAAATATGGAGGAGCAAATTTAAAATCATGTATTTATAAATTTCATGATAAATATCGTGATATATTTCAGTGATATAATATATCTTTTGAACCCTGATTCATTTATGTGATTTTTAAATAACGCAATAGTATTGTACTAGTATGTATATAAGAGTAGTCCTTAAAACAAGGTAAAAAAATATAACTTAATTTTCTTTGGGGCACCCTGTCATTTTGATCTATTTAAAAAAAAAAAAACTGTTATTTTAACTTATTTTTTTGTAAAGGAAATAGGTAGGAATTCATAATTAAAGCAAATTACAAAAAAAAAATTGGATTATATTAATCGGAATTTCAATGTTATAAACTAAAATAATATTTTAAAAAGGTTGTTGATAAAACAGTAATAGAATGGAGGATAATAATTCATAATACGTAAATAATAATATTGAGATAGTATTTTTTTTGTCCTAGCTTTAATTTTACTCAGTTGTATTTTATTTTGTTAGTGCCTGTATTTATTAAAAGTAATTGTATTTCACATCGTTAGAATGAACTGCATAAGTCCGTCAAATAAATAAATATATAATGTACCGACCCAATTTAGCACCTTAACCATTATTTAATACAATTTTGGTGTTTATCAGTTAAATTCAGATTTATAGAAGTAAATACATCTACCGGGAGTACATTACATCTGAAAAATCTTTGTTTTTCAATATTAATTACGTATGAAAATATGTTTTATGAAAAAAATAAAATAAAAAAACACAAATTCCTCAAAACTTTTAAAAGTTCAAAACTCCGTAGCGACCTCTAAAACCCGTATTTTTTTTATATCATACAACAAAATAAAAAAATTGCCCCCGGTAAATTTTAAATATTAGTTTTTACGACCACCCTAATGTAAGAGTATATGGTATGTACCCATAATAAAATAACGTTATTTGAATATTGCCAACGAAAATTAGCATTATTCTATGCTTACGATCACTTGTCATAATCATCAATAAATTATTTAACTGCTGGTAAAAAATAGTCAAGAAATATTTTCTTAACTTTATTTCCTAACTAATAGCAAATAGCGATGTAAAACGTGTTTAGTGACACACAAGACATTCTAACAATGGAATCGGATATAAATATTCTGATGGAATGCCTCGTTGTGTAACAGCTTTCTTTATCAAGCCGATTCCTTACTAACGGCACTGTATGCGTTGCTTAAATTATCTTTATTGCTTTTAAATTATTACGATGAATTTATTTACAGTCAGGTTAAAAATAGCCACACATGGTCGTGTAAAGTTAGTTTTAAATATATTTTTATCAATGTTTATGGCAGTACCAATGTAAACAAACATGCTTCGATCGAAATATAATATCTTGAACATTTTTTTTTTCTTTTTTTACTCTACATCAGTATATTTTGTATTGAATAATATCTCAACGACGATGGAGATATTCTTGTAGAAATTGAGGCGTTATACATACAGGGCTTTACTTATTTTCTTTACGCAATTTTGAGTAAGTATGTCCGAATCTTTGCAGGCGAATATTGGATTTTTCCCTGACGGTATTGATCATACAAAATATTTTTTTAAACAGAAATAAAGCTGGATAGGCGAAATAATGAATGTGACACAGTGTACAAAGTGATACTTAACCAAGCCGATAACAGATCGTAAGCTCTGTAAACAGCTAGACTTCTATATTTTTATAACTTCATCTCTGTTGAAAAAATATCTATTCATTTCATTGTCTTGTTTAAGTTATCACTTTACTCACTGTGCGAAATTCACTATTTATTTTTTATTCATTTTAACGTTAAGTACAAAAAAATGTCTCTTCTGTTTTAAACTCCATATGCTTGAGGTCCCAAGTTCGATTCCTGATAGGGTTGATGTAAAGTATTTGTTTTAAATGTGTTTTTACTCCACAATATTTCACTCTATCTTGGATTGGCGCCGGAAGCGTAAGACTGATCATCTAATCTTCATGTAACAAATTATCGAAATACGCTAGATAAGGTGTTCCAAAGTTATGCCATATGCATCATCGAGTGCTGATAAGGTTGCAATGGTGATGATAATGTTTTTTTATCGACTTAATGAAAAAATCGTATTTTTTGCTTAGTGTCGGCTAAGGCATTAAAAATTTAATATCATTGCTAGAGTATTCTATACTATTCGAACAATTTTTTAAGATACACTGGATTTGGTGTTCGAATAAAGTGCCCTATGTACCTTTGGGTGCGGATACGATGATGATAATAATGATTTTTTTATCTACTAAAAAAATATCTTCCTTTTTCATTATGAGGTGTAGGGGAGGGCATTTTAAATTCATTACCATTGCTGGAGAATCTCTCAAGTTAATAAAATGTCTAAGAAAATTATTCATTTGTTCAAGAAGCGAAAACAATTATATTAAAGTCACTTGCTTTTGATTCAGCCTTATAATTTCATCCCACTCAGCTGACTAAAGAGACATAAAACCATTCAATTAAAAACACCACATTAGGCCTAGACATTTTAGCCTAACAATGAGTCCTTTGTTGAAAAAGCGTGGCTAATCGGTCGATGTGATAATGACTCCAATATTTATCCGTCTCATGAATTATAAACATTCCATATTATGGACAATGCGAGAATAATTGTATTAAATTCATAATAAGAAATATTTTTTTAATGATCGCTTTCTCTCTTAATCAATTATTACTTTTAGCAAAAATATTATAATATTTTAAACCACTTTGACAAACATTATAACTAAATAAATAAATTTATCCCTTGCGCTTTTTATACAGTTTTGTACGCCAAACGTAGAAAGGAGTGCAATGTAAATCTTTGTAAAATGAAATCCCTTTCTAAACACGAGCAACTTGTTTCATTAAAGGGGTAGAAAAGATAAACATAAAATTATAATGATATGTATTTATATATGAAAATGTAAAAAAAGTTTTATTTGATTTCTCTATTAAATTTTTAAAAATGAAAAAAATATTCTTTATTATCTCCCTGTTCGTACCCAGTGGTGCATAAAGTACTGTATTGGTAGTCCAAATGCAGCTTAATTCGATCACCTGTTTCATGAAGGTTGCATCAATCTTACGCTTCAGGTGCCTATCCAGAAACGATAAAATGTTGCAGTTTAAAAAACCGATAAAAAAAAATTACGTCCACCCTGCCGACCTCGAGAATGGTAGGTGAACACGACAACCAGTACTAAAGGAGGCGGACTTATTTCCACTTCATTTCATTATTCAGGATTTTAACCGTAGAGCAGCTATCTAATCGAAAACCTATGTCTAGGGTTCTGGTACTATTTCACATAAAGAACTGTATTCTTTATCCTGGACACACAGTATCGATTGTAATACAAAAATATATACTTACAAAATAAACAGTTTATACTACTTCTTCTACTGCAGCGGCAGGCAGAGAGGATGGACCGCCACACACGTCTACCCTGAAATACATTCCTAGCTTCCACATTCATACCTGTACCGTGTCGTATATCTTGTCATACGTGCCATTCGATTGTGTCTGTTTTTGACATGACAAAAGGTTATAATCCAAAGGCTCTCGCGGTCGTAGAAAAAACTTGTATCTCGCAAAATACGCGAGGTAAAAGTGTTTACTACGGCCGCGAGAGCGGTTCAGAATACCACCGCAGATTTAATATTTTGGTATATCTGATCATGCCACGTCTTGGTCTCGGTCATCCTCTTAATAAGTTACCATTTAGTCTTGCCATATTGATTTATTTAAAACAACTCGTAGGGCTTCGACATCATAGATTACAAAAATATAAATGGAATAATTCATCAAATTCGCAATTATTGATTTTTTCCAGGATACAGGTCTTGATCATCATTGTAAGCCACTGCAAACCACTGCAAGCCACTGTAAGCCACTGCAAACCACTGCAAGCCATTGCAAGCCACTGTATGCAAATAAATGTTGAATTAAATAAATAATTAGTACCGTGATGATGACTGTGAAAGAAAATATGAAATCTAGTAGTTGGTCTACGCGGAATACAAAAAATATGCAACATAGCATTTTAGAGCAATTTGATTCATTATTATTAATAATTTACCTATAAATTAATGAAAGGTCATATATATGCTTAACAATGAAGAAATTCAGTGTTTTTTTTTTTAAATTATAGATTCTCAAACTAAAATAAAAATGTTTCGTATTATCAGCGTTGTGATTTTTTAATGTTTTGTGTTTTTGAAATTACTTCGTGAGTGACGTCTTAAATTCTCTTCCCATTCTTCTTGATGAGTTCTGCCGATTTGTCAGTTGACTTACCATAAACTAGAAACCTGATACAACTTTCTTATCATTGTTTGATTCGGAAGAACTTGTGACGTCATGCGAAGTAGTTTGTTTTTATTAAAATATTTTTTTTCAAACATTTTCAAGAAACTTCGCCGTACAATTCAATGCTTTAATTTTTACTGCGTCGAAAAATACATTTTTAAATCCGATTTCCCGTAGGGCTGAACTTCCTTATTGTTTCGTCATATATTCTTTCTACATAACCAAACCATTTAAACTGATATGTTTTTAAAAATATCAATTCAATAATGTGATACTTGTATTAGAATAATCTACTGCAGGTATAATTATTATTTAGTGTGAAGTAATAAAATGGTTTTAATTGCCAAAACATAAGCTGGAAAACCTTTTTTAGAGCATTGTCTTCATTTGATATGCCATTTAAATTAAATTAACGTGACTGATAAGATTTTTCTGTTTATACGTTTGTGGGAAACTGGGAATAAATAATAACTTCTTTTATATCGCTTGTATTACTCGTATTTCATTCGTATTAAAGTATAAAATTATTTTCCAGAAAATTATTTTAGTATACGAATATTAACAAAAAAACACTTAAAATAAATATATTTACAATGTTATCTTATTATTAGTTACTAATATAACGCAATACAAATAACGTTGAAAAGACTTGAAACAGCATTTTTGTATTTACTTTTTTAATTTACAAAAATATTTATGGCGCAGTTATTACTTATTTACTTTAAAATTTTATTTATATTTTGAAGTAATAAAAATCTAAGCCTGTATTTTAGAGGCTTGTCAGCAGGCTTAAAAGAAAGGATAAGGAAGTTTTTAAAAATACATAACACTCAGATAAATTAAGAAAAAAAACGTTTTTTATTGCAACTGACGGGAATCGAACCCGCGACGTCACGTTAGTTTCAGAGTTGGCCGTCTTACTAACTATGCCACGGCGCTGCGTGGCGCCCGTAAAGTAAATAAAAGAACAATAATTTTACGCTGTATGTTTTGTAAACAAATAAAACGGTATGATTTAATCCTTATTTTTTCATCGAGGCGAAGTTATTCATCCTTTTCCAAGATGACATTAACAAAATTAAAGTGTGTAAAATGTTTGTTTCTTTATTAAAATAAATTATTATTTAATTAAATTTTGACGTATTGTACGATCTTCCGTGATTGGATACGTTGGTTACTGCATTCAAAATAAAACTAAAAAAATGCATAATCTGTGACTTTTTTTATTTTCGTGAAAACTGTTTTCGAATTGAACGTGCAGAAAGCAGCCAGCCAGAGAAAATAAAAAAAACTGAGATAATAGCACTTTTGTGAAAATACTGAATAATCAAATCTACGCAACCGTTAATGAATTGATAAATAATACATACATTCGGTTCTTAATTTAATAATATTATTTATTTTAATTAATGAATTTAAAAATAATTTTAATACGCATTTGACTTTTTTTAATGATTTTTTAAGTCTGGCTGACCACACAACCTAAGATGTGCATTTTGCAGAAAACAGCCGGCCCAAATAAATCTCTGATGTACTCGTATGTTGTGTCATGTGTTGAACTGAAGAATATCAAAATGAAGAAAATTTGGTGTTTTTTTTAGTCAGGCTGACAACATAACCTCAAATATGCATTTTGCAGAAAATAGCCAGATCTAACATTGAATGATACCTTATTCCTACTTTGAATGTATAAGGTGATATTTTGTATTAAAACGTGTTTTTCAACAACGGGTATTTTTAAATATATTAATTTATAGAATTGGAATACGTATATATTTGTCAACTTTAAGAGAACTAGATTTCTGGAGGCAGATAGAGGAGATTTCTTCCTATCAGCATCGATACCGTAAGATTTTTCCAGTGCTGTAGGTTCTGCAAATTGAGATATACCATTTTAGTGATCAACTCTATTTTAAGAATCTGATTATTAGGTACTGTTTTTTTTATGAAATCGGCCTGGTTGTTTTTAGCAGAACAAAGAATTTACCTTATTGCACCCGATAACACCAATAGACTGTAGACTGGTTGATTTCTGTTTAACTACGTTCAATTACAAGCAGACTGATACTAGTTAAAATTAAATTACTTTGTGGTAATTATACATTCCGCGCAACATCCTATAAAATTGAGATTAAAACTAGTTTAAGCCACTGTGTAATTCTACAGTAATTGATAATTCGTTCGCAGTGCCGGAATCATGCCGTAAAATATACGTTTGCAATAATAAAAAGGCAATAAAGAAGTCCAACGCGTGAATATAAAGTGACTTTAATGTTTAATGACAGCAGGTCTGGTAGATATACTAGGTATCACATCAGCATCGACGCCATTACTGCTGATCACGACCACAATCTGTGATGAGTGAAACATCTCCACTGGGCACTGCGATCATGGACGCTTTCAGATAGTACGCATATTTTAAATGAATGGGTAACCACTGCATATTTAAGTCTGCTTTCGTTCTAAGGTATTGCTTTTCCCGTTATTCACAAAATCAACTTTCCATAAACGATAACTGAAACATGTCTATTGATTGCCACCTGGATATAATTTGAGCTGAAGAAAAACTTGAGCATACCTTATATCAAAATAAAAAAAACGATAAATTATCAACTGTTTTTTTTTTTAAATTTATTATTTTTTATTTGGATAACCAACAACTATATTTATCTTCAACATAAAACAATACAAATTACAAATAAACCAATTACAGGTTTTCACAAGTAGCATCACAGTAAGTTAAAAAAGATTTTCGAACATAAAATGAACACTAATTTAATGTAAATCCAAAAGAAAAGAAAAAATACTACGAATTATTTCGAAAGCAAGCGCCGTACGTTTTTATCATTATTTGCAAATAAATCTATGTTTAGTGATTTGGTTATTACATTGAAATTATTGAAAGTTCGTCATAAATATGAATTTTGCCTATAATTAGATAAAACAAGATATATATGAAGAAGAAGGATATTTCTTAACTTTTGGGAGTTATAATACTCTTATTTAAGTGATTACAACGATGACGTGTGTATATATTAATTTTTCGTTAATTGAAAAGATAACTCACGGGAGTTACGTTAAACAAAATGTTGAGGAAACAATATTTTGTGATTGTGCGATTTCCAAGACCTCATACTTTTTTAATCAAATGAGACAATTTCAATGTATAATGAATTTTTATTGTTAAATGATGATTATTTAAATAATAATAGTACATGTTAAAATAGCGTATTGGGGACTATTGATGTTTTTTGCATTAAAACAATGTGGGCTTTAGATTTTTATTTGACTTTAAAAAGTATATTTAAAATGAAATTGGACTACAATGTTTTATTCCAGTTTAAAATAGCTTATTTCGATAATGTCTGCATTTCTTACTTCAAAACAGCAAAAAGTCAATTCCCGTGGTTTATTCTCTAAAAGAGAGTGATGGATATCTACCATTGGCGTGTCCCGTCCCTATTGTTTTTTTTAGTTGTATTTTAAAGGAGCTAGAACCATCCATAATTTTTAATAGATTCATAGCTTAATAGCCGCCTTCGGACGTATGTTAAAAATTCGATAACTATTTTCGAAAAAAGCATAACGTACCGATACGAAAAATTTCTCACTTACACTTTTTCATTTGAAAAAATCAAAATCGGTCCAATTTTGAGGTGCGGAATACGGGAGTAAAAGACATCAGTTTTATCGATTGTAGCCAGAAATAATCGGTCCGACATGCAACTGTCTTTTTTACACAGTATTCGCGGAGACATCTGCGAGAGAGTGCCAGAAAAACAATATTTAAATACGCATTTATCGAATCGCTCTTGGGCCGCATATCCTCTTAAAAATTATTAGATGTAGATACCTTCGCCTATATCTGGCTGATATATAAATGATCCCAGTATAAATAAATATAACCTGTCGACAGTTAAATTTCCCGGACAGTTAAACAGGCAATGCGATATCCAGCTCTAGCAAATAAAGTACAACCCGTCCTGGGCCTTTGTGAAACTCCGACCTCTAGATTTAAAACAGTGCTTCCATAAAATATCACAACGAATCCCCGGAAAAAAAGTAACGTTACAAACCTAAAATTGTAGCGAAAGTAACAAAATAAATCTTTACATAATTGAAAATTTTATGAAGCTTCTTTTTACCTAAAATAAAACTGTTTAAGATTGCACCTACTTAAAAAAAAAATAATGGAATGCAGTTAGATAGTAGATACAACATTATTTTCTCCCAATGTGTACTCCACTTTGATTTTTATCTTCTTCTCTGTCATTTCTCAGTTTTGAGGGTCGTGATCATTGGTATTCTCACCAGTCACTACATTCAAGCGTCTCCACCCTTCACGGCTCTGCGCCCTCTCCACAGCTCCATATTGGTTCACCCGTGACGTTGTTTTCACCTGGTCGATCCATTTAGCTGCAGCTCTGCCTTTGCTTCTTCATCCTGGTACACTGCCCGTGATTATTATTTTTTCCAGATTTTCTAGCTATGTGTCACATCTAGCTATGTGTCCGAAGAACTGCAGAATACGCTGGCAGCATATGGCTGATAGGCGAACTTTTACCTTGAGTTCCTCGTTGAGACATTTGTTTTTCTGGTTATCCATAGTATTCTCAGCATTCGACGCCAACACCACATCTCGAAGGCATCTATTTTCTCTTGCTTACGTGTTTTAACTGTACACATTTCTTATTTCTTATTATAGTTTATTTCCAACCCAAATTTGCGACTTTCTTCTGCTACCCAAACCAGTATATCTGCCGTTTCCATTTCGTCTTTAGCAAGTAATGCGGTATCGTTTGCAAATCACTCGCCTATCTCTAGGCTCCATAGATATGGCAATCAGTATGAGGACAAGGCTGATATATTTGGTTCTGGACTTGATAGTTATAAAACGAGTCTGATTTCTTTTTTTCTCTCGCAATATTATTCTTAAACTTTTCTTTATATTTAAAAATGTTTTTGCTTTTTTTTATGTTTTTTGATATTTATGTATTTATTTCGTTAATATTTTGGGTTGCTTATGTGTATTTACCTACTTGTTACTATTGTTATAGTTATGCAATTTTATAATTTTTTGTTATGTTTTTAAATATGTTTTTTTTTTTTTTTTCATATTTATGTTCAATATATGTTAAAGGTAATTTATGCCGTTTATGTAAAAAATAAATAAATAAATAAATCGAAGGTTATTGATCAGGTAACCATCGATTTCGAATCCTGCTTTCCAGTGCTTTTATTAGCATGTGCTCCCCGTACAAGTTGAATAAAGATGAAGATAGAATACTTTTTATTCACATATATATTTCAAAAGAATTATATTGTATTTCAAAATTTATTGATCTTCCAGACTCCAAGTTTTTACATTTTTTATTTATTTTACAAAAAATAAATGTTTACTTGAAATGAAAATGAGAATACCATCCTTATTCTACCACTTTGCCGAGGCGTAACTTTATACCAGATTTATAAGTTAGGCCCGTAGTGTTACAAACACATATTCGTGTTTCTTATACCTGCCGTGAATTACTTTGTGACTACGTGATTACGAAACAATAAAAGTTAGGTTAAGTGAGAATTATTTTTGCTAACGTGTTTTAGCTCTATAAATCACATAGTTACACAGAAACAAAAGAATGTTTTATTCCCGGGGGGAAATGTTTTAACATCTTAAAATTTTACGAAAACAGGTATTATTATTCCTTGTTAACAGAATTCATGGAACGAGGAATAAGAAGAATCATTTCTATGTGAAATGTGTTAATGTTAACTTTAGTTGTAAGTACCACTGTGCTTTTTTGTTTTTATCTATTTTATTTTTTCATTAAGTAAATAAACACGTAAACAATTATGAATACATATAATTATATCAAGCCACGGCTCTGCTTATTTTGTAATAAGCCAACCAACCTGAATTGAGGAAGTTCAGTGTTTTTTTTTTGTAACTAGACTATCATCGCTATGATTTAAGTTTCACTATTTTCAAATTATACCACCTGTAACGTCACAAATTCAAGTTATTAAAAAGAAAAAAAACAATAAAAACATGGTAGTAAAAAAACGCGCCGTGTTTGGCCTTGCTTGTTGTGAGATCAAGATATATGAAATTGTTCTAGGCAAATTTTAATGGCAGGAACAAATAAACATGAATCGTGACGTATTAGGGGTGTGGCCAATGGAATAACCGTTTTAGCGGGACCTCGAAATTACATATTTAAAAGTATTTTTTATGCTACTAAAGTTTTTTTTTTACTGGATAGTATTTATTTTTAAAATGTAAAAAAAGATATTTCTCTATTGTGAGAGGCCATAGAAACTGAAGCGAAGAATATAAATGTTTTTTAAAATATGAATATGTTTTTTATCAAACATTCCAATTTAATTTTATAATTCTTCCCTTCAATCGTTCATCCATATCATTCCCCGCTATTAACCACCTTCACATCACGCTGATTTATATTCGCGGGAGAACCTTTGTTCGACAAACGTTTTCAGAATAGAACATGAAAATGATTTTCAAGCATGATTAATGGAACTGTTTTTTCCGATTTTGGATCTTTTTCCAGCGGTTTGCGCCTCAGAAGTGTGGTCGGAACCGGAGCGACAGGAGATCGAAACACCAAACTTTGCTGTACAAAAATACCCCCGAGTTACTTTATTTTGTTTTCAAAACACCAATCGTCAACATTTCTTGAAGCTCCCATTGTATACTCACATACTGCTACTGGTTAATAAAAATGGTTTTTCCAAGTTCAATACGGGTTTGCCAAGTGAATTAAGATTAGTGCAAAAATACCAATATATTATAATAAGGTATGATTTTTTTAATGAATCCGCCTTGTAGTAAAGTAGTTAACGCGTTTGTCTACTGTGCTTGCGACCTCGGGTACCATTCCCTGCAAAGTCGATATGAAATTTCCTAACTTTATTTTACCTTCAAATGAACGTTGTTAAGCAGAAAGCAGCCAGCCATAGAAAAGTAAAACTGAGATAGTAACACCTTTGTGAAAAGGGCGAACAAACAAATCTCCACAACAGTAGGAATGTTTTTGACTTTAACACATTAATGAAAAACAAGGAATATATTAGTTTTTTTTTACATTACAAACTAAAATTTAGTTATGTATTTGACCAGTTTTAATGATTTTTAAAATTCGTTAAGATTTTCTAGTACTGTGGGTGTTTTCTGCGAATTGAGAAATGCCGTTTTTGTGATGGACACCATTTTTCGAAGGTGTTCTTTTTATGCAATTTTGCAAAATAATTCTTTCAATAAAAGCGGTCTGGTTGTTTTTAGCAGGACATATAATTGACCTTACTGCACCCGATAACATCAATATTTTTTTTTTAAATTGTGGACTGGCTGCTTTCTGCATAACTACGTTCAAATAACAATCGACATGCGTTGCATTTAGTGCCCTACGCGCTCTTATATAAAGGAGTGACGATACCGTATTCATTATGCATTATGCGTGAATATTATAGATAAATGAATTGAACAGATTCACCATAATATTTGAAGCATCAACTTTGTGATTTTTTCTATTAAATAATATAACTACGTATGCATTTAGATTTTGTAAAATCACTCAAATATTACTAACTTAGATTTTTGTCGAATACGGTTTTATTACATTTCTTTTCGTTTGACATATTTAATATGGGTTATTTAACTAATTGTAACTCTTATTAATTAAAAACACGTGTAAATGAGTTTTGTCAAAGGATTTATGCCTAACATGAACGATGATATGGTTCACTAATTTTAAGCGTGGGATTTGGATAACATCTGTAATATTTTTAAATGAAATTTATCACCCTTACGTAACAACCACTTCACCAAAAAATTTTTTTTACTGCGATTTATGAGATTTATATTATTTTTATTAAATCAACATAAGAGTAATTTTAAAATTCCATTTTGTAAACTGTATAAGGCTGGAGGTTCGGTTTCCACTTAATTGTTTTTTCTTTATTTATTATTCTGGAACAGGCAAAAATAGTAAAAATACAAAAGTATCAGTGTTTTTTTTAAACTTTTATCTACAACTTAATTTCCGTTTTCCGGCATTGTCATTTGGGATTTGTTAAAATGGCTTTAAAATTGAATTATTGTGATTAATCTTAAACGTTCAAAATTTTTTTTTGTTGAATTTCTTATGTTATTTTGCTAATAGCATCTTAATGACTCACTTTACTAAAATGAATCAAATTTCAAGTATACTGTTTTTATATTTAAAAAAAATATAAATCATTAAATTCGATAAAAAAACGTCTTAGCTAAAAATTACACATTAAAATATTTTTACAAAATACCCTCCCCCATTTTCTCCTCGTGTAATTTAAATCACATCTTATATAACATTTATAAAAATCTAATATAAAAAAACGTCTTTGAAGCAGTACCGGTTATCAGTCTGACGATGTCACGAAAGCGTATATATCAAACTAAGTGAATTGAAGTGTCAACCCGTCATTCATTAAAATGGTTTTTTTTTGCTACAATAAACGTCGAATATAAAATTTCTCCAATTTGAATATATTTTTTAATGAATGAATTTACTTGAAATAGGGATTACTTTTTTACAGATTGAAGATGTTTCTTTTAAAGTTTTGTCGTAGTATTGATGCCCAACCCTTCATGGCAGGTGCTTTTCCGCACTGGATGTATTTATGATCAAACTTCAGAACTCATTACTGTCGAAACTTCCTTCGGCATCATCGGGTGGACGTGCCGATAAAGAAATTTAATCAATCGTTTTAGCTCATAGCGAAAATCTGCATAAAAAAAACGTTATGATTATTTTTATCACACAACTTTTTACCTTATGCGCTGCTAATTAGAAAAAGTTTACTGAAAGTTTAGAGCGAACTTTCTCAAAAGCGAAAGAACTAAAAAAATTTTTTTTAAAGAGAAACGGTTATATGACCCTGGTTCTCAGTGTTATTATCTGTCCATTTACTTTAAGATTGTGAAAAACTTACTTAAATATATAACTATTTATCTATCTAGTCAAAAAATTTAATTGTATTTGTAACACTATTGTTTTTTCTGTTTTTCTGTCATGTCCAATCATAGCGCAGGTACGTTAGAAAATAAAGGCAAAGAAGGCAATTACCCATGAATTAAAATGCAACGTTTAAAACGCGTCTCTTTAATAATACGTCATTTTTTTATCATTGAAACTGTGATTGTTAAAAGTAATATGATTTGTTACAATATTTGAGTTTGTCCAAATGTTCGTAGACAAAAGACTGGATTTCACCTCCTCGGGAGTCATTACGATTAACAAATTACAACAGGGATGGAGAATATATTAAATAAGGGAATATAGAAGTCTAGGCATTTACAGGGCTTATGACCTGTCATTGGCTTGTTTTATTATATTTTTTTTTATTTATTTTTTTTATTTATTTATTATTTCACGTTTTACATAAAAAAAAAATAAAAATATGAATACCTTACTGAGCACAACCCGTGTCGAGGCATTCATTTACATGATTTAATATATTATACTTAAAGTGTCTAAAAAATATATAAAAAATACATAAAAAACATTACATATTCACATTTAAATCCACACAGATATACATATATATTAGTAAAAGAGAGAAAAAAAAAAAGAAGGAAATTGAAAACAACATTATATTATTAGTACAGCTCGCACATTTTTTGTGGCCACTTTACACACTGTGTAACATTCACCATTTTGCCTATGTTTGAACATCCATATTTCTTCAACTCTTCCATTTGTTGATTTAAGTAAAGTTAAAGAGCTGAAACCTTTATTGTTGTGAAGAGATTCATCTGACTGAATTATTTCACATTCTAGATAACGCCTGAAAACAATTTTTCAATTTTTAAACTTAATATAATAAAGGTTTCAGCTCTTTAACTTCACTAAAATCAACAAATGGAAGAATTGAAGACATGGATGTTCAAACATAGGCAAAATAGTGAATGTTACACAGTGTGTAAAGTAGCCACTTAAACCAGCCAATGACAGGTCATAAGCCCTGTAAATGCCTAGACTTTCATATTCCTTTATTTAAGGTATTCTCCATCCCTGTTGTAATTTGTTAATATGATTTGCTTTCAACTGTTTTTTTTCCGCTTTAGAACAATTGACTCTCGTATATATTGGGACTCATCATTACAGAAGTTTATATTTATATCCATGTTTTATCACACGTGCCATCCCTTATAAAGTTTTCTATTGAATCCCCATTTCCATAATAATGAAACTTGATTGCATCACAGCATATTATATAGAGTACTATTTATAACAGCTTCTCATTTTAATAATTCCGATGATTTTTAACATGTTGTAATGAGAACAATTACAAAAATCACATTAACCCATTAATTTCTACCTTTCTTATATTTTTTCCGTTTTTTTCAGAGAGATAACGCCTCCCACTAAAAATACCTTCCCACCTAGAAATAGTTTACCTAAAAAATCTATGTTTATTTTCTCAATGTCACCTTTTCTTAATATTTTAAGATTTTTTTGTGATTGTCTCAAAGTTTCATTTCAGGTTAATACTATTGAAAATTTCTTAATTTTAAAAACTAAATTTATGATTGTAGTTTAAAATACGCATGTTATCGTGCGGTTTTATAAATAGTAATACTAACGGTTTTTAGAGAAAATATTATATAATCTTAAATTTATTATCAGAATGAAATGCAAATCAACTTCTTTTGCATATCAAACGCGTGATTTTGTCAATTAAACAAGAATCTAAAGCAGTATTTTGATATTGTAAAAAAATCGGTGATTGGTTAGATAAAAAAAAGTCATGTGTCATAACCGGGAACATTGGTACCAAATGAAATAAAACATATAAAATAATATAAAAATGTGTTTTATTACAGTTACCTTTGTTATTTGTATATACAGGGGGTTTTTTAAACCCCATCACATCCAAAACCACGATGATCAGTATGGGCAAGACGACATATAGGCATTTAAAAAAATGTATTTATAACAAAGAAAATTTATAAAAATAAAATATTGAAAATAACAAATGGTTTATGCTAAGAAGTAAGCAATAAAAAACTTTATAAACAAATTTCAACATTATTGTTAATAAAAGTAAGATAAAAGTTTGAAGAGTGGCTTTTGTAGATTGTAGGTAGATACTGCTGCCAGCGCCATGTGGCCTGCTGGCAGCTCTACTCATCAAATTAATTGCAAATATAACTAAATGTAAATTGCTTTAATAAATATATAAACACGTAACCATAAATAAATAAAATGTATTAAAAGAAAAACAAACGAAAAAAATCTAATTAGGAAAATTTAATTAAAAATAATTGATTCTTCAAACTGTCCGTAACGATTATGTTTATATTACACGTTTTTCTTAATCAATATGTAACGTTAATTTTCAAACATGATTAAATTAATGAAATGCTTAGATGATTTTTCCTTACCAATATTTTTCATTTGTTCTGTGACTAATCAATTTATATAAAATACTTTCATATTGCCTGACAATAAACATTTTTGGATATTGTGAAAAAATGTTTATTATTAAACTTGTGAATTTGATATCATTTTGATGAACGGTAAAACCGAATCATTTAGGCGTAAACGTATTTGAAAAGTTGTCAATAAAATAAATTTTATACATACAAATTTTTTGCGTCCATTCGATGTTATTAGCTATGTCCCTTTATACTGATTTGAAGGCTTCCATATTTTATTTTGTATTTAAATATATTATTACTATATTTTGACCCGCTTGACCCTTAAACTGGTCCAAATACTCCCAGAATTCCCAATGTTGATCCCTTTGAAAGCCATAGATTTCTATGGAAAATTAATTGAGTATTCTGTTTGATACTAACAAAGCGCAAAGCTAACAAATCTCCATTTCTGCCGCTAAGCTTATTAAAATTAAATTATTTCCTTCAGAAAGCTCTCGCAAATATGAATATCTTAGCAGTATTTTATAAAACATAACAAAGACATTGCTGAAATACAATCATTTCATATTCACGTTATTAAACGTACCTTTTAAATGGATATCATACCTACGTATTAATTAATTTAATTATGTAGTGCATTGTCGTAAAGATTCTCTAAAATATCATGTTGACAAATATGACTAAATTTTTTCGGTAGATTTTATTAATTATTTAAATATGGAAATGTTCTTTTTAGATATTGTTATAATTATTTTTTTTTCTTTCTGGACCCACCGTTCACATTTTCTAAGCACTTTCTTTACACTTGGCACAAGACATTGTATATGCAACCTAAATAACTTATTTATCTACTATTGTGTTATCCTACGTATTTATATCATAATTTATAACCTATAAATGTATGCCATAAATGGCGGAGGTAAAATGTAGTTATTTAGTCGTACATTTTTCAAATCGCGGTCAGTCGAATATTCCCAAAGTTTTCAAACACGAAACACATTACTTTCAAATCTTATTGCAGATTAAATTACAAATGATAGACTTCGTATCAATTCAATTCGCCTCCGGCTATAATTTTGAATTAATTTTTTACCCGAATAATAAATCATATACTCACATAAACGGCTTGTTACATATTGCCACCATAATTATGTTTTTTATATTTTTGATAAGCCCTCATTCACTATTTTGTAATCTTCATTCATAATATTACACTGAAGAGATTCTTCCATGTAATCTGACAAGAGAAAGAAAATAAAGTTGCTGATTCAAAGTTAAACAATTCAAAGCCTTTGGTAAAAAGGGATACAATTAACATAAACGATTCGTGCATTAAAATTGTTATTCATATTCAATTTTTGTTTTGTGGTAATAAATAATTTACGTATTTAAAAAACTGATTTTCTCACTTGGTTAAGAAATCATCTGTTTACTTAAAAAATATCGTACCTATCAAACAGGAAAATGTTTTTTTGTTAATGGGGTTAGCGTTTATTTCCTACAACTCTGTCTTAAAAGTCTACTTTATTTTAAATCGGACAACTGTTTTGCATTATTAAGGTTTTTATAAACGAATGTAGAGTTTTAGTAGACAGAAGATCTGGTACTTAAATAATAATTTAACAATGCGTTATAATGTCCTAATAAGAAGGTCCAATTGTCTGATTTAAAAGGGGCTAATTAAATCAGTAGTTTCAAATCAGTCATTGATATAGTCACGTAGTCATTTTTTGTTTACGACATTGTATTTGTTCTATATATTAAAAAAAAACTGTATGTAAACACGTTAAATTTGCATCACTATGAAAACAACAACACATTCAAATTTATAAATCTACAAAGGCATACATATTTAAAAACATACATATTATATAGGTATGTACGAGTATATATATATTTAAAAAACTATTAAAAAAGTATGAATTCTAAATTTACCACTTCCTATTTTCTTGAAAGCGTTTTTATATATTTACTATGCGTTTGTAAGAAAAGGTTTTTGGCCTTCATATTATTGTGTTATATTTAGTTATAAAAGTTTCAAACTTGCTTTGTTTCTGTGTTGTTCTCAATACGTGTTTTTTTAAAATGTTTATTAATATTTATTTATTTATTTAATATAATAATTAAATAATTTTAAGTACAGTCGAATAGAGTTGATGTTACTCCTGGGCATATAATCCATATGTATTATCATTGTAAAATACTTTGTTAAGTATGATTTATAAAAATAAAAAAATAATTAAAACACAATGTTATATTGTTTTATATTGATCTAAAGGATTATCGAAAATATATGGGATTGGTCCATATTGAGTACCACACCAAAATATTTGTGGTATGGGAGAGTGCATCTTCATTCCCCGATCGCACCTAATGGTGCATAGGGCACTGCATTGGTACACCGATTGCAGCGTATCTTAATAGTTTTTTGTCACATGGAGGTAAGATGATCAGTCTTACGCTTCATGTACACCAGTCCAAGGACTAAGAAATATTCTAGTGTAATTACACCCTTTCAAATAAATATTTCATATCAACTATGTCGAGAATCAAACCCTAGACCTATTGCATGGTATTTTATGAACCATCTAATGTTGATAATAGTAAAAATTGGCGCTAGGCGAAAAACTGTTTTTAGAATATTAGAAAATTAGTGACATAAAAACGGGCGCCGCGCTGTGGCGCAGTTGGTTAGACGGCCCACTGTAAAACTGATGTCGCGGGTTTCGATTCCCGCCAGTGAAAGAAAAAAAATATACGAAAGATTGTTTTCTCAATTGGTCTGGGTGTTGTGGTGTATTTTTGTGTAACTTTCTTCCATATTTCTTCTTTTCCACCTGCTGACAAGCTTCTCAAAAAAGTCTTAGCGGGTTATTCCATTTGAAAAAAGATATTTAAAAACTAACAGGTATTTTGGTGTGTTATAACGCAATCAACAATTTGAGAGAGGAAGTGTAATTAAAATGTTTGTTCGTTTCAAACAATCAGACGCGTGAAATAGTAAGAATGCATTTCCACTTCGCCAAAGTTCCCCGTAACTCATGCTCCAATTGTCGCCATAAATATGGACTCGGGCACTCTTGGTGAGAAAAATGTATATCTTAAAGAGTATGATCGTAAACTATTCTTGCGAGTCGCTGGCAAGTCCTCTCCTTGTACGGGCATACGGTAATATATAATATTAAATACTCGTATCTCTCCTCCGGAGTATAGGCGAGAGGTAAGTATTAAGCGTTATCTCGCACCATCTCTGCGCTGCAAGATGGAACGTCCACTTAAATTATTTTAAACTGTATCTTCTGACAAGTGTTTCATTAATATCACGTTACCATGATGTGGAGAAATTTCAGTTTCGCCACACTTTCGGCGATTTGGGAATGCTGAATTTTCGTCATCAATCGAGCGTAGGGTTATTTTCTAAAATAATTCATTTTGAGTATTGTAATGAGTATCTGTGTCCGAGCTCGATACCTGATAAAAACACAAGATTAATTAATTAATTTACCACTGTAATTGGGCCTCTTGGTGTGGTATTCTAGATTTTCTCTACTCCTAGAGAGTGAATTATTTGAAGAATTATAGTTTTTGAAAATGACGAGACTTTGCTTCACATAATGGCCACACTGATGAATAAACGTCAAAAATATGAATACGTGATGATTTTCATTTTGAACATTATTGCGATCTTAAGCATTACCCAAAATCCTAAATAAAGTTGAATAGACCAAACCGTATTCGTTTTGTTTCCGTTTTTGCAGCATTTTTTAAAACCATTTGACATTTAATCATCAGTGTAGCCATTATGTGAAGCAAAGTCTCGTCACTTTAAAAAATAAAATTCTTCAAATTCCACCTGATTTTTCTAAAAACTTTCGAACATTCTGAAAATACTGTTAATTTTAAATTGCAAAATTTGATTATTGTACCAATGCAGTGCCTTATGCATTTTGAGACACGGATGGTTATTTCTTTAAAAACATATAATTATAAGCTTATTAAATCTACAAAAACAAAATTAATTTATAATGCGTTTTTCGTTCTAGGGTAACATTATACAAAACTTAAAAAGGAGAAAAATAAAATTGCAAAAAACAAAACAATATTACAGAAAAAAAACAAATGGAACAGAGAAATCACATAAAACCTCAGAGTAATACGGCGCCACAGCTGTAGAGCCGCCCGTACGGACAAAAATCTTTCTAGGATTATCAATCACGAAGTTATCCATAGTTTACAGCAAACAATGAGCCGTAGGTACTTGGCTCGTGCGCTAAGTACTCATGAGCTTCGGCTCCTTATTACTTTAAGGATAAAACCTTATACAAAATTAAAATACATCGAACGTAATAGATCTTTAAAAAATCAACTGCTAAATATTTACTAACTTATTTTATTTCACTATTTGAACCGTCTAAATGCCAAAAAACTATATCGCCTCTGGATTAGTCACGCAAATATGTACTTTGAATTGTAATCTTGCTACGGAATCTGGGCTTATTTTCGCAGCACGATAAATCTGATCACAGTAAATTACAGTATGTTCAATGCAGTGATTTATATAAATTTATCATCAACATATTACAACAGAGATGAAGAACATTTAAGCGAAGGTAATATAGAAGTCTAGGCATGTACAGGGCTTATGACCTGTTGATGGCTGGTTTGATTGGCCACTTTTCACACTGTGTAACATTCACCATTCTGCCCATATTTCTATATTCCTTCCATTCTTTCAAATGTTGATGTTTGTGAAGTAATAGAGCTTAAACCTGTAGGCCCTGTAACCATGTAGATGCCTAGACTTCTATATTACCTTCTCTTAAATGTTCTTCATACCGTTGTAATATGTTAATATAAACAGCTCCCCGGGAAGTTGAATCCAGACGTTGTCTACAAAAACTTGGAAAACTCAATATATTGTTGATAAATTTATCAAATATTATAAATTATATAAACCTCTATTAGCCAAAATTTGTATCCTTACGTTATGATATTATCATAAATGAAATTGTCGAATCATCTTTCGTACAAATCATTACAAGTACATTATACCAGATAATTTTACGCATAATTATTACAGTTTGTGGTACTTTAATTATGTTTTAGATTTATTTAAAATTTTATCACCATATCAGCTTCGTGTTGTAATTTTTAACGCGTTTGCTTACCATGCAAGAGGTCTCGGTTTCGATTCCCGACATAAAGAATATGAAATATTTATTTAAAAGGGTGTTTTCACATTAAAATATTTCATAGTCCCAGAACTGGTACCTGAAGCGTAAAACTGGTCACCAAACCTTCATATAACAAAATTGATCAAGATACGCTGCGATTAGTGTACCTATGCACCATTAGGTGCGAAAAGGAAATAATGATGATGATGTTTATACTATCGAGTAAAACACATTGTTTGCACTAAGCAAATAACTGTATAAAAAAAATAGCCACTAAAGAAAATAATAATGATCATCATCATTACATTTCCGCTCCCCAGTTGGAGTACATGGTGTCCACGAAGATCTTCAAGGCATCTTTGCCAGCTACTGTGTATCCTCCCGAGTCAGGTTCCCGTCTTGTAGTTCTGACATTAACTTTCGACGAACAGCCGGCGGTGGACGTCCAGGACGTCGAGAACCTGTTGTAAAATAGACAAGCGTAGTTAAAACTTTCAAGAGGCATCCACGGTATATGGCCAAGCCGACCGTATCCATTTGCTCAATCCAATCGCCTCCGCTTGATGACAGTTGTCACTGGAATTTTTCTGCGTCTGTTCTCTTATTACTTCATTCATTACAAATTCAAACCACTGCTCAATTAAAATTCTTTTGAGACATCTATTCTCGAACGTACAATTTTGCTGATTTGGGCCCTTGTGAGTACCACAATTCACATCCGTAGAGGAGAATAAGTGTTATGCAGGCGTTATATAGGCGGCATTTGGGAAAGGATAATAATGTAAAAAGTTTTTACATTATGAATATATATCTATATCCAATTAGCTGTATCTTTGCCATAATATTTTGACTGTTAAATTTTTAATACAACATCATTATTGTTTTTTATTTATATTTTTGTTAATTTTTTTGTTATTGTTGCGAATAATTTGAATTGATTTTTTTTAAAAGAAATATTTGAGTTCTCATAATTTACCTAAATATTTAATATTTTGGTCCATTTTCAACGAGTTGAAAATAACTCACAATTAGAAAATGGGAATCAAGTTGGGATAGAGTGGGATTCGAACCACGTACCTTTGATCCGTGAGTCCGAGACACTAGCTACGGAACCACGACCCGATTTTTAGTATTATAATTTTTGCAAAGTCCTGCCTAAACATAGGAAATTTCTAGCTTGTTGGGAACTGAAACAAATAACATATGGTTTGTAAAAACCGTGAAATAAATAATAAAATATGTAATGGGTAATTGATAGTATTCAAGTTAAAAAAAAAAAGGCGATCATTTATGAGAATTGTCAAATTTCAACATCAGCAATGAATTTCTTTGTTAAATTTTTTCCCCTTAAATAGAATCATTTGCCACTTATTTTACTCGTAGGACAACATAATTCATTTACACCAAGTAGTAAGTAGTCGTTCATTTGAAACGTCTTTTGAAATAAACAGGTATTTATGGGTTAAAAGCCAGCAGAAAGCTGCTGAAAATTTTTAAAGATTACAATCGTCGCTGTATCCATTACAAACTATAAGTCAAATTTTATAGCTTGGAATATTTTTACGACCTCGTAATAAAGCAAACCTTCTGAGGAACTTTATCACGTTCGCTATCATTTCAGAGTGAAAGTGAATTTTTGAATTAATTTAAAAAAAATGGTAACTTAAAAGTGATTAATGAAACATCTGTAGATAGGTTATAATTATCGTCCTGGGAATATTAATTCAATATACACCTATTTAATTTTACTTTTATATACGACGAAGCTTAAAGTGAAAATTTATTTCTTGACATTATAATTGTGGGTGTTTAACACTTTATCGCTGTAAAAAACTGTGAATGATAAGAAACATACTCGTGATTTTCTTGAATATATTTTATATTATATATATTTACACTGAAAAATTATACCACAGAACATCCAGACTCGAGAAAAATCACATTTTTTGTGTACTCACTGGGAACCAAATCTGGAGCCTTCTGTGCGTGATTCGAGCGTCTTATTTATTTATTAACGGACATTGTCCATGTATACAATTTATAAGGTTTAAATATTACAATAAAAGAGTAGTTTAAAACATTTAAAGAAAAAAGAAAGAAGCATTGACAAACACAAGGGACATCGAGACAAGATCTGGACTATTTATTAAGTATGCTGTTCCATACCTTGTCCATTTATTTCATGGTAAAAAGTACAAAAAAAAAGATCTAATTGAAATGCTTAACAGTTTGTTAAATCAAAAAAATTACCACCCCTTTTTTAAACGCCCTATACATACCTGACAGCAACAAATGTAACAACATTATTTTGTTATCGATTTATAATGCCAGTCTGACGATGTCGGTCACGACAAAACCCGGTCACTGGTAAAAACGTTATAAAATAATTTTAAATAAAAGTGGAATAAAACTATTAAGTATTTTTATTATTATAATTTATAATGCGTTTAAATGTTGAATAATCTCATGCTTATGTGTAACTAGTGCCTATCGGTGAACCAAGTAAACATACAATTTTTGTTTGTGCAAGCACGGAAATTTGAATGATTTATATAAAAACTTTTCTGCTGCTTTGTAAAAGATTTGGACGGACTTAATAATAAAATGATACATACTATTAGTTAAAATATTTATTTAAAGGAGGGTTTTTCACTATAATCCATTGTCCCCGGACTGGCACCTAAATACTAGGATTGCATTGTTATCTTGTGTTGTGGAGTGATGTGTTGGGTAGTCATTTGGTGCGTATTGCTTATATGGATATTCTATGGGTAGAATGACGTTGCTCTCGTTTGTTGGTTTAAGGCGCCTCGATCCTGCCTTAACCTTAAGACTTGTTTTACCTTATCTTTCATGCAACAAAAATCATAGAGGGCCTTACTCATAAACTTGGCATAAAGTTACGCCTTAGTATAGTGGTATAATTCGGATAGGAAAACCATCCTTATTCTACCACTATAATAAGGATGGTATAAATATCTTAATTATACCCCTATTCTTAGGCGTAACTTTATGCCAAGTTTATAAGTAAGGTCCCCAGATTCGCTATAATTGTAGTAGATATGCATTGCGTTATTCACAAGATGCGGATAGAAAAATTATGGTAATTTTATAGTTTTAAGCACAGATATATTAAATACCTATTCAGTGGTTTTAAGCAAAACGATAAATATTACGGAATCATATTTTTTTGTGTTTGTTTAGTATGGACTGTAAATATGTTATATTCTTCATCTTCCAAGTCAGTCCCTCAATGCTGAGGATCGTGATCACCATGAACACTTCTGATTAGTCTGTTCTACTCCAGTCTGTCCTCAGCCCGACGAACTGACTCATCAAATTTTAGCCCCGTAGCCACCTTATTTGGTCAGTCCATATTTATGGGATTCTACCCCGGATTCTTTTACCTTCAGCTCGATATTAATGCCTTTCCAAGATCACATCTCGAATGCATCGATCCCTTTGCATAATAACTTACATTTAATTTAAAATTTAAAAGTTATACATAAAAAATAACTTTCTTCATTTTTACGTAATAATTTGATTAGCGCATTCACCCTCAAACAGGCATCTTCATACTAGTAAATATCAAACAGCAAATCGTCACCACTCAGGCAAAAGTCACTAACCCTAAATACGACAGTTTTGAGTTAAATATGCTATTAGAAGCATAACGTTATGTTCTTTGCGAGGCAAACGTCACCAAGATAACCAAGTTTGAAAACAATGGCATAAATCAAAATTATTTATTTTTTAGCTCTTTAACTTCACAAACATCAACAGATGAAAGAATTGAAGGAATATAGATGTTCAAATATAGGCAGAATGGTAAATGTTACACAGTGTGTAAAGTGGCCACTTAAACCAGCCATCGACAGGTCATAAGCCCTGTAGATGCCTAGACTTCTATATTACCTTCTACTTAATGTTCTTCATCTCTGTTGTAATATGTTAATATGAACAGCTCCCCAGGGAGTTGAATCCAGTCCTTGTCTACAAAAATTTGGACAAACTCAAAATATTATTTGAATAAATGTTATTAAATCTTTGTATCTAACCACTCACCAAATTTTCTATGTCTACCGGTTTCGAGACGAACTCGTCTCTTCGTCGGGACACCAATAAAATATTTTTATTTTTGAGCATTAACTATGGTGAAGGTGTATAGGGGGTTTTGCATGTCGGTGTAAATAGTGTCCTGACGAAGAGACGAGCACACCTTAAAACCGGTGGACATAGAAATGTCGGTAAGTCGTTATACACAAATATTTTATAACTTTTAGTATGATAATAATTTCTTCCTTTCACAGACTTTTATGCACATTCTCCAGATTATGAACAAACAAAAGTCATTCATCAAAATTTAGCCACCTTGCCTCATTAAAAATCTTCCAGATATTTTTAAATGTGTCAAAAGGAATAAATTACCAATGGTGTTTATTAAAAAGACATGAATAATTTGTGTTGTGTACATAATACCACCAAAACTCAAAAAATGAGTTTTTTTCTTGGTATCCAAACTTTCAATTTGCGATTTCTCTTAATGATGTTTTTTGGGTTAGTGAATATTGCTTGAACGGTGACGATATATTGCTGAGATCGTTTATATAAAACAAAATCAATATAATCTTAAGTAAAGTATGTAAAAAAAACTTAGCTTAATAATATTTGTGTACATTAAAGGGATAAGTTATAGGGTAAAACATGTTAACAAAAAGAAGAAATATTATTTTTTTCTTCCTGACGCTATGCATTAATGAGATATATTAAAGAATCTTTTATCTCAAAATTATAGTTATTGAAAATTGAAAATCCACTATGAACCGTTCGTCAGTATTTTTTTTGTAACCTGCCTTTGCGGAAACTACAGAAATAAATCGTGAGGCAATCAATTCATCCAATATGAATTGCGCACGTTTATGCCATCTAGCTCTTGAAATTGATGTTGTGATTACAATAGCGTCTTTGATAAATCGGCGATTTCTTCTTGATTCCTTGTATTCACAGCCCCCGGTCCCGAGGGACTCGGGACTTGTGACGGACAGAAAAAAGAAGAGAAATAAAGAAAGGCCATAAATAATTCTCGATTTAGGGACCCCGGCATATTTAAGATTTTTATCCGTTAGGTAATCAAACGTTTTCGTTTTGATGTAACGTACGTATGATTTTCGAGTATTGAATATATCTCATATACCAATAAGTCAATCATTATATTATGCCAAAAATGTTTTTTTTTCCGTAAGTCTTGTTAATGTGCTAGTGCCAATCGGAAAACCAAGCACATAAACACATTTCATTTGTGTCTTTTTATATTTTTTAAAAATATTTATTTTAAATCCCTGTATTTAATATCCTTACGTGTCATGTACAAGGATAAGGTACTCGGAAAAAATCGTTTTTGTTTTTCTTGGAAATGGTATGTTCGATTACTGATTTTGGTTTATTACCATTACGAGTCCAATCGCCATTGTTGCAAAGTTCAAGAACAATGGCGCGTGATAACTACTTTTAACTACAGTGTAGATATCTGTTAAGGATATTCCATCTTTCCTGCATTCTGCTTCAAGATTATGGCGTTGTAAACTAAAAAATAGGCACTGAAATAACAGACGTTCGATACTCTGTGAAGAAGTATCATCGCATGGACAATAGTCATCATTCCTTAACTTACAAAGGTAACTTCTCATAGCTCCGTGTCCGGTAAACATTTGGGTTGTTTCGAATGTACTTTGGTGATGACGACGGAAGTTTACTGCATCAGCCAGCGTTGGGAAAAACATTTTAGTGATTTTACCTGTAGAAGAAGCTCGGTAGTGATCCTCCCAACGCTGCGGCGCATCTCGTATTTCGTTTGTGTCTACTAATACCCGTATGCAGAGACAAACCATAAGGTGAAGTCAGTACATTCTATTGTCTTCACCTTCAGGTTATTCTCTGCATATGAGATTAGAATGTACTTTCCTCAACTTAAGTTTTGTCTCTGCATGCGGGTATAAGACACTCTACAATATTAGATTTAAAAACGTTATTTCACTAACAAATCAACACAGGGTTGTTAAAAATTCGAACAAACAATAAATTACTTTATTTAACAATATAGCACAGTAATTTCTAATAAAAATATGTCAATCGAAGCTAAACTGGCAGTGCACAACGGAGTTTTAGCCCCAACACTTATGTATGGAAGTGAAACATGGAACTGGCAGAGGAAATATGAAAGCCGAGTGAACGCGGTTTAAATGCGATCTCTTAGACGAATGTGTGGGAAACCAATGTATGACAGGGTTACGAATGATGAAATCAGGCGAGAGTGTAAATCTGAGTCAAGTTTAATTGATAAGATTAAGAAAGGGTCTCTGAGATGGTTTGGTCACCTAGGACAAATGGGGGACAAAAGAATGGTAAAACAAATATATATGGTGAAAATGAACGGCAACGTGAGACGAGGACGACCAAAAAAGACGCTGCATGATCAGATAAACCAATATCTTAAGTCTGGTCATGTCAAAAGCAGACAGAACCGAAGTGCATGTATGACACGATGTATAAATGTGGAAGAAGCTAGGAATTTATGCCTAGGATAGGATAGACTTGTGTGGCGGTCCAAGTTCTCTGCCTACCCGTGCATGATGGTAGTAGTAGTAGTAGTATTTTTATTATTTTTCACAATTTCCTAAGTGGAGCATGTGGACATCACCAGATGCCTCCTGAAGATCTTACTGTAAGCCAATCTCGCCTCCTCCCACATCCATCCCGCGTTCCTCAGTACCACCGAATAAAACCGAAAGATCAACATCGACGGCTTTCCAGGATGGCGGGAGCCCGCATGTGTGAAAAAGAGGCAACTTGGGTTAAGAGTCCCCCGAGACATTTGCTGCAACGCCAGGTCCTCAGTCGCACCCTCAGCACGCTCGTTATAAGAGGCTGCTGCATCCGTTCTCGGACATCAGTGCTAGTTATGAAATAAAATCACCTTATGCGTAATATTATCTTCAAGCACTTACTCTTAATAACGTGTCAACTGGTGGACAATGTGAAGAACTTATATCCATTCGATTTCCTTATTAAGGACTGTTACCCGAGAGCGGCAATCGAAACCACTCTTCTAGGGTTATGGTTCTATTTTACAAACAGGACTGTATTTCTCATTCGCCTGAATACAAATAGTAAATTATGCGTTAATGTCACATTTCAATAAATATTTTTTTTTTTTGTGTAATAACTTATATTTACATAAAGTTATTCATCTTCAAATTGGTGAATATTATAGTGTAAGGAATTTATATAAAACAAAATATTATCTTAAGTGTAGGTACATTTAAAAATAAGTTGAAAAAGATATAATACGAAATATTTAAATGAAACAGAGCGAGACAAATTATTCAATCATGTATTGGCGGTGTACTTTAAGAGAAGATTATATTACATGAAAAACATTTAATGTTTTATTACAATGTACAGGATCTATCTAAGAGGTTAATAAGGGTGAGTTTTTGAATTCTATCTGCTGATTTATTAAAATTCTACCGCTATTATTTTTTATCCTACTTATTTCTAAAATTTCTAATCTATCTAACCTTTGACTTTTATGTCCTACATATGTAAAAAATGATTTTATCCATTTAAATATGATGCATAGTTTGATATATCGTATTTTTATCTTTTAGTTTTTTAAAATCTAAGCTCGTTGCTGAATCTTGGTAGAAATGCATGCACAACAGTCAATGTATCAAAATAAAATGACAGATAGACTTTCTTAACCTCGAGAGTACGAACTTTTAGTTTTTAAATCACGTTTTTGAGTAAAAAAAACTTGAGTAAATTTGACACGCGTGCGTTTGAAGATCTGACATTTGCTCGAGTCCCTGATTTAAATTCTATTCGCGTAAATCGCACCGCAAGTTATCTATTTAAATTGGATCCGAACAGAAACATCTCCGGAGGCTCAGAATTATTAAATTTTTCGTGTTTTTTCTACGTCAACCGTAGAAGGCATTTTGAGTTACTGAATTATAAAATGCTTGTACGTTGAGGCAATGACGTAAGAATAAAGCCTACGTGTACTATACGAGTATGTCTCAAGCTATGCATAAAGACACAGTTGTCAAACGCTTCATGAATTAACGAATTTCGCTTGTCAGATTGAAAAAACTCTTATTACCGCAATAGAATTCCGCAATCAATGCAAAAAAGTGTTTATTTGTTTCTAAACTTAAAAATATACACATCGAATTCATATTTCGTTTGTGTTTTCTTCACATCGCAATGGAGCCACCGATTGATTTAATGTTTTGCATAAGGATAGCCAAATAGGTGAGAAATAAAATATGTTATTTATTTTTTATCGATTTATTAATTCACAATGAGCACTAGTATTTGAAATTGAGTAGGCGGAAAAGTGGTATGTCAAAAACAATTTGATTGGGGAAATATCACATACTACAAATACTGATAAAAAATTATGAAATGGATGACGAATAATTAATTGTATTTTCAAAATCAATATGGATATTGTGGAGAAATGTTTTCATACATAAGTGTAAAAAATAAATTTAATAAAAATACGTTGCTAATAAAACGCAACATGGCCTTTTTGACACATCATTGATCACATTTGACGGCCTTGGCAGTTGTGACGTCAAGATTCGTGACAATGTTCTAAACAAATTTGAATGAGCAGGATCAAATAAACATGAATCGTGGCGTATAAAGGGCGTGGTCAATGGAATGACTGTTTTTGCGGGAATTCAAAATTAGAAACTAAAAAATATTTTTTATGCTACTGATAATAAGCAATTTTTTTTTACTATCGGAAATTGTTTCATAGACCTTTATTACTTTAAAAATGTTTTTTTAAAACCCAATATTTCCCTATATATATGGATAGTTTGGTTTGTGTGAACAAAATAACGATACTACGTAACCATAGACTAACGGATCATAATATTTCTTTCATTGCGAAAATTGGAAGAGCCTTCTTTCAATCCCGATAAAATACATCATTTAATTTGGGAAAATTTTATTGATTAAGAAAAACGACAAAAAAATATTATTACCTAAATAATTTCTCCGTAATATCACGTGAGCGAAGCCTCGGGTAAAAGCTATTTACCTTTGATTGACTGATCTAACCATGACGCACATATTCACATAATATATTTTTATAAATTCCTTGGTAATATTTACGTCAATTATTTTATGCAATAAGTAAAAAAAATATTCGTAATATAGTAGTCAAATTATAAAATACAAAAAAAACATGGATACAATGAATGTAAGTTATTTCAAAGTTATTACAATACATTTTTGGTAGTTTTTTTTTTATAAAAAGATTTATAAAAATCTTTGTTCAGTTAACTGTTGTTACGGGCGGGAAGTGTACAGTACTTCCACTGAGTTTACATAATACTTTCTACTTGAAGACGGAGATTACCGCTCTTAGCTTTTGCCCGGCTAGTTTCAGCGGAGAGTACAAGACACTTATCCAGGTTAAATCGTAAGGGTTTTGATGACTCCAAACCCTTCCTCCTCAACGCTCGAGACCACAGGAATCACAAATAAGTAAAACAGCTTTGTTGTTCAAGGCTCGGGGCCAATTTAATATTACAATATAACAGATTTAGTTCTACAAAACTCTCAGATTACATATGACAAGGAGGAATGGCGGGATAGGATAACCACAACACGCTTGATTCGGATCTAAAGAAAAAATAAGGGTTTAGCTAGCTCGAAATTATGGAACGATCTCACCGTGACGGGGTGTCTGAAGAATCCCGAAGACCAAGGCGACCTGGCCTGGCTGAAGCGAGGCCGGTAAACGGCCTCGCGTTAAACACGCGGGACGACGAGATGTTGTCGAGGCTGCATCACGTGGAAAGTGGCTGGCTCGGGAAGCAACTCTTCCAGGAGCTCGTTAAAGTCCTCCGGGGGGCTATCGAGGCGGTTGTTGGGGCTCGGGTGAGCGCATGGACAAAAGGAAACCGTTCCTAGGGTGCCAGAGATTCCGTGTTGAAACCAGAGTCTCCCAAGGACTATCGGAGACACGGATGGGGCAGATTACGAAGGATGGAGACCAGCGTGGTCACGAGGCGCGGACAGGTGGGCGCGAGGAATCGCTTACCGCCGACTGACGCTCGGGTTGAAACGGTCACACGCGGTGTCGTATATAAAACTTCACAACTTTATAGTGCTTGTTGACAAATATAGAGATCGTCGCCCGTTGATAACGCGGTTTCTAATAACATGGCTGGAACGGGTTATCCGCGGAGTCCGGGGCGGTTCTTAAAGAAACGTCCTTGCTGTTGGCTGGCTGGCCCGGATCCGCGAACTTCCCGTCGGAGATGAAAGAAGCCCTTTCTAGAAGGTTTTTGTTAGGTTGTCAGTGCTGAGAATTTAAGTTATTTTTGGTTGGTATGATTGGAATAGTTGTGAA
The DNA here is from genome assembly GCF_059751315.1 of Micrasema longulum. Lineage (NCBI taxonomy): Eukaryota > Metazoa > Arthropoda > Insecta > Trichoptera > Brachycentridae > Micrasema > Micrasema longulum. The sequence continues at coordinate 588,854 of NW_028277421.1, forward strand.
AAGTGGGCGTAAGTGGCGCTGTTGGTCGTTTGCGGGAAGATTTGAATAATAAATCCTTTAAAATCTTTAAGTGTGAAATATAAACATAACACAATTCCCGGAACCAGGGGGGATGAAAAAAAAATTTAACCAAATTTTTTAACCGACGCGGTAGTGAAGGTTTTAGGTCTAAAAAATCCTCTAATCTATCTATATGTGGTGCGTGGGGGAAGACATAGGACATTCAGTAATAAATACATACAGCAAATGGTTATACAATAGAATCTGTACATGATAAAACATACAAAAATGATGGTAATTGTAACATAGGGCGATTAGTGAAATATGAATGTGTATACAACAGACGGTAGTGTAGTGGAACCTGAGCATGGAAAAACATACAAAATTGATAGTAGTAAGAAAACCTATTCAGTAGTATGTTTGAGGAACATATTACGCTATGGCGTAGCCTAGCATATAAATGATGATTGTGATGAATTTGCACTGTATCACATTTGAAGAAGCCAATTTTTTTTTCACTGAATAACACTTTGGCTTTATGATTTTTAGGTGAAGCCCACACTTAGCGTAGAATCGATGGGTGAGATTTCTTGAGGCATTTTCTTTTTAGTTCCCCTATGCTAAGTGTTATTTTTAAATATTCAAAGTTTCTTGAGATTTACCTTCCTATGTGTGTGTGGTCTAATACGTTGTAGGAGTTAGGAAATTACAATTATTTTACATAATAGTGAGAGAATGCAGAGGTAGCAGGAAAAGCGAGTTATATATAAATTTAACAAAAAAAAAAAAATATATACATAAATTACGTTTGCAAATGCCGACACAGAGAGATGTTGCAACATTAGTCCGGGGACTCGATTCGCTCGTGTAAGGAGTGAATTACTTCTTGTTTGCACCAGTACTACAGTGTATCAACTTGACATTCGTAATAAAATCATAACAGCATATTGTGACTGAAACAGGCAGGTATAAAATAGGTCAGCGATCCCAATTAACCGAATTCACTCTATAGAGATAAAATTTTCTGAATCTAATGATTATTCCATGCCTAATCTCAGGCACATTAATAATGACATATACATACAATTAAATATACAAGATAGAAAAATTACATCAAGAAATAACATTACAAAATATATTGCAAATTGTGTCAGGATGGGCAGGAATGATGTAGATCAGCGGTACCAATTAACCGAATTTACTCGACAGAGATAAAATATTCTGAGACTAACAAAATTACCTCCTGCACAATCCTAGGCACTTCTTATACAATTATTAAAACAGGAAATGGCATATCAAGAAGACAAATACAAAAATTCAAATACAAAATACAATTTCAGAATATAATACAATACAATATCAATAATACAATTTCAATAATACAATACCACACAAAACCTTTGTGCACAAATCCGAGCGACTAATTCACATACCACAGTGAATAACGCTTCCATGGAATATTCGTATAACACCACGAATTTCATTTTTGAACAAACAATTTCCTGTGCCAGTAATGTTATACACACAATTACTGCACCAAATCAAACACTAGCTCAGTTCACAAAACTTGTGACGTGAGGGTATGTTGTTCACCATACCTCACTGTTCCAGAGCCATGAGATTATCTCCCTTGAGCGCCACCAGAGTTTTAAGGGGTACGTTTCTGGAACCCAATGACATTAAATTAATAACAAAAGGATTTAGAAATTAAGACAGTTTTGGTTTATAAAAAGTAGGTTGTTCCTGAAGCAACATAGGCCTTGAATAAGGATGTTCTGCCGTATCAACACAAAGGTGGTGATAACAATTTTAACTGTTGTCAAGACAACACATACAGATTACATGATGTTAAAATTTTTCAAAAGAATTGTGGCAAGAGTGTCGTCTGGCTTTTAGGTTTTGCCAATAATAATACAAAGGTATTGTTATTCATGGGACGATGTTACTCTTGACAAAAATCATATAAGGAATTTATTGAAAGAGATTAAAGAAGATTGAGAAACATTCTCAAATAACCAGAATTACTAAACTTAAACCGGTGAAAATATACGTACATGTTTATACAGCCCCTATTCGTGCCCGATACGAATAGTGCTTTACACAATTACAAGAATATACAATAAGAATAAATACACATACATGGAAATAGTTATTTCGCAGAAGATGATAAAATTCTTCAAATTATCATTTGCTTAACCTATGCATTATTTACAATATTTTACAAATTTTTACACAATATTTACAAGTAGTATCCCTTACAGGGATTTTGGTTTGAAAAAGGACATAGCCTATGAGTCGGTTTAGTAGCTGAGCCGCTAAACAGACAGATTCGGGAGCACAGATTGTATAACATAAGGTTAAGGTCTTTTCCCATTAAATTAGAAGGTCAGTATTGTTGGCAGTTGATTTCGACATATAAAAATATACATAAAATTTGCCTTTTTGCCTTGAGGCAAGAGTATCTGCATGATCCTATGCTGTTTGGGGCATTTTAGGGCCACTCCTAGGTTAAATGAATTAAAGGATCATGAAGATTTAAGTCATAGCAGGGTATTTGGCTTTTGTTGCTGGTATTATCCAAGGTTGTTGCAAGTTGATTAAAGATTTTATAGAAGAACAGGTTTTTTATTTCAAATATTTATAATAATTTCCAAGAGAAAATTAAAGAAAGGGCAAGTTTATGAGTTTATTGATTTGATAATATGGTGTTTAGAGCACAATGTTGGGTTCATTATTCCCAACAAAATGTCCATTCTAGGTTGAGGTGAAATAATCCTTGACTGGTTAATGAGGCCAGACAGGATACTTCGTGATATTTTAGGCTGATTATACTTGCTTTTGCCAATGGAAACAGAAAAGCCATTACATGAGCTTATCCCAATATAAGAAAATAAATCGATGAGAAGCACATTTGTATACATGGAACAAGATTAAACGACCAATATACTACACACTTGTGACTTTCCAAAAATCAACTAAACATTGAACAACAGATATCAATAATGATCACATCATAACAAAACCTATAGCAATTTCTATTTAAAGTTCAAAGTTAGAGAAAAAAGTAATTTCCCTACCAGTGGAATAGTGCTATTAATTCTGAGCGTTGTTAGAATCTTAAAATATGATGCGATGAGTCCAATGCGACTCCAATTCAATGATCAGCTGAGGTGATCACAAGGAACAGCGAACGTGAGGGTTCAGGTATCGAACCCAAGGTTATCGTCTCAATTGTCCAAAGAATTAAGCATGTACACAATGCATCATAAGGGTTTAAAATTTTGGTCGTACCTCATCAAACATTGATTCGAATATTGCCCAAGGAGATAGAATAGGTAGGAAAGCTGAAATTATGCACTTTGGGGAACAATGAAATAAGAAAAGAAATGTTACCTCATTGTTCCGTACAATAAAGTAAACCAAGATGGAAGGACTATTTGGTGTTCTTTGTGCATTTATGAATTATTTTTAACGCGTTGTCATTTGTTTACGCGCCTGGAATGTTTTTAATGCGCGAACCAGGTAATGAAAGCACGCAGTTGACGATTCACATCTTAAGTCTTTTCGCTGCTTCCTGACTTAATTATATCTTTTATGTGGTATTTTCCCAATGATTTACCAGACAAGTCGGCGAGCATATAAATGAGGCTTGATATCTTTTTAACAACCTTTGCTTGAACAAAACGGGGCGCCAATTTGGCAGAAAAATAAATGGCCGCATTACTTTGTACGAAATTTCTTCTCCACACGATGTCATTTGGGGCGTATTCCACGTGTTTGCGACCCTTATTGAAACGTTCTGCACTCTTTTGATGGGACTGAAACAAGGCATTGGTTACTTCGTCGTATATAGCTGAAAGTTCCTGCAGCCTATGAGCGTAATTTTGAGCTGATAGGTCTGGGTTTGTAGGGAACATGGTCTCATGTAAGGAACCGTGAGCAATTTGTTCATAACCATGATCTAATAAAAACGGTGTGAATCCTGTTGTGAGATTTACAGTATTGTTCATAGAGGCTTGAATTTGCGGAATATTCTTACACCAAGTGCGGTGATCCTTTTGTACCAGGATTGCGAGGGCTGTAGAAAGTGTCTGGTTGTATCTTTCAACCGTGTTATTGTTTGGAGTATAAAAACTATTGGAAAAAATGTCAGGCACGCCGTATTTAGCAAGAAAGTCCCTAAATTCCTTTGAAATGAATTGTTTGCCGTTATCGCAAATTATTGTCCTCGGGACACCGTGGGGAATAAAAATGTATGATTCTAACGAACTTATAATGGAGGCCGAGGTTGCTCTCTTTAATGGAAAAAACCAGCAATATTTTGTGAATACATCAACTACTGTTAGAATATGCATATTGTTTTTATAACTTTTTGGAAGTGGGCCGACCAGATCCAAGGACAAAACTTCAAGGGGGCGATTCACGCGTTTTTCTGTAGACATTAAACCGAGGGGGGCGGAGGTAGAGTGTTTGTAAGCTTTACAGACATCGCAGTGGTTTACGTATTTACGTACTTGTTTGAAAAGGCCGTTCCAAAAGTAACGTAGGTGCAGTTTCTTGAAAGTTTTGAAGGTGCCAGGGTGAATGGCTGTACTGGAAGAATGGTTTTCCGCTATGAGGGCCTGTTGCTGTTCTTTGGGGATGACTAATTTCCAAGCGTAATCTTCTAGCAAGGATAGGGAGGCTTTAGAGTGACGGTAAAGTTTTCCTTCGCGGATTGTGAAGTTGGGGAACCTTTGGGGGTGGTTTGTGCATCCGTTGTAAATTTTCAGGTACCATTCGTCGGTGGTGTCAGGGAGTGCGTTTATAACTGCTATTGTCGGAGTCTCAATACGTGAAAGGGCATCTGGTACCACATTTTGGGCACCTTTTCTATGTTGTATTTCGAAGGTGTATTGTGATAACCGGGTAGACCATCTGGCCAGTCTGCCTGAAGGATTGGAAAGTGAGTACAGCCATTTGAGGCTTGAGTGGTCGGTGATGATTGTGAACTTACTTCCTTCAATGTAACCTCTGAAATAAGTGACGGTTTCCAAGACTGCGAGGAGTTCTCTTTCCGTAATGCCATAATTTTGCTCATGTTTGTTCAGTTTACGTGAGAAAAACGCTATCGGGTGTTCTTCGTTTTTCTCGTCCAGTTGAGTTAAAACGCCACCTATTCCGACATTGGAGGCATCAGTATGCAAGGTAAAAGGTTGTTTGAAGTTTGGGCAACTTAGTACGGGTGCCGTCAAAAGGGCGTTTTTTAGAGTTGTGAATGCTGTTTCGGCGGCTTCCGACCATTTAAAATTAGACTTTCCTTTTCTGGTACCAGTGAGCTTCGTCAGGGGGGCGGAGATATCTGAAAAATTCTTGATGAAACGCCTGTAATATGAAGATAAACCTATAAATGACTTTATTTGCTTGGAGTTTTGTGGTCGGGGAAAATTTGCCACCGCTTCGATTTTTGAAGGGTCCGTGCGGAGTCCGTCCTGATCTATAATGTAACCTAAGTACCGAAGGCGAGCTTTACAAAATTCTGACTTTTGGAAATTAATTGTTAGACCGCTAGATTTTAGTCGATCTCTTACCACACGTAGGGTTTCGATATGTTTCTGAAAGGTAGGGCTTACAATAACTAGGTCGTCCAAGTAGCAGAATAGTTGTTCGTCCAATTCTGGGCCAAACAGTCTGTCGGCCAGGCGCTGTAATTCCGAGGGGGCATTCTTCAGTCCGAAAGGCAATCTAACAAATTCGAACATGCCTCTTCCTGGCACGGTGAAGGCTGTTTTCTCGCAGGATTCCTCCGAGAGTGGAATCTGCCAGAAAGCTTTGCTTAAGTCAATAGAACTTATGAATTTTGCATTGCGCAGGTTGTCCAGTATTCTGTGGATAAAGGGTAAAGGGTATGCATCGGCCTTGGTAACAGCATTCAGGCGTCGTGAATCCAAGCAAAAACGTGCCGAACCATCCTTCTTTTGTACCAACAGAGTGGGATTATTCCAGGGTGATCGGCTGGGTCTCACAACACCTAAAGATAACATTTGATTTAGCTCCTGCTCCAGTTGTTGCAGCCGAACGGGTGAGAGAGGATAGTAAGACTGCTTGATGGGTGGTCCCTCTGTGTTGATTACGTGGGTTATAAGGTGGGTCAATCCTAGACCTTGTGTGTCGAAAGAAATTTCTGAAAAACTATCGATGGTTTCACGTAGAATCTGGCTCTGGTCCGGAGACAAATTTCCTATGGGGACGATGGTTTTGATCTCACACACCTTGTGAACAGCAGGTGGGGGTATTCTAGGGGTGATGACATGCGGCGCCACTTCGAAGAGTTTCCAAAAATCCACTCCCAAAATAAATTTTGGTGTGAGGGTGGGTATTACTAGGAAATTGATGACACGGGTTTGTCCGGTACAGGTGACGGGTAACGGAAGTACTCCAAGGGCCAATTGTTGCCTAGAGTCTGCGGTCTGCACGTTGCTATCGTGTGGCAAAAGCTGGAATCCGAAGTTGATGAAAGGTATGTGGGCATTTCCTCCGATACATGACACATTTGCTCCTGAGTCTAATAATCCGCGGAAGGTAACGTTGTTTATGGTGAAATGGGTGTACGGGCGACCGTCCGTTGCCTCTTTACAATTTACCGAGGACATATTTGCCATATGATCCACAAAATGCACTTTCTTCAGCCACCCTTGCCAGTCGGGGATTCGAACCTCCGAACTGGGTGCGGATATTGTAGGGTGACCGTCGGCTAGTTTTTTTGATGATGGTACCGGTATGGTGGCGGGGGACGTGTAGTATCAATCGGCGGGGGCATCCTAATGTTGGATAGAGACTTAATGTATTCTCCGCAGTTGGACTTTATGTGACCAGATCTGTTACAGAAATGACACCTGCGAGGAGTATACAGAGGTTGTTCATTGCGCAGCCGCGCTGGAGGAAAGTTTGATGGTCTATTGTTTCTATTTTGGTTTAGATAAGCCTCGCAATTATTTTTGAAGTGGCCTGTCTGATGGCAAAAGTGGCACGAGCGTTGTTGGGTGTAATGCTGATCTCCCCTATTCAATGTATTCGTTCTTGCTCGAAAATCTTCGGGTGCCGGTCTGAATGTTTCGAAATTGACGCAGAGGTCTTCTAATTGTTGTATACTCTCTACGTGCTGGCATGCCAAAATGCTGGCGTATTCTGAAGAAAGACCATGTATAAAAATCTGTAGGAGGTCTGCTTCTGCCAGAGGATCATCTAACTTATCGTTAATGGCGCGGGTAGCTATGAAAAAATCGGCTGCGGGGCATCGGTTGGACTGTCTTGCCGCATACAGTTGTTTCTTCAAATTGTGCTGGGCGTTGCGAGGTTCGAAGTGTTTGGTTATGATTGATTTCAGATTGGCCCATGTCTCGGGTTTATTTTTTAAGGAGCGGTACCATGCAAGAGCTCGATCTGTCAGAAGGTCGACGAAACATTTAATTAAGGTTGGTTCGGGTACGCTTCGGGCTTGAGTTAATTCCTCGATTCTGAAAATGAATTCGCGAACATCTGTATTTCCATTGAAGTGCAGATTCCAGGATGTAAGGGAGATTGCCGAATTGTTTCTACAATCGAAATTTTGTGACGAAATTGCTCTGGTATCGGTGTCTATTGATGACTGGTTTCGGTGAGGCACGAGTTCTTTGCGGGTTCCCCTAGTGCGAGCCTTTATTGCGCTTAACTTCCTAGGGCGTGTTCTTTGAGCTGACGATATTCCTTTGGTTAATTTAGCAGTGGATCCTTTCGTACTAGGTTTCATTTTTAAAATTTGTTAAAGTATTATTTTAATTATCAAATTTGAAGTAAGACTTTTTGACTTAGCAAAAAGGAATTTTGAGAAAATTTTGGCGTGGACTGACTTTAGGTATTGCTATTTTTCACTTTTCAAGCACTGTTTTCACTTTATTTAAGACACAGAAAAAACTATTATTAGGAACGGAAAGTAAAAATAGAAATTTTGTGGACTGGCGTAAGAATAGATATATTTCACTTTTTATAGTGCTTGTTTTATTAATAATTCTTTTTGAATTTAATTTTCAATTTTCGGAAATTTATTTGATATTATTTTTTTTTTAAAAGTAACGAAATTGTTGAAAGGTAATAACTTATTTACAGAGTTCCTTCTAATTAACTCGTATATGAAGTGAGTTGACGATGTTTGACGTTTGTGAGATATTCCAAATTGTTTCATTGATAATTAAATTGTTTGTTTACATTTGATTAAATAAATTTACTTTTGACAGTTCACAGCTGTTTGTGTTTATGCTCCTGGTTATTATAGACGAAAGACAATAATATTTTTTTTGAGCGAAGAGAAAAAAAAGGAATCTATGAATTTTAATGAGTGGATCTATGGTCGAATGTATTTGCCCTAGATGCGAGACGCAGATAAATTTGGCGGTTTGAATGCGCGCTTATTTGACACTATGTAACGAACTTACAGTTACTAAAATAAAATACTTGATGCGCGGAAACTATTTTTTCATGGTTAATTTCACTTTTCCACGTAGGTTTTTGCTGTAAACAAGGGATTAATAGACAGTTTTTTATGAATATTTCTACATATACCGGCGAATTAATTTTTATAACAAAGCTGTTGGTTTTTCCGTGGCGTCGGCGTTTTAGAAAAAAGGTTTAGAATCGGTCCCACGTTCAAAAGGCGACAGTGTTACGGGCGGGAAGTGTACAGTACTTCCACTGAGTTTACATAATACTTTCTACTTGAAGACGGAGATTACCGCTCTTAGCTTTTGCCCGGCTAGTTTCAGCGGAGAGTACAAGACACTTATCCAGGTTAAATCGTAAGGGTTTTGATGACTCCAAACCCTTCCTCCTCAACGCTCGAGACCACAGGAATCACAAATAAGTAAAACAGCTTTGTTGTTCAAGGCTCGGGGCCAATTTAATATTACAATATAACAGATTTAGTTCTACAAAACTCTCAGATTACATATGACAAGGAGGAATGGCGGGATAGGATAACCACAACACGCTTGATTCGGATCTAAAGAAAAAATAAGGGTTTAGCTAGCTCGAAATTATGGAACGATCTCACCGTGACGGGGTGTCTGAAGAATCCCGAAGACCAAGGCGACCTGGCCTGGCTGAAGCGAGGCCGGTAAACGGCCTCGCGTTAAACACGCGGGACGACGAGATGTTGTCGAGGCTGCATCACGTGGAAAGTGGCTGGCTCGGGAAGCAACTCTTCCAGGAGCTCGTTAAAGTCCTCCGGGGGGCTATCGAGGCGGTTGTTGGGGCTCGGGTGAGCGCATGGACAAAAGGAAACCGTTCCTAGGGTGCCAGAGATTCCGTGTTGAAACCAGAGTCTCCCAAGGACTATCGGAGACACGGATGGGGCAGATTACGAAGGATGGAGACCAGCGTGGTCACGAGGCGCGGACAGGTGGGCGCGAGGAATCGCTTACCGCCGACTGACGCTCGGGTTGAAACGGTCACACGCGGTGTCGTATATAAAACTTCACAACTTTATAGTGCTTGTTGACAAATATAGAGATCGTCGCCCGTTGATAACGCGGTTTCTAATAACATGGCTGGAACGGGTTATCCGCGGAGTCCGGGGCGGTTCTTAAAGAAACGTCCTTGCTGTTGGCTGGCTGGCCCGGATCCGCGAACTTCCCGTCGGAGATGAAAGAAGCCCTTTCTAGAAGGTTTTTGTTAGGTTGTCAGTGCTGAGAATTTAAGTTATTTTTGGTTGGTATGATTGGAATAGTTGTGAAAAGTGGGCGTAAGTGGCGCTGTTGGTCGTTTGCGGGAAGATTTGAATAATAAATCCTTTAAAATCTTTAAGTGTGAAATATAAACATAACACTGTCTTAGGTAAAAAAATAATATCTTTTAAATTTATTTAATATATTGTACTGTATTATGAACAGAAATCATAAATACACAAAATATTACTATCATACCAACCTCCTAGAAATAAAACCATAAAAATAATGAGCATACAATTATTTTTTTAAAACCCACAAAACATTTTAAACATGCTGTTTCTTATTCACGTACAATAATATTAAATGAAATTCTGATTCCTTGAGTTATGTAAAGGCTCATAAATATTAATAAAGGCATATTTTAATACAAAATAGGTTATAACGTGTGAGAACGTTCCAGAGAGTTCACCTGCAAGATACTCGTATCATTGTTAATTATTTCGTTTCCTTTAATTAGTCTTGTACCCCGCAGCGTGTGAACTGTCCCTGCGGCTATTAAGATGTTGCGATACGGAGTAGTGACGGCAAATTATGCTATTTTAATTTTAAATCATGCTAGATTGCTAATTAAAATAGCATATCGCTTTTGATAAATGCTAAAATTATGCTCTAAAAAGTTTGCCCAATTTTATCTTTTTTCCTACAATACTCAATTTTCATCCTATTAGCATTGGCTTGTGATCTTTTTTCGAGTTTTCCGGCGTTTCCCGCTCTGCTTTCAGCTATTTGCCACCTGTTATAAGCTTTCCATTATATGTTATTCGCTATTTACTTTGCTGTATTTCCTATTTACTATCTGCTATCCTCTATCAACTATTTGCTGTTTTCTATATGAATTGTGCGGTATATTTTTTACTAATTTTGCTGTCAACTGATTTCTACTAACAGATATCTGATAATTGCTAATATCTGCTTATTCCGTCATCTGTTACCAACGGCAATGATGCGGTATTTGTTTTTTTTGTTTGTGCCCCCATATTTCCATTTAAAAATGAAAAACATTACATTTAAACATTATAAGTTTTAAAATTATCCAGATTAATTAGTACCATATTTTATTGCTTTTAAAATAATACAGAAAATTGGAATAACTTCAAATACGTACTTAAATATGTCTCGCAAATTTAAATGCACAATTACATTTAAATTAAAAACTATTTTTTTATTTCCTGATAACAATCGAGATTTTTCGATATCCAGATGACTGGAGTTCGGATAAACAGAGTTCTATTATACTATAACTGAAGGTATCTATATTGATTTAAATAAAATTAGCAACATACATAACCATTTGCTAATGTTATTCATATTTTATTACTCAAAATGCTAATGCTAATTATTCCATTACAAAAGAGCCGTTTGTTTTTTTTTACGGGCAGGACTCTTGAGAGAAATTGTTAATTTAAA